>NC_042619.1:246665886-247028768 GCF_901001135.1 Rhinatrema bivittatum | reverse complement strand
TGGGGGCCGTCTTCGACACAAGGAAGGCCAAGGTTTTCCTGCATCCGGAGAGAGCACAGGCCCTTCGCGAACAGATTCAAGGGTTCATGGCACTCGAAGCTCCCACGGCGTGGGACTACCTGCAGGTACTGGGGAACCATGGCCTCGACCATCGACCTGGTCCCGTGGGCTTTTGCTCATCTGCGCCCTCTCCAGAGGTCCCTGCTTACCCGGTGGAAGCCAGTATCGCGGGATTTCCAGGCGATCCTGCCGATTCCGAGAGTAACCTTGCTCAGTCTCACGCTGGTGGCTGGATGCTCAGCACTTGGCTCAGGGGGTGTCCCTGGAGGACCCGGATTGGGTGATTATCACCACGGGCGCCAGCCTCGCCGGCTGGGGAGCAGTCTGTCGGGACAGTTCCATCCAGGGCCGGTGGACGGAGGAGCAGTTGAGGTGGCCCACCAACCGGTTGGAGACCAGGGCGGTCCGTCTTGCGTTACAGGGCTTCTTCCCAATAGTACGCCATCGAGCAGTCAGGGTGCTATCGGACAATGCGACCACAGTGGCGTACATCAATCGTCAGGGAGGCACGAGAAGTCATCTCGTTTCATTGGAGACCGACAAACTGATGGAGTGGGCAGAACTCCACCTCCAACGCCTAGCGGCTTCGCACATAGCGGGCGTGGACAACGTGCAGGCGGACTTCCTCAGCCGACAGCACCTGGACCCCGGAGAGTGGGAACTCTCGGAGGAAGCAATGTGGATGATAGTGGAGCGCTGGGGGACTCTACACGTAGACCTAATGGCAACCGCCGGAAATACAAAGGCCGCCCTTTTCTTCAGCCTCAGGCGGTAGCACGGTGCGGAAGGGGTCAATGCGCTGGTCCTGCCCTGGCCACGTCAGTGCCTCCTGTATGTTTTTCCACCGTGGCCACTAGTGGGCAAGGTCATTCGAAGGATAGAGGCGCATTAAGGGCCGGTGATTCTGGTGGCGCCGGAGTGGCCCCAACGGCCGTGGTTCGCAGACCTCCGCAACCTGTCGGTGGAGGGCCCCCTTCGGCTCAGTCATCTTCCACATCTCCTCTGCCAGGGACCAATATTTTTCAAGGAGGCAGATCGCTTCTGTCTTGTGGCTTGGCTTTTGAGAGGCGCCAGCTAAGGTGGCGTGGTTATCCGGAGTCCGTCATTTTGACGCTGCTGAAAGCACGTAAGACGTCCACTTCTGTCACCTATGTCAGGGTATGGAAGATTTTTGAGGAGTGGTGCGAATCGAATGCGATTCAACCAACACAGGCCTCGGTGGCACAGGTCCTCTCCTTCCTACAGGCTGGTCTGGATTTGGGTCTTGCCTATAATTCCCTCCGGGTTCAGGTGGGGGCCTTCCTTCGTAGTGGAAACAGGGAGTTCCTGTCTTCACATCCGGATGTCTTACGTTTTCTCAAAGGAGTGAGACACTTGAAGCCTCCGATTCGCCCGCCTTGTCCATCATGGAATCTGAATCTGGTACTTCGGGCTCTCTGCGGTTCTCCCTTCGAGCCTCTGAGTTCAGCCACTATCAAGGACGTCACTCTTAAGACCATCTTTCTGGTTGCGATCAGCTCGGGGCGACGGATCTCCGAGCTGCAGGCTCTATCCTGCCGTGAGCCATACCTTCGGTTTACGCCGGGCGGTGTTTCCCTGCATACGGTACCATCGTTCCTTCCTAAGGTGGTCTCGGCTTTCCATCTCAACCAATCGGTGGAGCTCCCATCATTTCCCTCCTCCGAGTCAGGTGACCTGCGCAGACTAGATGTAAGGCATTCTTTGATACACTATCTGGAGGTCACGAATGAATTTCAGCTTTCCGATCATTTGTTTGTCCTTTGGTCGGGGCCGAGGAAGGGTTGCATGGCCTCAAAGCAATCCATTGCTCGCTGGCTGAAGGGAGCGATTATAGCGGCGTACCTTGGAGAGCAGGTAAGTCTCCGCCACTAGCGGTTAAGGCTCATTCTCTTCGCGCCCAGGCAACATCTTGGGCGGAGAGCACTTCAGTCTCCACTCAGGAAATCTGTAGGGCGGCCACCTGGAAGTCGCTCCATACTTTTGCAAGACATTATCGCCTGGACGTCCGTGCGCCGTCAGGCGGTCAGCTTGGAGACAGGGTCATACGAGCAGGGCTGTCCGCGGCCCACCCGTGATGGGGAACCTTTGGTACATCCCACTGTCTGGAATGATCCTGGTACGTACAGGGAAAAGAAAATGTATTCCTTACCTGCTAATTTTCGTTCCTGTAGAACCATGGATCATTCCAGACACCCTCCCTCGGTTTGGGGGTTGCTTTGTGGGACATCCCTGTTTACCTGTCTTATCAATCTTTCACTCTGTGCTTTTTGGTGCTGCGCGCCTGTTCTTTCACGCAGTGCTGTTCACAGTTAAGAATTTGGTTCCAAATCTAGTTGCTGTCGGTTTGACAGCGGTTGTTCTGAGTTTTGGTTACTTGATCCCTCTGGTTCTGTCTCTTCTCTTCTGGGCTTTGCTAGTCTAGTTACTGAGAATTGAGGCAGGGGAGGTGTGGTTATATAGGTCCTCCCCTGGAAGTTTTTGTTCTGACTCCATCTGCTGGACGGGGGACATAACCCACCGTCTGGAATGATCCATGGTACTACAGGAACGAAAATTAGCAGGTAAGGAATAATTTTCTTTTAAATCCCTTGGCTTCGAGTGCCTCCTTATTTTTTTTTTATTTTTTTATTTATGCATTGTAATTTAGTACATAGTCACTGTTAGAATACAGATTATAAATTACACATAAATGTAAGGAATAACATTAATGATCTAGTATTCACAGTACATATTCATATAACTTTGAGGAAAAGAGTAACTCATGAAGTTATGTAAAGGAGCCATATACAAGGAAAACATGGGAAGTTCCCAACATCCAATGAACAATTGAAATTCTGAGAATGCTAACAGGTTTATCTCCTAAATTACACTCAAGCTTCTACCACTGCAGTTCCCTGGGGGTTGGAATCCAAAAATAATCGCAATTGGGATACCTCAAAGAATACCGTTTTTTGTTGCTGGATCTCTACCTCACATTTACATGGGAATTTAACCAGCATCTTCCCCCCTCTCTGTTCAACCTCCGATCTCAAACCTAGAAACTTTTTTCTTCTATCCTGAGTTTGTCTAGAGAGATCCGGATATATCCAGACTCTGCTACCATGAAAACATTTTTCTCTATTTCGCATATATAGCCTAAAGACATTATCTCTATCAATTGCAAAGGAAAAAGATATATGCATCACTGCTCTAGAGGATATCACTGTGTCAACATTAGACTCAATAATGTCAGTTAAATTCAATGATGTTTCTAGGTTAGGATTTAGGGTTCTGTTGTACCTCTGATTTAGTTTCTACATAATATAACTTTGAAAGAGCTGGAATAGATTGTTGAGGAATTTTTAGTATCTCAACAAAATATTCTTTAACCATATCATATGGGGAGTTCCTTGTACGTACCAGGATCAGTCCAGACAGCTGGGTTATGCCTCCTGTCCAGCAGATGGAGTCAGAGAGAAAACTGAAAGCACCCCCTAGATATACTGGTGTGCCACCTGCGATCCCTCAGTATTATCTCTGACTCCAGCAGATTGAGAGGCATAACCTGCGGTCCTGGCCTGGTCAGTTTGTCAGTACTGGGAAACAAATTATTATAGTAAGCTAGTTATACTTAGGACCGGATCAAGTGGTTTCTTCTCTCTCTTGTTGTGTTATTCTTGTTAGACTGTCTGTTTCTCTCTCTCTCTCTCCCTGGCAGCGCAGGAGCTTAGAGCGTGGCAGGCACAGAGGGCTTGCCCTCTTATTTTCCCCGGCTTAGAGTGTCCATGAGGCTGGGGGAGAGTTTACCGGTGGGCCGGTCACCCTCCCCCCATTTTCCAGGGTCCTAGCCCTGAAGGGGGTTTAGAAGGAGAGCAAAGTTGAAAGAAAAAAAAAAAAAAAAGTGTTTGAGCCACTTAAGGCCTGTTGGTGACAGGCAGTGAGCTGGTTTGTTGCTTAGCCCCGGCCTGCCAGTGCCTCTACGGACGTTGGAAGGGGTGGCTGGGTCACCCGGCGCAGTTCTCTGGTACAATTTACTTACCTTCTTTTTTGGCGCGCTTTTCTGGCAGCTCCTCTGCCGCCACGATGCAGCGTTCTTCGGCCTGCACGGCCTGTGGGGGGGCGGGGGCGCGACTCTCCCGGGAGGGTCTCTGCTCCCACTGTCTTCCCGGGGGACGGGGGACCCTCCCGGGGGGTCGAGCGCTGCCCGCAGCGATTCTTTTCTGCCCCCGACGCTGCGGCTTAGCACAGCTCCGAGCAGCCATCCTCCGGCCCCTCCTCCTTCGGGGAGGTGAGCGGCGGCCATCTTGGCCACGAGGCAGGCGGATCTCTCGGCTGTGGAGGAGGAAATCTCTCCTCCCCTTTCCCTTCCCGACCTCAGCCTGTGCCCACGGTGCGATTTGGGGGATTTCGGAGCCCCCCCCCTTCTCCTGGGCTCACATAAATTGAATTAAAAAAAATAAAATAAAAAAAGGTCGGTGCCGTTTTCTCCTGACTGTGTGCTCCTAAAGCACAAAGCTCTACTGCAGGCAGAATCTGGTGGGGAAGCAGCAGGTCCTTCTCCCCCGAAGACTCCCAGGACTTCCTTATTGCAGGAGACCCTGCTGGGGGCGGGGATCTACAGAGACTCAGGCCACCCGCCCGAGGGGGGGGGGCCGGGAGTGCGGGGGACTCAGTAGCCGCTTCGGGCCCTCCGGGGGGGGGGGCACCAGCGTTGCATGCAGCGGACGACCTAGAGGTCTTAGAAGGGATGCCCCCAGGTGCTACATTTATTTGGGGAGGATGAGTTAAGTCCCTCATCCTCCATGTCCTGCAAGGGCGGGAGCTGCCTGCTCCACCTTCCAATGTTGCTACCTCCACGGGGGATATTGCTATGGCCAGCCTTAGGGCCCCCCCGATTTTCCCTTTACATCCCAAGGTTTTACAATTTTGTTCTAGGGAATGGGAATTACCGGAGGCTTCCCTGCGGATGAACAGGGCCATATATATATAAAAAAAAAAAAAAAATTTGTATTCGTGACCCGCGGTATATTTGGATCTGTTCCAGACGCCCGCGGTGGATTCAGCGATCACGGCTGTGGTCAAACATACAGCTATTCCGGTTACGGGGGGAATAGCCTTGAAGGATCTCCAGGACCGTAGGTTGGAGGTCTTATTGAAACGCATTTTTGACGTGGCGGCCTTGGGGGTATGAGCAGCCGTGTGCAGCAGTCTCGTCCAGAATGCCATCCTGCGCTGGGTCCAACAGCCTTTGACCGCGCAGGAGCTCCCTCCGGCTGTGGCGGAGCGGGCAAAATTGTGTTGAAGCGCCGGTCGCATACGCAGCGGATGTTTTATATGATTGCGCACTTCAGTGAGAATTATGTCCTCTGCAGTTTCAGTGCGGCGGTTGTTGTGGCTCCGTCATTGGTCGGCAGACGCTTCCTCCAAGGCCAGGTTAGGCTCCTTCCCCTCTTAAGGGCAAGTTGTTATTCGGTGAGGAACTAGATCAGATTATTAAGGACCTGGGAGATAACTAGGTGTACAAATTGCCCGAGGACAAGCCCCATCAGTTTCGGCCCTCTGGGAATACCAGGGCTCGGTTTCTGGGTCAACGCTGTTTCCGTACGGGTATGGGTGATTTCTTTCCCCAGATGCAGCAACCCACGAGGTCCCAGTCCTGGTCTTCTTCCTTTCAGGGTAGGCGGCCTCCGCGGGGAGGTGCCTCGCAAGGATTTCGGCCGGCAAGCCCGCTCAATGAAGACACGCAGTCCCGCTCCTCCGTTCCTTTAACCGGAGATCGGCTGTCCCGTCTTGGGGAGAAGTGGGTCAAAATAACTTCGGATCTATGAGTGCTAGACGTGACTCGGCGAGGTTACGAGTTGGATTTTGCACGTTCACTCCGGGATCTCTTCATAACATCGCTGTGCGGGCCCCCGGAGAAGCAGCAAGCTGTACTTCAGTGGTCCCGGTCCCACCGGGCGACATCAAAACAGGTTGGTATTCCATATACTTTCTGGTTCCCAAGAAGGAGGGCACCTTCAGACCGATCCTGGATCTCAAAGGGGGTGATCAAGGCCTTACGCGTGCCTCGTTTTCGGATGGAAACGCTACGGTCGGTTATTGCGGCCATTTACAGGGGAGACTTTTGGCTTCTTGGACCTGGCCGAGGCGTATCTTCACATCGGTATCCGAGAGCGGCATCTGAGATACTTGTGGTTCCTGGTGTTGGGACGTCATTGCCAATTTTGTGCCCTTCTATTCGGGCTGACGACCGCTCCTCGGGTATTCACCAAGGTTCTCGTAGTGGTTGCGGCCTCTCTGTCGGCAAGGGGTTCTAGTGCATCCCTATCTCGACGATTGCTTCATCCGGACTAAGTCGCGAGACTCTTGCAATCGGGCGGTTCCTTGGTGGTGCGGCAACTTCAGTTGTTGGGTTGGGTGGTCAGCCTCGCGAAGAGTTGACTCGAGACGACCCAACAGTTGGAATTTTTGGACGCTCGCTTCAATACCCTAAAGGGCAAGGTTGTTTCTCCCACTTCAACGCATGCTCAATCTCATGGCTCAGGTGGGGCGCCTGATGGCCCTTCCCATTCCTACGGCTTGGGATTATTTAAAGATCATTGGTCCTTTGGAGTCTACTGCGGAGTTAGTGCAGTGGGCTTTTGCACAAATGCGGCCGTTACAAACCGCGTTGCTTCTTGTTGGGATCCCAGGTCCGAGGTTTACAGCCTGGAACTGCCCTTGCTGGACCCGGCCCACTCCAGTCCTTCCAGGTGGCTAACTCCTGGTCTTCTCCTGCAGGGTGCGGACCTGGAGCCTCCGTCTTGGATTGTGGTGACGACGGATGCCAGCCTATCGGCCTGGGGGGGGGGGGGGGCGTTCTGTCAGGCCCGAGCAGTCCAGGGCGCGTGGACAGCGCTCCAGTCCACCTGGTCCATCAATCGCCTGGTGACCAGAGCGGTGCTTCTGGCCTTACGCCGCCTCCTCCCGATCGTCCACGACCGAGCAGTCAGGATTCTGTTGGACAATGCAACTACAGTGGCGTACGTAAATCGACAGGGGCGGCACTTGTCGAGCATAGCGGCCACTCACATTGCCGGCGTGGACAACGGGCAGGCGGATTCTCTCAGTCGTCGGCATCTAGATCCCGGAGTATGGGAGCTGTCGGCGGAGGCGATGCACCTCATCGCCCAGCGTTGGGGAACCCCACGCTTGGATCTGATGGCGACCAGACTAAATGCGAAAGCGGTGCGTTTCTTCAGCCGAAGGCGGGAACACGGGTCAGAAGGAGTGGATGCGTTGGTGCTTCCGTGGCCCCGTCAGTTTCTTCTTTACGTGTTTTCCTCCATGGCCTTTGGTCGGAAAGGTGTTGCGGCGCATAGAGTAACACCAAGGCCTGGTGATCCTTGTACCTCTGGAATGACCGCGCCGTCCGTGGTTTGCGGTTTCGTCAACCTGCCGGTCGACGGTCCACTACGGCTGGGGCATCTTCTAACTCTTCTCCGTCAGGGCCCGGTGTTTTCGATCTGGCGGATCACTTTTGGCTGGCGGCCTGGCTTATCAGCGGACACAGTTGAGGTAGAGAGGCTATTCAGACGCGGTTGTTTCAACTCTCCCTCAGGCGCGAAGGTCTTTGGAAGATTTCCACGTTTGGTGCGCTGCGCTACCTGTTGCGTCCCCGGCATTCGTCTGTGGGTCACATCCCTTCGTTTCTGCACGATGGCCTGCAGAAGGGGTTGGCGTACAATTCGCTCCGAGTTCAGGTTGCGGCGTTAGGTTACTTGAGAGGCATGGTCGAGGGGTTTTCTCTTGCGAGTCACCCTGCTGTTGTGCGGTTTTTGTTTTGAGAGGTGGTCGGAATTTGCGACCTCTGGTGCGTGTTCCTTGTCCTTCCTGGAACTTGAACTTGGTACTCCGTGGCCTGTGTGCGGCACCTTTGAGCCTATCAGGATGGCTTCCTTGACGGACCTACCTCTCGAGACGGTTTTCCTAGTGGCCATCTCCTCGGTCCGTCGTGTTTCCGAGCTTCAAGCTCTTTCCTGCAGAGAACCATTCTTGCATGTTTCCATGTCGGGAGTCTCCTTATGGACCATACCCTCCTTCTTCCCTAAGGTGGTTCTTCGTTCCATGTTAACCAGACGGTTGATTTGCCCTCTTTCTCGGAAGAGGAGCTCCGGTCGGCTCCAGGCAAAGACCTGAGGCGTTTGGACGTCCGTCGGGTCCTTCTGCGTTACCTGGAGGTTATCAACGACTTTAGTAGGTCAGACCACCTGTTTGTCTTGTGGAATGGGCCCAAGAAGGGGCTTCAGGCGTCTAAGTCTATCGCCCGCTGGTTGAAGGGCGCTATCGCGTCCACGTATATTGGTTGCGGTAAACCGGTTCCAGATGGGCTTAAGGCTCATTCTTTGCGTTCTCAGGCGACTTCGTGGGCGGAAAAATCAATTGGTCTCTAGTCAAGAGATCTGCAGGGCGGCCACTTGGAAATCATGGTATACTTTTTCCCGGCATTATCGGTTGGATGTCCATGGTCCGTCCGCTCAGTCGTTTGGGAGCAGCGTGATTCGAGCGGGACTCTCAGGGTCCCACCCCAGTTCAGGCGGCTCGGGTACATCCCAGCTGTCTGGACTGATCCTGGTACGTACAAGGAAAGGAAAATTAGGTTCTTACCTTTGCTAATTTTCGTTCCTGTAGTACCAAGGATCAGTCCAGACGCCCGCCCACGGTTCTGGGAGTCCGCTCGTCTTCTCATATTCCACGGTCCTTCCTTGGCAGATTGTGTTCGCTACGTTCGGACCAGTTTTTAAGAGTAAGTTGTAATTCCTCAGTTTGTCTTTTACACTATTTGTGTTGTATTAGTCTACCTGGTCTTCTATGTTATCCAGGAAGTTTCTGTTTGATCTAGTCTTTAAGTACCTACATGCCTACAAAATTACAAGGGGGTACAGGAAATTTTTGAGGAAGTTGTCTGAAGTGGTCAATTACTTATTTCTGCTTTGATATCACATATACTGAGGGATCGCAGGTGGCACACCAGTATATCTAGGGGGTGCTTTCAGTTTTCTCTCTGACTCCATCTGCTGGACAGGAGGCATAACCCAGCTGTCTGGACTGATCCTTGGTACTACAGGAACGAAAATTAGCAAAGGTAAGAACCTAATTTTCCTATTAAGTTATGTTTTGGAAAATTTATTATTCTTAAATTAAGATATTTAAATGAGTTTTCTAACATTTCCAATTTCTTGTCATACAATATTTCGGCTCTAGTGAACCTCTGGTGGCTCAGTTCTAATTTATCAAATCTTTTTTCCATGTTCTCTAATTGAATTTTCATATTTGAGTCAGAAGTTTCAACTGCTTGAAAACGCTGATTAAAGTCCAAAGTAACCTTTGTAAGGTTCAAAACAGCACTTTCCAAAGCTTTAATTGCGTCCCATAATTTATCCAAGGTAATTGTAGCCGGTTTTTCTGGGAGCAGACAAGATAACTCCACATTTTTAAATTCCATTTCCCCTTTTGCAGTAGACGCTCCCTCTCCAACTTCTATTGTATTAACTTGCAATTTTAAAAAATCTGCTGAAATCTGTAAAGGTGGAGGGGGAGTGCTTGGAGCTCCAGGGCTCAAAGATATTTCAGCCAGGGAGGGAGATGTTTGCTCTATACCAAACCCTCCAGCGGCCCGTTCCACTGGTTGTGAGCCTGTTGCCTGGGGGAAGAAGGCTGGTATCCGAGGTTGCAAAGCGTCTGGTACAGGGGATGACATCGACATCTCCCTGACCTTGGCTTTACGTTTGGTATGAGGCATTAGTTTAAACACAATTGTTCCTCAGATAAGCCGATTTCAACCCTTTCTCAGTTTTTTTTTTTTTTTTTTTTACTTCATGAGTGTGCCTCCTTATTTATATAGGCTACCTCTGTTGCTTTGTCACAAAGAATTCTGACCACTTTCCCAAGCAAGTCAGGCAGAAAATGAAGTATTGCTCTTGTTTCTAATTTGTTGATCTGCCAAGTGGATTCTGTCAGTCCCCACCGACTCTAGACATAGGGGCAGATTTTCAAAGCCCTACGCGCTGAGCCTATTTTCAAAAGGCCTGGCGGCGAGCATAAAGCTCCGGGACGTGTGTAAGTCCCGGGGCTTGAAAAAATGGGCGGGGTGGGGCCAGAGGCCTCTGCAAGGCTGCTGGGCTGGGGGATCTCGTGCTGGCAGTTGGCTGGCAGGTGTAACTTGTGAAATAAAGGTATGGGGGTGAGGGGTTTCGGGCTTAGGGACGGGAAAGGAAAATTCCCTCCGAGGCCGCTCCGATTTTGGAGCGGCCTCTGAGGGAACGGGGAAAGCCAGCTGGTCTCTCCCAAGGTCTTGGCACGCGCAAGGTGCACTAGTGTGCACCCCCTTGCACGCGCCGACCCCTGATTTTATAACATGCGGGCAGCTGCGCTCGCATGTTATATAATCGGGCATAGATTTGTGCGCGCTAACTTTTAAAATCTGCTCCATGGTGTTCTTGACAGTGTGCTCTCCAACCCACTAAACTGGAATCTGTTGATATTACTATCCATGTCGGGGGATCTAGTAATACTTCTTTTGCCAGGTTTTCCTTGTGTGACCACCAGTGAAGGCTCTTTTTCACCGACAGTGGGAGGGGCAGTTGGTAGCTATAGCTTTGTTGCTGGGGTCTCCAATGTGATATCAGAGCACACTGCAGGAGTCTCATGTACAAGCTTCCCCAGAACAGTAAATCTATGGATGCTACCAAAGTCTCCAACAGCTGAAGATAATCTCAAGCCCTTGTGGTATCTAGCACGATGAATTTCTTCACTTGGCTGACAATTCTTTCTATCCTTTTTTTGCTAAAGCAGACACTGTTTATGACGCAAGTGTCTTGAAAGCAAGGTTAACATCCACCCATTCAGCGTTAATGGGCTTTGGTTCTGCCCGTGAAGACATATGAATATTTGGCTGCATTCAGCCCAACTTATCCAGGTTACTACTTACTGGCTAAGTAGTTTGCTGGCTAAATGTTGGGTTGGATGGGGCATAACATGGAGGAGATACTTATCTGGCTAACTCAGGGGAGATTTGTTGAGCAATATTTTATCAATGGGTGGTGAAAAATTTAGCAAAGGGGGTGGTCCTCTCATATTTTGACCATCCCTGACAAAACATTGCAGCAATTTTACCGTGTTATTTTTTTTTAACTAGGAAAAACTCCACAATAAAAGAACGCAGCAGAGACCCAAAAACACATGATGGTGGCCCACTTTGCGTGGGGGCTGCCATTTTAAAAATCCACATTGGACAATTCTCCCACCCTCCAAAAAAAGTGTCAAAAATACCTCTGGGGTATTTTGCAGACTCTTTTCCACCCGCTGCTATCTAGCTAGGCAGAGCAGAGGCAAAAAAAAAAAAAAAAGTTAATTGCATGGTAACACCCCTGCTGCCTTACCTATCCCCTCCCCTTTGTTGAACACCCCTGACCCTCTTTTTAAAAGAAATTTGACTGTGATGGAGTAAGGTGGCCCCCCTCCCCCTCTTTCCTCAAAAACAAACCCTGGTGGTCTAGAGAAGGGTGGGCAAACGTTTTTAAAATAAGGCCACATTACTGTGCTTATCACAATGGGGGGGAGGGGGCTTAAAACTCCATGAGTAGGGTGGTTACAGTGACAAGTATACCCCATAGTGAGAGGACCAAAGCAGCAACCACCAATAAAAAGAGTAATTCAACACAATTAATAAATAGAATAACATCAAATAGAAACTAATATAAAAAGATTCCAAACACCCATAAAATATTTTAAAACAGGCACATCTAATAATACCCAATAATTAAAACTAGTACTGATTTTTAAAAAATGCCCTGAGATTGTCATGGTTTAGCAGACAGAGGAAGGGGCATGTTTGTTGCGCACACATGCTCTCTGCCTCTCATTCATAAACATAGTGTGCTCTCACCTACCCACATACACGCACATATGCACTCTCACTGGCTCCCTCACACCCCTCCGCCAGGTAGGTTCCCATTCTCTCTCTCTCTCTCTCACTCACTTCCATTCATTCTCACACATAGAGACCACCAGGCAGGCATCCATTCATTCTTTCTCACACACAGGATCCCAGTCATTCTCTCACACATCCCCAGGCAGGCACCCATTCTTATTCACCCACTTAAATTGTAGGCTCTCTTAATTCTCTCCTATCACTGTCAACCAGGCCTGGAGCAGCCAGATGTGCATACCATGCCAGTTGCATGGGGCGGCACACCTGGGGGGGTGGCGGACCAGTGGCAGCAGGAGAGGCCGTAGTGCCCCCCCAGCAGAGCTCAACCCGCCGCCGGCTGAAGAAGAGAGGCCACTAGTGGCTCTAAATAAATAAATAAATAAAATAGTGGCTGAAGGAGAGGCTTGTGTTTTTTTTGTGTATGCGTGCCTGCATACAACTTCACCTCCCCCCCCCCCCCCCCCCCCCCCCCCAAGCAGGAAAGCCATTGGGCCATGGTGGAGCCCATCCCACCACAGCCCGATGACAATAGAAAGCCCTATATGTATGTGTGTTTGTATATGTGTGTCTCTGTGGGTTTGTATGTGTGTGTCTGAAAGCCTATGTGTTGTTTGTGTCTGTGTGTGAGCCTGTGTGTCATAAAGGCTCTTACAGGCACACACACATATACATTTTTTTATTTTATTTAACATTTTTATATACCGCAGTTCATGTAGCAAAGTTACATATCACTTCGGTTTACATTAGAACATTAAACAAGCATGTGAGAATGCGATTACATTGAACAAGGGAGATAAACTTGGATCAAAAACGAAACTGGGGAAATAAAGTACTAATGAATAAATAAAGGTAATAAAATTCTTTAGTAGGAAGACTAACCTGGAAGAGGGTCTATGTGCATACTGGAATAATTAAAATTACTGTACATGGAGCATATATTTGGATTGGTTGAAAGTAGAATTGGAAAGCTAAACTGATATATAAACTGAGGGAATCTGATAGAATAGCTTGTAGGATAGTAAGGTGAGGTAGAGGGAATTATTGGCCTAAATTAAAAGCTTGTTCGAATAGCCAGGTTTTGAGTCTCTTTTTAAAGGTGATGGGGCATAGTTCCTGCCGGAGTACTGGAGGTAAAGAGTTCCATTGCGCAGGGCCCGCTGTGGGTAGAGATCGTTTATTTAAAGAGGTTTTGATGGGTGGGGCGAGGAGAGTATCTCTATAAGCTGTTCTCACCGGTCTGGAAGGTATATGTGGTCGGAGAGGGATATTGAGTTCCAGAGTGATGAGGTTGTGAATAGCTTTGTGTATGATTGTTAGAGCTTTGTATGTGATTCTGAACTTAATTCCCTCACAGATATATACATAATATATCTGTGAGGGAGAAGGAGTTTGTGTATGTGAGAGAGAGAATGTGTGAGAGAATGAATGTTGTTGTATGTGTGTGAGAGAGAAGATAACATTTGTACGGCCCTACCTCCCCTAATCCACAATGATCTCAGGGTGACTGGAAATCAAAAGATCCCAGTTATGGAGAGCAGGAGATTTTTAAATCCTTATTAGTTTTAATTATTGGGTGTAATTTGATGAATCTGCTGTTTTGAAATATTTAATCTTTGGGGCGGGGAGAGAGGGAATAGAACATTTTTTAATTATTGGATTTTTTAATCATATGTTTTGACAAGTTTTATTGATTGGGATATTCTTATTCATTAACTAGTTTGAAATACCGTATTTCTCGCTCCATAAAATGCACTTTTTTCCCCCCAAAAGTGGGGGAAAAATGTCTGTGCGTCTTATGGAGCGAATATTAAAAAAAACCCAAACCCAAAAAACCTAACTACAACCAATTTTTTTTTGTCCCCATTCCCCATCCCAACCCTTTAAATGTAATTAACTACAACCCCCCACCCTCCTGACACCTCCCCCCCAAGACTTGCCAAAAGTCCCTGGTGGTCCAGTGGGGATCCGGAGCGATCTGCACTCGGGCCGTCAGCTGCCATTATTCAAAATGGTGCTGATAGCCTTTGCCCTTACTATGTCACAGGGGCTACCGGTGCCATTGGTCGGCCCCTGTCACATGGTAGGAGCAATGGACGGCCGGTGCCATCTTGTGCTCCTACCATGTGACAGGGGCTGACCGGTGGCACCGGTAGCCCCTGTGACATAGTAAGGGCAAAGGCTATCGGCACCATTTTGAATACTGGCAGTCGACGGCCTGAGTGCAGGAGATTGCTCTGGACCACAACTGGACCACCAGGGACATTTGGCAAGTCTTGGGGGGGGGGGGGAGGGTTGTAGTTAATTAAATTTAAAGGGTTGGGATGGGGAATGGGAGCAAAAAAAAAAAAAAATGTTATGCCCTACCCTAATTTGCTCTAAGACGCACAGACGCCCGGGAACAGAGCCAGTTAGCACACCATTTTTTATTTTTTTTTAATTTTCCCGCTCTGATTCCTAGGTGCGTCTTATAGTCAGGTGCATCTTATGGAGCGAAAAATGCGGTAATTATTTTTTTACGAATATGATTTTACTATTAGGATTGTTTTATACTTCTTGATTTTATTTGTTTTATGAAGAATGGTAATGTTCCTGTTTTTCCATTGTTGCTCTGCATGTTGAGGCTGGCTTTTTGTGGGTTCCAGTTCAGTTCTTCTCTGCATGTTTCTGTTTATACTTTCTTATCTCTTCATTCTGTATTTGGTGATGTTCTGTATATGTGACTGAGGGGTTGGGGGCGTGTCAGTTTTTAAAAATATAGATTGCAGGAGGGAGCTGGGCTTTATTTGATGTCCCGGGACAGAGACTGAATGAATCGGGGGGCAGGGGCAGCACAGTAATTATTCATACTGGGCAGCAAAAAACCTAGCAGCGGCCCTGCTGTCAACCACTGTCACGTGCCTGTTGGGGAGGCAACTATCCATCCTTGCAGAAGCCCGCAGATGCTCCAGATGCCACTGGCCACCAACATCCAATGAGATGATATCAGCAAAGGCCCATGGTGTCAGGCTATTGTTAACATTGTTGCAAAGAGCCGGCAGGCCAGAGATAATGGGGCAATTTGAAGAGGAGGAGGGCAGGAAAAAAATTTGTTGTCTGGCCAGGTTTGGCCCATGGGCTAAAGTTTACCCACCCCTGGTCTACTGTGGACCACAGAACACCTCCCCCACCCCGCAGATACCCCATACCTAAAAGAAGACTCTGGTATAGGGGTGGCCTGGAGCACCCCCTAACTCCAGGGCAGTCAACATCATATTTCAAAATAGAATATGGCATTGACTGACTTAGAGCTAGGGGGCACTCTGAGCCACCCTATACCACCATCAAGTCGTTTTTTAAGTGTGGGAGTCCGGGAGCCAACCTAGACTACCAGAGTCTGATTTTGAGGGGAGGGGGAGTGGGGTGACTCTAGATCACCAGGGCCCAATTTTTTTGGAAGGGGGTCTGGGGGGGCATTGGGAGGCATAGCCAGTGGGGGGTCTTTGGTTGGAGCTGGGGTTTTCAACAAACAGGGGATGAGATATCACCACATGATTTAAAAACTTTGTTTTGCCTCAGTGCTACCTCAACCCCTGGGGGGAGTTAGCCTTATGGGGAAGTGTAATTATGTTTGGTCCTAGGAGCCCTTTAAGAGGTCTCCTGGGGACATCAGGATGCATGTTAGCATCCTGATGTACCCTTGATAAAATAACTACACCACCTTGAAATGCGATAAAATGACATGGCTGTTTTTTTCTCCCAGGACAAGCAGGATGGTAGTCCTCACATGTGGGTAATGTCACTGGATGGAGCCCTATCACGGAAAACTTTTCTGTCAAAGTTTCTAGAACTTTTGAGTGGCACACTGAGCATGCCCAGCATGCCATGATCCCTGGAACCACAGGGGTCTCCCTTCAGTCTCTTTTTTTCCACGCTGCAGTTTGCCTCGCAGTAGGAGCTCTGTGAGAATTCTCACTTAAATTTCCTCATGGAAAAAATCCTAAAATTTACCTAAAAAAATATTCACTCATAGGGGTTTCCCTTCGGGATACATTTTCCCATCGTTCGGTGAGTAAAATCATTATTCCCGGTCTGTGCCACTCCCATAGCTTTTTCGGTGTCCGCAGGCAGTCGACAGTTTTCGGGCCTCAGCCTCTGCCATTATGGAAACAGGTTTCCGTAAATGTCTGGAATGTCCCCGAACTATGTCAATAACCTACCCACACGGTGTCTGTGCTGTGCCTCGGCTCATCACACGACGTCTCTACGTGCCCAGATGACTCCAAAGGGTAGACGGGCTCGCCTTGACAAGATGGAGACCCTGTTCAAAATTAAACTAACTCCATCGACGTCAACCTAATAGTCACCGGCAGGCGTATCGAAAAAATTGGTCATAAAACCCTGCCGGGAGCACTAGGGTAGCAGTGACCCTCCGTCACCGACCCCGTCCAAGTCATCAATAGTGTCCACCTTGGCGCTGGGGAAAGATCGGGCCGAGCACAGAGGGAAGCACAGACACCGGCACCGGCGTGAATCCATTCCCGGTGCCGGCACCGACATCGCATCGGCCTCGATGGCTATCGAGCCGCTTGCGAAGAAGACACGAGTAGAGGAGCTGCTTACACCCTCTATGCCGGAACATCCAAGGCGATCCCCACCGATATCGGTGCCAGGTACTGAGCCCGGACAGATCCCTGTGGAGCAGCCAGTAACGCCTACCCTGCCACCCCCTGTAGCTGTGCTATCAACACCAGCTTTCAGGGAGGAACTGGACAGATTTATCCGCCAGGCAGTACTCGATGCCCTCCAAGACCTACAACCACCAGTGCCGGCCCCCATACTGGCACAGACACGAGCCATCAATGTTTGCACCGTTGCTAACCAGGTTGGATACACTCATTGGTACCCTTCCAACACAACCCGGGCCACCGATGCCGAAGCAACCCGTGCAGTCTCCGAAAGACCCAATTCCCATTCCCAGGTCTTCCGACGATGAGGGCACTGATTCCAGCCCAATTCCACTGATGCCTCAACCGATGCCTGGTCCATCAGGGCTCTCAGGACCGAGACGCCCGCGGTTTCCATTGATGCTCCCGGTGCCACCAAAGCTTCCGATACCACCACAATATCCATCGAGGCCATTGAAAGATCCATCGGTGCCAGTGCCTCCTACACCACCAGCTTTCTTCCCTCGTTCAGGATCTCGCCCAGAAACCTTCTCTGATACATGGGAAGATGTGGACACTGACATCCATGGAGGATGTTTTGTCAGAGCCATCTCCACCAGAGGAAAGGAGAAAATCTCCACCAGAAGATCTCTCCTTTGCCAATTTTGTTAGGGAGATGTCAGAGACTATTCCCTTTCATCTCATTACAGAAGAAGATACAAGGCACAAAACATTAGAAGTGCTCCAATTTGTTGATGTTCCAAAGGAAGTCGTAGCTATACCAGTGCACAAAGTCCTAGTAAATCTACAGCATAGTCTCTGGGAGCATCCCTGCTCTGTTCCTCCAGTAAACAAAAGAACAGATGCAATTTATCTTGTCCAGCACATACCTGGATTTCAAAAACCACAGCTGCCACATCAGTCAGTGGTTGTTGAGTCAGCACAGAAGAGATCTAGAAGACTTCATCCACATTCCTCAACACCTCCTGGCAAAGATCAAAGGTTCTTGGACATTTTAGGTCGTAAAATGTTTCAAGGCTCTATGCTACTATCACGAATAGCTTCATACCAACTCTACATGACACAGTACCAGAGGAACCTTTGGAAACAGGTTCAGGAAGTAGCTGACACTTTCTCAACAGCAGCAAGACAGTCTCAATGGCATATTACATAAAGGCCTTGAAGCTGGTAAAGACGAAGTCCGGGCTGCTTATGATTTCTTCAAGACAGCTTCTCGTATGTCAGCCACAGGAATCAATGCCAGGAGATGGGCCTGGTTAAAAGCCTCAGATCTGAGACCTGAAGTCCAGGATAGACTGGCTGACTTACCTTGCACCGGTGACAACTTATTCGGTGATAAAATAGACACAGTAGCTCAATTAACGGACCACAATAAGACCCTGCGCCAATTGTCAACGGTCATTACTGAGGCCCCCTCTTCTGCCAGAAGATCAACCAGAAGAGACCCTAAAAAGCCATTTTATTGCCCACACAGATATTACCCACCTCCATCTCGTGTGCGGACAGCTAGATCATCTCAGAGAGGGCAACCTCGACAGCCTAAAGCATCCAGACCTCAGCCCCCTCCACAAACAGGCCAAGCATCTGGATTTTGAAACCTTTCTGGAGAACAGCAGTCCCTCCACAAATCCACAACCAGATTTACCAGTAGGAGGTCAAATCCATCATTTCATAACCAATTGGCACTACATTACCACAGACCAATGGGTTATTTCCATCTTAAGCCAGGGATACCATCTAAACTTCCTCACGGTACCCCAGGATTCACTGCCCAATCCACTGTGGATTCAGAAAGATCACATAACTCTTTTAGAGTCAGAACTGTCCACCCTTCTGAGCGCCAGGGCCGTGGAACCTGTTCCCCAAGCACAGCAGGGCAGAGGGTTCTACTTCCACTATTTCTCATTCCAAAGAAATCAGGCGGCCTCCACCCCATCCTAGACCTCCGCAATCTCAACAAATTTCTACGAAAAGAAAAATTCAGAATGGTGTCCTTGGGCACCATACTTCCCATTCTACAAAAAGGAGATTGGCTCTGTTCTCTGGATCTTCAAGATGCTTACGCTCACATTCACATATTCCCACCTCATTGCAAATTACCTGCATTTTATAGTGGGACACCAACACTTTCAGTACCGGGTCCTGCCTTTCGGACTTGCCTCGGCACCCCTTGTATTTACAAAGTGCCTAGCAGTGGCTGCGGCCCATCTACGCAAGAAAAGCATACACGTCTTTCCTTACTTGGACGACTGGCTCATCAAGAGCCAATCCAAGCAAGGAGCTCTCTACGCTTTCAAGCTCACTATCAACCTGCTACACTCTCTGGGATTTCTCATCAACTACCAAAAATCCAACCTGACTCATCTCATCTCCTGTCTTTCATCGGAGCAGATTTGGACACCACAGTGGCAAAGGCCTTCCTGCCCAATGGCCGCGCAGACTCACTCCTCAAACTAGATGTATCTCTGCGCACAAAGAATACAGCCTCAGCCCATCAATTCCTAACATTGCTAGGGCACATGGCTTCCACGGTTCACGTCACTCCTATGGCCAGGCTGGCCATGAGAATAACTCAATGGACTTTGGCTTGGAGCCATTGAGGTTTCAATAAACTGCTTTCATCTCATATTCAAATAACCCACCAGTTACATTTCTCTCTTCTATGGTGGACGAACAAGAACAACTTACTAACAGGTCTACCCTTCCAACAACCAGTTCCGCCAGTAACTTTGACCACAGATGCATCCATCTTAGGTTGGGGAACACATGTGAACAAAGCTTGAAGCAACATTTCAGATCAACATCTTAGAGCTTCGAGCTATATGTTATTCTCTCTATGCATTCAAGGACTGTCTTTCACACAAGACTGCTCTCATACAAACAGACAACACAGTTGCCATGTGATACCTGAACAAACAGGGAGGCACGGGCTCTTATCTCCTCCGCCAAGAAGCCGCGCAGATCTGGGACTGGGCCCTAACGCATTCCATATTTCTTCGGGCCACTTACCTGGCAGGCGCACAGAACGTGGTAGCAGATTGCCGCAGCCGACAGTTCCATCCCCACGAGTGGTCCCTGGATCCTGTGGTAACGACCAAAATCTTCCAACACTGGGGTCATCCAACAATAGACCTCTTTGCGTCCGAACTGAATCACAAAGTGGACATATTCTGCTCCCTGCACAAGCAGCGAAACCAGTTAGCCATGGACACCTTTGCTCACCCCTGGAACTTAGGCCTCCTATACATTGGTCAATGATACTCATAGCCCCATATTGTCCTCGACAAGTATGGTTTCCCATACTTCTCAACCTCTCGATCAGCGAACCAATTCGCCTGGGAACAGCCCCCACTCTCATAACTCAGAACCAAGGCAAGTTACTCCATCCAAACCTTCAGACCCTATCCCTCACAGGTTGGATGTTGAAAGCTTGAACCTGCAGCCACTCAACCTTTCCACTGATGTCTCTCAAGTGCTTGTAGCTTCACGAAAGCCTTCCACATGAAAATCCTATCATATGGTGCACCCAAAAAGGTATAGACCCTTTTTCCAGCACCACTCCATCTTTATTAGACTATCTCTGGCACCTTTCAGACTCTGGCCTCCAGACCTCTTTGGTGAGGGTACACCTTAGTGCCATCTCAGCGTACCACAAGGGAATAGGGGATGCCCTAGTAACAGCGCAACCCCTTGTGAGTAGATTTAAGAGGGGCCTACTGCAGCTCAGCCCCCTCTACGGCCCCCAGTCACTGAATGGGACCTAAATGTAGTACTTACAAGGCTCATGTGCTCCCTGTTTGAGCTTATAGATTCCTGCGATGTTATATTTCTTACATGGAAAGTTCTATTCCTCATAGCCATTACATCTGCTCGAAGGGTTAGTGAGTTACAAGCACTTGTTACATACTGACCCTATACCAGGTTCCTACATGACCGGGTGGTACTCTGTACTCACCCAAATTTCCTTCCTAAGGTAGTTACTGACTTCCACTTGAATCAGTCTATAGTCTTGCTCACATTTTTTTCCAAGGCCTCACTCTCACCAAAGTGAGAAGGTTTTACACACTTTGGACTGTAAACGTGCACTTGCCTTTTATCTAGACCACACTGTAGTCCATAGAAAATGCATCCAACTCTTTGTTTCTTTTGATAAAACAAACCAGGAGTTGCAGTGGGCAAACAAACTCTCTCCAATTGGCTAGCAGACTGTATTGAATTCTGCTATGACAAAGCAGGCCTTCCTCTCCAGGGACGAGTGTAGGTGTACTCAATAAGAGCCATGGCAACCTCAGTAGCACACTCGCTCAGTACCGATTGCTGACATCTGCAAAGCTGCAACATGGAGCTCTCTTCACATATTTGCAGCACATTGTCTGGACAAGGAAGGATGTCCAGACTCAGCCTTTGGGCAATCCGTCTTGAAGAACTTATTTCCAGTTTAATCCCAACTCCTTCCACATCCACCTCCTGTGATTTTCAGGCTGCCTCATTTTTACCAACAGTACGCCAGTTGTTGTGCTTGTTGTTGCACAAGTAGTACGCTGTTGGTCCAAACAAATATGAGTCAGCCTGTAGCTTGCTAATCACCCACATGTGAGGACTACCATCCTACTTGTCCTGGGAGAAAGCAGAGTTGCTTACCTGTAACAGGTGTTATCCCAGGACAAGCAGGATGCTAGTCCTCACATATGGGTGACTTCCTTGATGGAGCCCTATTGTAGAAAACTTTTCAGTCAAAGTTTCTAGAAAATTTTGTCTGGCACTCTGAGCCCACTGAGCATGCCCAGCATGCCAGTCCTCACATATGGGTGACGTCATTGATGGAGCCCTATTGCGGAAAACTTTCTGTCAAAGTTTCTAGAAACTTTTGACTGGCACTCTGAGCCCACTGAGCATGCCCAGCATGCCATGATATTCTCAGCCATAGGGGTCTCCCTTCAGTCTTCGTTTTTCTGCGCTACTTTTGGCATCATGGTGCAGGAGCCTGTGTGAGTTTTCTCACATACATTTCTGACTAAAAATCAGTTTCCTAGCGTGTAGCAGATGGACTCAATAGTGTGCTCGTGCTAGCAGTTGGAGACGGATCTGACGTCAGCACGGGTACATATACCCCCACAGGAAGTGTAGCAAATCAGTAATTTCCGTCTCCAAAGCAGTTTGGAGCTACCTCATGCTCGCTGAGCGTGTTTCCAAATTCTAACGACTAAATTCATAGAAGAAACCTACTGAAGATGAGCCCCGCACTCCTGTGGTGATACCAGGCGGTCACTCACCCAGTTGAGTTTCCCGAGCTGACTTCCGTGGTCCCTTGGAGGTAAGAGCCTGGGTCCGGTGGCCAGTTCGCGGCAGGGACCTAGCCCCCAAGTGAGAAGGGCTCGGGCTTGCCCCCGAGCGAGACGAGTTCAGGCGCG
Organism: Rhinatrema bivittatum; assembly: GCF_901001135.1. Lineage (NCBI taxonomy): Eukaryota > Metazoa > Chordata > Amphibia > Gymnophiona > Rhinatrematidae > Rhinatrema > Rhinatrema bivittatum. The sequence goes on along the minus strand of NC_042619.1, from coordinate 247,006,662 downwards.
GCCTAGAGGCAGCCTCGGTCCCGGCGTGGACTTGGCCCCCGAGCGAGACGAGTTTGGGTGCGGCCTAGAGGCAGTGGGTGCACTTCCTTAAGAGCGGCGGTGAAGGTACTCACCCTCTCCCCCCGCAGCCGGAGACCGCCCGGGTTGCAGCCGGGAAGCGCCGAAGACAAGGTAAGGCGTACATCTTTACTTGGTCTCCGAGGAAGTGCGGACTGATTGGGCCTGCCTACGAGGCAGCCCGCCAAGGAGGTCGCCATTTTGCCTGCCTACTCGCCTTCGTCAGCTAGGCGCACGTTGTTAGCGCACGCGATAGGCGCACGTTGTCTCAGCGCACGCTACTAGAATACGCGCACATTTATAAGACGCCCGTTATAGGCGCACATTATAAGACGCCCCGTTATAGGCGCACATTATAAGACGCCCCTTTATAGGCGCACATCTATGACGCCCCTTTATAGGCGCACATCTATGACGCCCCTTTATAGGCGCACATTTTCACACGCCCATATAGGCGCATGCTGTTAAGCGCACTTGTTAGGCACACATCATTGGGCGATACCGATTTTCAGGCGAATGGAGCATAAGAGAGCCCAGGCGCCCGCAGAGCTGGCACCTCCAGAATCAGGCAGGAAAGCTCTAAGCCTCTGCTCAGCATGCAACCTCAGAGCCACACAGAGTGAGGAAGCAGACTCACTATGTGCCCATTGTGAGGAGGCCATGGGAATTCCAGGACAGGACCGGTCCCAGCCCAGCGGTTCCTCAGGGAACACTCCGGACTTAGCAGGCCGCAGCGAGCAGCCAGGGAACCCGAGAGACCTGGTACCCCTACGGCCAGATTCGGCTTCGCTTTCCTGGGTGGAATTATTCAAGGGGATTCACGCCTTTGTCCAGATGCAGTCTGCTCCTCGAATGGGTCTTTCCGTTCCGGTTGATCCAGCCCCTGGACCCTCGAGACCTAGGCGCGGCTACTCGCCACCCGACAGCCCCAATTATGGGGATTCAGATTTATCCAAGGAAAATGAGGAGCCCCCCCCGAGGAGGGAGACCTTCCCTCGGAGATAGAACCATATCGGACCATGAGACGCTTCTTTCGGAAGGAGGATCTTCCAGGCCTGGTCTCACAATGCCTATCAGAACTGACCATTCCGGGCCAGGACACCCCAGGACACCCCAAAATGAACCCCCTGTTAGAGGGCATGCGCCTAACTGCTCACCATTTTCCCCTCCTACAGGCTGCACAGCAGCTAATCGATCTGGAATGGAAGGCACCGGAGGCCTCATTCAAAGGGGGTCGGGCCTTGGCAGGCATGTACCCTCTGGATCCGGCGTCCAAGGAGTTGCTGGCGTGCCCCAAGGTAGACGCCATAGTTAACGTAATCGTGAAGCATACGACCATTCCGGTTGAGGGGGGAGAGGCCCTCAAGGATACCCATGACCGACGCATGGACACCATTCTGAAACAAGCCTTTGAGGTAGCAGCCATGTCCCTACGAATCGCGACTTGCTGCAATGTGGTGATGCATTCCTGTTTGTCACAAGCAAGAAACAACACCCCGGGAGAAGATATGGAATCAGCTCTCGCATTTCTCACTGACGCCGCCTCCGACCTCGTCCGTACAGCAGCCAAGGGAGTGTCCTCCTCAGTGGCAGCCAGAAGACAGCCGTGGCTACGCAATTGGGCGGCCGACTCGTCCTCCAAGACACGACTCACAAGAATGCCCTTTAAGGGTTCCCTACTGTTCGGCAGAGATCTCGAACTGGGCTACTAAATGGGGTGCCTCCCCATTACCCCGTCTACCAGAAGGCAGGTCGAGGAGGAGCCAGCATTCTTTTTCTAGACCATCCAGAGGTAGAAGCTCTCAGCGCTTCAACCCTTACAGGACTCGCTATCAAGCACCTCGTTCTTAGGCCAGGAACCAGCCCTTTCGGGCTAAGCCCAACAAGAAGAGAGCCGGCTCGGGTTCTGGTCCCGGCCGCAACCCACAATGACAATCAGCCGAACCATCCGGGGGTAGCAGCCATAGGGGGCAGGCTAACCCTCTTCTACCGCAGGTGGGTCGAAATCTGTTCGGATCAGTGGGTCCTCGCCATCATCCGAGAAGGTTATTATCTGGATTTTCTTCGGCTTCCGCCGGACAATTTGTGGAATCTCCTTGTTCACCTCTCAAGAAAGCGGCACTAGAAGTGACCTTACAGAGGCTCCTGGTCCTAAAAGCCATAATCCCAGTACCTGCAGGAGAGAGAAATTCTGGGCATTATTCCATGTATTTCATAGTACCCAAGAAGGAGGGCACTTTCAGGCCTGTCCTGGACCTCAAGTCAGTCAATCGACACCTACGGGTCCCCAGCTTTCGCATGGAAACTCTGCGGTCTGTCAAGAATTCAGTACAGCCAGGGGAGTTTCTCACCTCCCTAGATCTGTCGGAAGCTTATCTGCATATCCCTATTCATCGGTATCACCAGCGCTACTTACGCTTCAAAGTCCTGAATCAGCATTTCCAGTTCCGTGCTTTACCCTTCGGGTTAGCCACTGCGCCGCGGATCTTTACCATGGTCATAGTGGTAGTGGCGGCGGCACTCAGGAAGGAAGGATTTCTCGTCCATCCCTATCTGGACGATTGGCTGATCATGGCAAAGTCACCCGAGGAGAGCCACCAGGCAACCAACAGAGTTATAGCTCTTCTGGAAAGCCTCGGATGGGTAGTCAACATAAACAAGAGCTCCCTACAGCCGTCCCAGTTGCTGGAATACCTAGGAGTCCAATTCGACACCCAAGAAGACAAGGTCAGCCTGACCTCCAAGAGAGTCAAAACTCCGGAATCATCTGCAGGTCCTGCTGAGCGCCAGCCGGCCCACAGCTCGGGATTACCTACAAGTCCTCGGCCTCATGGCATCCACTCTGGAGGTGGTGCCATGGGCACGGGCTCATATGAGGCCATTGCAACGCGCCCTTCTATCTCGATGGAGCCCGCGATCACAGAACTACATCATACACCTACCTCTACCGGCCAGAGTGCGGAATCAGCTACGGTGGTGGTTACAGCCCGGCCACATGAGCCGGGGGTCAAGAATGTCCTCCCCAACCTGGAGTGTGCTCACCACAGATGCCAGCCTGAACGGATGGGGAGCACACTGCGAGGAACTCACCGCCCAAGGGCGGTGGTCCAGAGAAGAGTCAAGGTGGAATATCAACTGACTAGAGGCATGGGCAGTCAGGCTTGCGTGCTTGCGATTTGCCCACAGACTTCGCAACAGAGCGGTCAGAGTGATGTCAGACAACTGCCACCACGGTGGCATACATCAACCGACAGGGCGGAACCAGAAGCCAACAAGTATCCCTAGAGATAACTCCCCTGATGATTTGGGCAGAAGCAAATCTCCAGGACATCTCTGCCGTCCACATCGCCGGAAGGACAACACCACGGCAGACTTCCTCAGCAGAGAAAGCCTAAATCCGGGGGAGTGGCAGCTGTCACCCACAGCCTTTCAGATAATTGTGGATCACTGGGGGACGCCAGCCATTGACCTATTAGCAGACAGGTCCAATGCTCAAGTTCCCAGATATTTCAGCCGCAGGTGGGATCCTCGAGCCCAGGGGATCGATGCCCTGGTACAGCCGTGGCCTCAGGGGATTCTGCTATACGCCTTTCCTCCATGGCCCCTGCTGGGCGCCATTGTACACAGGATTCAGCGACACAGAGGCCTAGTTCTTCTAGTGGCCCCGGACTGGCCAAGAAGACCCTGGTACGCAGACATGAGAAGACTACTGGCAGGGAATCCTCTACCTCTGCCTCCATACAGGGACCTGCTACGGCAAGGCCCCATCCTTCACGAGGATCCAGCTCAATTCTCTCTTACGGTCTGGCCATTGAGAGGGCTAGACTGAAGAAGAGGGGGATTCTTGGAGCCTGTAATAGATACACTCCTCCGAGCACGTAAGTTCTCCACATCACTAACATATATCAGGATCTGGAGAGTTTTTGAAGCCTGGTGCGACTCTCACAGCACCAATTCGCATGCCGCTAAGATTCCTATCATTTTGGACTTCCTACAAGATGGACTTCAGAAAGGTCTGTCCCTCAGCTCCATCAAGGTTCAGGTAGCAGCGCTGTCTTGCTACGGTCCCAGGAGTGACGGCAATACCATTGCCAAACACCCAGACGTTTCACGTTTCCTGAAAGGAGTCAAACACATTCGCCCGCCACTGAAGTGGCCAGTGCCCTTGTGGAATCTCAACCTAGTATTGGAATTTCTAGCGGGATCAGCCTTCAGGCCCCTTCGAGGCCTGTCTCTCCGTTTGTTGACCTTGAAGATGGTGTTCTTGCTGGCTGTCTGTTCAGCACGCCACATCTCAGAGCTACAAGCACTGTCCTGCCGTGATCCATTTCTCAGAATCACTCCAGAAGCTATTCATCTTCGCACGGTTCCATCCTTTTTACCCAAAGTGGTCTCCCACTTTCACCTCAACCAAACCATATCCTTGCCTACCACGGAAGGTTTGAAGAAGTCGGAAGAAGGTCGAATGCTACGCCATCTCGACATCGGCAGACTGCTGTCCAGATACCTGGAAATGTCTGAAGCAGTATGAAAGACGGACCACCTGTTCGTCCTGCACAGCGGGCAGAAGCAAGGGGAAGCCGCCTCACGGCCAACCATCGCCCGCTGGATTAAATAAGTTATCAAGGCAGCCAATTAGAGGCAGGAAAACCGCCTCCTCTACAGGTCAAGGCTCATTCTACCAGAGCACAATCGGACTCTTGGGCAGAAACTAAGATGCTGTCGCCGGGAGATATGTAAAGCGGCGACGTGGTCCTCCCTCCATACCTTCTCCAGATTCTACCGTCTGGACGTCCAGGCCAGGGAGGATACAGCATTTGCGAGGGCAATCCTACACGGTCCTCGGGCAGCCTCCCGCCCAGTCCGGGAGTAGCTTTTGTTCATCCCATTTGTTTTGAGTCCATCTGCTACATGCTAGGAAATGTTGAGGTTACTTACCTGATAATCTCCTTTTCCTTAGTGTATGCAGATGGACTCAGCATCCCGTCCGGCTGCCGGTATACATGGGGATTCGCCGACTCACGGTAAGCCATGTTTTCTTAGATAGGGCATCCACCCTGCCGGGTGTCGACGCCTTCCGGCTGAGTACACTGGCGGTCTCCAGCTACCATCAATCGGTCAGGGTAATCCTGTTCATTTAATCAATCGGTCAACATATATCCATAAAAGCTTTTGCAAGGAAGATTACTGATTTGCTACACTTCCTGTGGGGGTATATGTACCCGTGCTGACGTCAGATCCGTCTCCAACTGCTAGCACGAGCACACTATACCCATTTGTTTTGAGTCCATCTGCATACACTAAGGAAAAGGAGATTATCAGGTAAGTAATCTCAACAATTTAAAATCAATTATTTCTCTCCCATATCGGGGTCTCCCGCGTTACCACGGGCCGGAGAGTAATTTTTGTCTCATTTTGACTCTTTTGAGTAAAAATATTTTTCTTCTCATTTTCATCTACGGCTGTCGAGGGAAATATGGCCATGGGATTCAAAAAATGTCCCAGTTGTAATCGGACCATGTCCATTACAGATCCACATCTCGAGTGTGTACTTTGTTTGGGCCAAACACACGATGTCACACCCTGCCCAAAGTGTGCCGAAATGACCGCGAAAGGTCGAAAGGCCCGACAAGAAAAGATGGAACACTTGTTCCACCTACAACTTTTACCTTCTCCATTGACATCCACTCAATCATCTCCGGCCGAAGTTTCAAAACATCTAATTCTCAAAAAACGTCGTCTGGAAGGTTCGGGGGATCGTTCATCGCCGACCCCATCTGTGGCATCAACAAGGTCAGCGGCGGAACATCTACTGAAGCATTGGCATTGACATCGACATCGCCATCCATCGATTCCGGAGGCTCTACTATCCCCAGAGAAATCGACCGCCAAACGGCTTCGTCTTCAGGAAATACCGAGGCCTTTGACGCCGAGGCGTTCACCACCTCCCGATGTACCAGCCATCGATACTCCACAGGGCCCTGTGGAAGGACCGATAACATGTCCACCGCCACCACATGTAGCTACTCTGCTTGCACCAGCTATCACAGAGGAATTGAGTGGATTTATCCGCCAAGCGGTGCTGCAAGCATTATAGGACCATCGATGCCCTCACCGTTGTCGATACCGGTGCTCCCGCCGATGCCAGCGCTCCCGCCGATATCGGTACCGACACAGAAGCCGCTGACTGCACCGGTACCAAAGCATCTACTGACGCTGATGCCTTTACCGTCACCAATACCCGGACCAATGCCAGAACCAATTCCGACAATGCCAGTGCTTGGGGCCCCAGGACAACCGGAATTGGCATTATTTCAACTCCTGATGGATAGATTTGACATAATCGTTGGTGCTCTCCCACCAAAATCTATTCCATCTAAACCAAATGAAGAAGTTCCTGGATGGACACAGTTTGATGATCCAGTGCCAGGACCTTCAGGACTTTTTCCACCTCTGAGGTCTTCTCCCACTTCTCCTTGTAGAGAAGAACCATATTATTCAATGGAAGACAAGCATACGGATACTTACTCCAAGAGTTTTATGTCTGACCCTTCTCCCCTGGAAGGTAGGAAGAAATCCCTACCAGAGGATTTGTCCTTTACTAATTTTATTAAGGACATGGCAGACACAATACCATTTAACTAGGTATTTGAAGAGGACACGAGACAGCATATTTGGGAAGTTTTACAGTTCGTGGACCCTCCAAAAGAGGTTCTAGCCATCCCTGTACACGAAATACTGTTGGAATTACAGCATAGACGCTGGGAACATCCATGCTCAGTTCCACCTATTAACAAGAGTGGCCACCACTTATCTGGTCCAAAATGTTCCTGGATACCAAAAATCACAATTGCCACATCAGTTGTTGATTTGGCACAGAAGAAATCCAAGAGAAAAAGAACTCATTCCTCCACTCCTCCTGGGAAGGACCACAGATTCCTGGACTCCTTCGGCAGGAAAGTATACCAGGGAGCTATGCTCAATTCAAAGATTGTGTCATATCAGCTATATATGACGCAATACCAGAGGAATCTTTGGAAGCAGATGTAGGAACTTTCCAACTCCCTGCCTCAGCAGTACCAAGAAGCAGCTCAGGCCATAATACACAAAGGACTTGAAGCTGGAAAACAGGAAGTCTGAGCTGCTTATGATAACTTTGAAACAGCTTCGAGAGTAGCGGCCTCAGGTATAAGTGCACGTTGCTGGGCATGGTTGAAAGCCTCTGACCTCAGGCCTGAGGTACAGGAAAAACTGGTTGATTTGCCATGCATAGGTGACAACCTCTTTGGCTCAAAGGTACAGGATGCTGTGGCCCAACTGAAAGAACATACGGAAACCTTGCGCTAACTGTCGTCAGTTCTGCAAGACTCTGCTGCATCATCATCTCGCCGTCCTCCAAGGAAGGAATCTCGAAAGCCTTTCTACAGACAAAGACGTTGCTATCCTCCAGCATCCATTGGCAGATCTTCTCGTCCGCAGCAAAGATCTCAACCCAGGCAGCCTAAAACTGCTAGGCCTCAACCTCAACTGCAGATGGGACCAGCTGCAGGTTTTTGAGGCCACCACCAGAGACCAAAGCCATATCCTCAATCCAAAACAGACTCTGCCAGTAGGAGGCCGAGTTTCCTCCTTCTACAACCATTGGTTACAGATAACAACAGACCAATGGGTACTCTCAATAATATCTCGAGGTTACCAACTCAATTTCCTTTCAACTCCAAGAGACTCCCCTTCAAAACCTCTTTCGCTAAACGAAAATCACATAGTTCATCTACAAGCAGAATTATCCACCCTTCTGAGGGCCAGAGCCATAGAGCTGGTGCCCCGGTCTCAGCAGGGCAGAGGATTCTACTCCCATTATTTCCTCATTCCAAAGAAAACCGGAGGCCTAGGTCCCATCCTAGACCTCAGAAATCTCAACAAATTTCTGAAGAAAGAAAAGTTCAGGATGGTATCTCTAGGCACCATGCTTCCACTTCTTCAAACAGGAGATTGGCTTTGTTCTCTGGATCTACAAGGCGCTTACGCTCACATTCCAATATTCCCTCCTCATCGCAAGTATCTGCGCTTCCTGGTGTGTCATCAACATTTCCAGTACAGAGTACTACCGTTTGGACTCGCTTCAGCTCCCAGAGTATTCACAAAATGCCTGGCAGTAATAGCAGCACACTTACACAAGGAAAGTGTCCACGTCTTCCCTTATCTAGACGACTGGCTCATCAGAAGTCAATCTCAACAAGGAGCACTAACTTCTCTCAACCGAACAATTGCTCTACTTCACTTGATGGGTTTTCTCATCAATTATCAAAAGTCCAATCTCATTCCGTCTCACCTGCTTCTATTCATTTGAGCAGAATTGAACACCATCCTCTCAAAAGCCTTTCTACCCGACGATTGGGCAGAGACACTTTACCTATTGGCAAACTCTCTCCACTCGAAGAAACAAGCAACAGCTCATCAATTTCTAAACTTACTAGGCCACATGGCCTCCACAGTTCATGTCACTCCTATGGCAAGACTAGCCATGAGAATAACCCAATGGACTTTAAGATCACAATGGATCCAAGCCATTCAACCTTTGTCCTCTCCAGTTGAAGTAACCTACCAGCTGCATTCATCTCTACTTTGGTGGGCGAACAAGGACAACTTGCGCAAGGGCCTGCCCTTCCAACAACCAGTCCCACAGATAACTTTACTACAGATGCATCCACCTTAGGTTGGGGAGCTCACATAGACTATCTCCAAACTCAAGGTACTTGGACAAAACTCGAAGCAACATTTCAAATCAATTTCTTTGAACTTCGAGCTATACATAATGCTCTGCATGCTTTCAAGGACTGCCTTTCATAAAAGACTGTTCTGATTCAAACAGACAACACAGTAGACATGTGGTATCTGAACAAATAAGGAGGTATGGGCTCGTATCTCCTTTGTCAAGAAGCCGCACAGATTTGGGACTGTGCCCTAACACACTCAATGTTTCTCTGGGCCACTTATCTGGCAGGCATTCACAATGAAGTGGCAGATCACCTCAGTCGTCAGTTCCAACCACACGATTGGTCCCTGGATCCCTTAGTAGCGACCAGGATATTTCAGCGTTGGGGGCAACCAACAATAGACCTATTTGCATCACACCTGAATCACAAAGTGGACAAATTCTGCGCTCTGCACAGACACAAACACCAGCCAGCCAAGGACGCCTTTGCTCGCCTTTGGAACTCAGGCCTGCTATACGCGTATCCTGCAATACCGCTCATAACCAAAACTCTAGTGAAGCTACAACAGGACAAGGGGTCCATGATACTCATAGCCCCATATTGGCCTCGACAAGTATGGTTTCCCATACTTCTAGACCTCTCGATCAGAGAACCAATTTGCCTGGGTGTAGCTCCCACTCTAATAACTCAGGATCAGGGTCGGTTGCGCCATCCTAACCTTCAGTCCCTATCCCTGACAGCGTGGATGTTGAACGCTTGATCTTACAACCATTCAATCTTTCAACCAATGTTTCTCAAGTGCTTATAGCTTCACGTAAACCTTCCACGCGAAAGAACTATTCTTCGAAATGGAAAAGGTTTACTTTGTGGTGCACGCAAAAGGACATTGACCCTTTCTCTTGCCCCACAACTTCTCTATTAGACTATTTATGCCATCTTTCAGATTCTGGTGTCCAAACCTCATCTGTAAGAGTGCACTTAAGTGCAATCTCAGCTTACCATAATAAGTTAAGAGATGCACCCATATCATACAACCTCTTGTCAGCAGGTTTATGAGAGGTTTAACTCACCTTAAACCACCAATTCGGCCACCAGTCACAGAATGGGACCTGAATCTGGTCTTAACAAGGCTCATGCGTTCTCCTTTTGAACCCATGACTTCCTGTGATCTTAAATTTCTCACATGGAAGACTATTTTCCTTATAGCCATTACATCTGCTAGAACGGTTAGTGAGTTACAAGCACTTGTCACATACTCACCCTATACAAAATTCCTACATGACAGAGTGGTTCTCCGAACACACCCAAAATTCCTCCCCAAGGTAGTTATGGAATTCTACTTGAACCAATCCATAGTTTTGCCCACATTCTTTCCAAGGCCTCATTCTCACCAAGGGGAACGTGCCTTACATTCCTTGGACTGTAAACGTGCGCTAGCATATTACTTAGACCGCACTGCAGTCCCCAGGAAATCCACTCAACTCTTTGTATCTTTTGACCCAAACAAACAGGGTAATCCAGTGGGCAAGCACACTCTCTCCAACTGGCTAGCAGATTGCATACAGTTCTGCTATGAAAAAGCAGGCCTTCCTCTCCAAGGGCGAGTAAAGGCACATTCAGTAAGAGCAATGTCAACCTCAGCACACTATCGTTCAGTGCCAATTCTTGAAATATGTAAAGCAGCAACATGGAGTTCTCTTCACACCTTTGCAGCTCATTACTGTTTGGACAAAGAAGGATGACAAGATTCAGCATACGGACAATCTGTCTTAAAGAACTTGTTTCCAGTATAACCCCAACTCCTTCTACATCCAACCTGCTGTGATCTTCGGCTGCCTCATTTTCACCAACAATACTTCAGTGTTGCTTCACTACAAAATGACTCAGCCTCTAGCTTGTTATTCACTCATATGTGAGGACTAGCATCCTGCTTGTCCTGGGATAAAGCAAAATTGCTTACCTTGTAATAGTTGTTATCCCAGGACAGCAGGATGTAGTCCTCACAAAAGCCACCCGCCACCCTGCGGAGTTGGGTCCGATACGTTTTATTATTTTTATTTTTTGCTAAAGCTTATTGCTACATATGAGACTGGAGAGAGACCCCTGTGGCAGAGAATATCATGGCATGCTGGGCATGCTCAGCGGCCTCACAGGGCCAGTCAAAAGTTTCTAGAAACTTTGACAGAAAGTTTTCCCGCACTAGGGCTCCGTCAGTGACGTCACCCAAATGTGAGGACTATATCCTGCTGTCCTGGGATAACACCTATTACAAGGTAAGCAATTTTGCTTTCTCCCAGGACAGCAGGATGTAGTCCTCATGAAACCCACCTGCTACCCCGCAGAGTTGGGTCCGAAATGTTTTATTTTATTTTTCACTTGCACCTTTTGCTACAAATGAGACTGAAGGGAGACCCATGTGGCTCCAGGGATCATTGCATGCTGGGCATGCTCAGTGTGCCAGTCAAAAGTTCTAGAAACTTTGACAGAAAAGTTTTCCGTGATAGGGCTCCGTCCAGTGACACCACCCACATGTGAGGACTACATCCTGCTGTCCTGAGAGAACACCTGTACAGGTAAGCAACTCTGCTTTCCCCTAAGTCAGCTACATTATTTTAATTGCATTATATTGCTTATTCATTAGCTGTTTTGCATGTATTAGGCAATTTTATGCATGCAAAGCAGCTAACTACAATATGGGGTGGATATTTAGTTAAAAAAGTACAATATCACTGCATAAGGCTGCTGTTTATTGCACAATAAAAAGCTGTTTAACACGCATTATGGACTATTGCAGCTTAGTAAATGTAAGTCTTAGCCAGATAAGTCTAAATATCATTGCTTATCAGACTAAGCCCTAGATTCATCAAAATGCTATAAATATTACAGAAATAACGCCCTCAAAAAAATAAATAAATAAGAGGGGGGCATGGTAGGCTAATTTCTCTGCTACCGCATCACATAGATAATTTCCGCAACACACGATACTTATTGCACCCGTGCTAGTTTTCGCATTGCATGGAGTGATCCACCACAGGCACGTTACTGACCGAAAAGATTTTCAGGTGGTTCAGAGAGAGAGTGAGAGCGCTTCTATAGGGATGAATGTCATGCCACTATTTATACCACTGTAAGAGGGGGCACTATAACTCTGGGAAGGTTTGGGCAGTGGGGTAGATTTTGAGGGGGGGCGGCTTTAAATACACAGAGGTACGAACAGCAAAGATGACATTAGTGAAGATTTTCTGTCATTTGGAGTGATGAAATGTAGAAGAGGAGTTGATTTGTACAGTGTACTCTCTACTTAGCTTGATGCACTCTCTAGCTAGTTGTAATGGCTCTATCTGTGTATTCAATGTTTTAAGTAAAGGAGCGTTTTACCTTGGAATCAGCACTACAGAAAAGAAGAAATTTCCCCTGACGAAGAATTTAATCTGAAACGTGGCCTCATTGGGAGGGCAGTAAGACATTACTATTTGATGCTGTTGTTCGATCCTTTGCTAGTTTGAAGTTTATGTATTGTCAGCTTAATGCATCTGACACAAGCACTAATTGAATAGAGTGCTATTTTTGCACATTTTTAAATAAATTATTGGCAGCATTTTTTTGAAACTTCTTAAAGAAATTTTGTTTAATAAAATGACTATTATAGAGAGGAAGGTGGTTAGTGGTTCATGATTATAAAAACAGTGTGGCTTTGAGTACCAGGATGGTAACAGCCTTTTACTTTATGCGAAACAATCAGTCTCTTCTAATACATGTTTTTGTAATTTTTTCATATGAGTGTAAGGAAATGGATTGATGCATCGATATATATAGTACTGTGGTTCATTTCTTGAACATTGAGGGATGGTGTGCATTGTATTTTGTTTGGAGTATTACACTTTCTTGTGGTAATTTTATATATTGGTTTGATAAATAGTAGAGTGACATATTGGTCCCTACAGAGTGTCTCTCCCCTCTCACGAACCGCTGTTTGCGAGAAATCCATTTCAGTCAGTAATGCAGAGCTAAAGCAGGCACAATGTGCAGAAAAAAGGTATAGTTATTTCTGGCGTTAAAACCTGCATTGCTGTGCGTTACTTTATCGCATTTGACATTAGAAACTGCTCATTACCATTAACTCCACCCAAACTCCTCCCACTTGCATAGCAGATGTCACATTTGCATACTAATGTACGTTGTGCTATCATGTGCATTAATGATAAATGACCCTGTAAGGTAGCAGACAAGTTAGACCTACTATTGAGCAGGTCTAAAGTTAGCTGGATAAACTTATCTGGCTAACTAAATGTTATCTGGAGATATTCAGCAGTGAGGCCATGCCACTGAATAACCTGGCTAAGTTATCCCGGAATGTTTATCCGGCTGAATTCCCTAGCCAACTCTTTTGAATATGGACCTCAATATTGATAAATTAAGAGGCTTTTGTTTTTAAGAGGATTTTGAATTCCGTAGAAGTACTATAGTCTGATTTTTATTGGAAACACTCTTTGAATGTTGGAAGCTTACATGTTTATAAGATTCAATCATTTGTTCATTTTACATCTTGATTACTGAAGCAGACTAAAGAAAAGGACAATATAGTCATACAGTGCCTTGGAAGTCTTCACACCCTTCTACATTTTTCATATTCTGCTGTCTAAAAAATACAAATCAAAATGATTAAAGTAGGATTTTGTTTCACTGATTTACTCAACATACTCTCTAACTTTCATCGTTTTAAGAACTATAGAAATATTCCAAAAGTAATTTAAAAAACAAAAAGTCTGGATTGCATAACATCCCTATATATATATATATATATATATATATATATATATATATATATATATATATATATATATATGTAATACCTTTTTATTGGACTAAATATGCGTTTTACAGCTCTTATTCTCTTCAGGGTAGAATTCAAATTTGAGGTGGAAGCTCCTTTCACAGCAGTAACATCCATGATTCATTTAGGATAAGTATCAACTTTGCAGTTTTTGCTTATTCTTCTTGACAGAAGAGCTTAAGCTCTTTCAAGTCTAAGACTGCAGTCTAAGACATATCACAGACTTTCTGTTGGATTCATGTTTGGGCTTTAACTGAACAAATAAGCATAAGAGAGGTCACAAATCTTTATTAACAAAATTCTTACAAAAAGACATTAAAAGTGTGTTTTAGAACTCAACACTCACGTGTTATGTTGTTGTTATCCTTCTTGAGCTTGTACCATCTTTGCTGAGTACAATGATGTTTAAATAGTGTGAATGTGATGAGTGAGTGTTGAGTTCTAAGACACACTTCTAATGTCTTTTTGTAAGAATTTTGTTAACAAAGATTTGTGACCTCTCTTATGCTTATGTGTTGAATTATACCACAGTTGAGAGGGTGGTTTAACATTACCCAACGTGGGCTTTAACTGAGCCATTTGAGGACATTCACTTTCTTCTTGCTAAGCCATGCCATTGTTGCTTTTGCTTTATGCTTAGGATAACTTTCCTGCTGAAAGGTGAATCTTCTTCCCAGTTCTCTGTTAACAAGCAGGGCTGAATTAACCCTGATACATGGGTGATGCATTCCGACATTGTCGAATCGATGCTTCTCTACTAGCTGAATGAGCTTTTGCAAAACTGAATACGTGCAGGAGATCTTGTGCACGCACTGCCTCATAAGTTACCTCAGTCTTTTTTTTTTGTCCGAGCTTCTGCACAGACATGTACCCTCTCTCTCTCTTTGGTACTTTATAGTTTCTTTTCTTTAAACTCTCTTAGAGTTGCCTTACTCTTATCGACAGCCCCTCAATGACACTTTTCAGTGCTAGCAAAAAAAAAAAAGAATACTAAATTTAAGGAATGTCAGGTTCCAAGAAGGCCACTTCTATTGGCTTCAAGGGTTGTGTATGTGGCCAAAAGATGTCTATCACAGACAGTCACAGACAGTCATGATATCAGTTACAATCGTATGGGGGCCAAAGCTTGATACAGCTAACTTCTAGGACTGTGGTCAGATGTTACAGAGGTCCTAGAGGAACAGGGGCTGGAAGAACTTCGCAGATTGGTGAAAAGCTGGAGTTGTTAAATCTCTGAGTGTGGCTTCCTTGGGCAATCTCTGTGCTGAGTTAAGCAGGAGCTCCTCGAGTAAAGCTCCCCTTTTGATAGTGCCAGTTTCCAGATTTACTGCTCTGATGGGGCCAAGCAAAGTATGAAAGCATTCCAAGCTCTTTGTCGTATACACCACAGGGCTCATTGCACAAGAAAAAGAAGCACCATGCATAGGAGCCAGCAGCACAGTCACCACTGCTGAAGTTAAGGTTGAAATCTGTCCCAGTGCACCAGCCCCTATATCCCGGTCGATGTAGTGGACTTTGATTCGGCTGATGCAGCTAATCACTCCATGATGTACACAGCTCAGAAATATTGATGCCCTGTGCCCTGGTGCAATTGAAGCACTGGTCCCGTCGGTCATTGAGGGGCCCTGAGGGTGATACATTGCAGTCCCTTCATGTTGACATCCTTATTTCCATCCCATTTCATTGATGGAGAACTTTAG
Organism: Rhinatrema bivittatum; assembly: GCF_901001135.1. NCBI lineage: Eukaryota > Metazoa > Chordata > Amphibia > Gymnophiona > Rhinatrematidae > Rhinatrema > Rhinatrema bivittatum. Next base: position 246,991,354 of record NC_042619.1, on the reverse strand, counting down.
CTTTGGAGATGTTGGATATGATATGCTTTGCTTGTGCCTCTGGTTTTCATGTGTCCGCCAGTACAGTTTAACCAGGAGGCAGCACCCTCCTGGAGTCCATTAGACGTTTCTCAAGAGGATAAACCCATTCTGGTCTCAGAGGAGGATGTCTGTTCCCCATCTCCTGTTCAGAGGATACAGCAGCCCATAAACCAAGTAGTGGAATTGATGAAGGCTTTTTTTTTTTTGCCTCACTGACAGTAAGTAACAAGGCCTGTGTCCGGAGTGCTGGATTTGTTCCTCATGGGAGAGTCCCGTTTACCTCCATGCTTCAGGAGCTCCTATCAGAAGTTCCAGTGGCAGGATCTAGCCACTAACCATCCCTCTGTCTGGAGGAATCTAGCCAGTCTGAGGAGAGGGCACAAGGCACTACAGGCTGAAGCATGTGCCAGGAATCCTTATTTCCATGCAAAAAACATGAGTTGACAGAGGACCTGTCCCTGGTCATCTTTATCACCATTGGGGTTGTAGGTTAGTGCTTTTCACCTCTGCTCCAAGGAAGGCTCTACAGAGATTCCCTTAGACACCCTATCTAGTCCACTGGAGGATTCTTTATCACCAGAAGAACTTTCATGCTTTTAAATTCTTGGACAAGCTAGGTAAGGTGATGAGTCAATGTCCTTAAGGACAAGGCCCTTGCACCAAGCTTTTTAGCTGTATCAATTTGAAAGCTCCTTCAGAAATTGCAGCAATCCCAGTTCATGCAATCTTATGTAATTTACAAACAAGAATGTAGAAGAGACTGGCCTCCTGTCCCTCATTAACAAGGAAACTGTGAAATAGAGTGCAAAAAACACAGGGTTAGAATTTCAGCTATCACATCAGTCGGTGGTAGTGGAGCCAGCATTAAAATGAGCTAAAAAGACATCTTTTCCAGCATCCCCCCCCCCTTTCCTGGGTAATGATTATTGGACAGTTTTGGGGGAAAAGGTTTTGCAGAGCATGATTCTCAAAACCACATTGCATCTTACCAGTTCTACATGGCACAATACTTACACAATTGTATCAACAAACTGAAACCCCTGCTAGAATTGCTGGATGGAAAGCAGGAAAACCAAACAGGCTCTTTTAGATGTAGACTAGTGTGAACATTACCTCCTCCACTTGCTGTATGAATTTATTAGTGTGTATGTGTATATATCTTTTTTGAAATGTGGTGACCAGAACTGCACATCTTCACTTACCATAAAACTGGCTGGTCACCAAGGCATCGCAAAACTTTAGACCATCTCCCACAGTTTGGAAGTGTGGGCCAATTTCAAGACTTTTCCATTGACAAGTTTTGGGTAGAAAACTATTTCCTGGAGAGGTTCCAGCATGTACCACAGGGATGATTGTGATAATCTTGGCAGGGTCAATCAGGTACTGAGGATTATTGGCGATATTAGGGTCAAAAGATCTAGAAAGGGTGTCTGCTTTAACATGTTTTCCAGTTGGACAGTAGGTTAGGCAAAGTTAAACCTGACAAAGAACAAGGATCATCTGATCTTTCACGGGTTAAGTCTTTTGGAAGGTTGGAGGTATACCAAATTTTTATGGTAAGTGAAGATGTGCAGTTCTGGTCACCACATCTCAAAAAAAATATAGCAGAATTAGAAAAGGTATAGAGATGAGCGACCAAAATGATAAAGGCAATGGAATGATTCCCCTATGAGTAAAGGCTAAAGAAGTTAGGACTCTTCAACCTGAAGAAGAGACAGCTGAGGGGAGGAGATATAGAGATTTATAAAATGAGTGGAGTGGAATGAGTAAACAATCAGTTATTTACTCTTTCAAAGAGTACAAAGACTAGGGGTACACACAATGAAGTTACTAGGTGATACATTTAAAACTAATAATGAAGAGATCATGTGATGCTGTGATCGGAGACATACATTTTAGCTATGCTCCCAAGGCCTTCCTGCTGTCCACCTCCGATCTGGGCCATCCCTGCAGCATAAGCGTCACACCTAGCTGCTCCATACTTGGCCGGTCAGCAAGCTTCAATTTGCTTACTTTGAATGTGGGATATGACTAGTAGATTGAAGAAAGACAAGGAGAAGCTGAAATCAAGGGACTCTAAGATGGAAGATTGTAGTAAGTCAGAGGCAGCACCCAACGCAGTTGCTACTGGCAATACTGCTGGAAGCTGTGATGGCAGCTATTGTTTTGGATGTAAAGCTGGATGTGAAATTAGAGGGTATTTAAAAAAAATTTGATGCACTATCGGGCACTTTGGAATCCTTTACTCAGAGGATCAGCATGTTGGAACAACTTGTGTTAGATGTGGAAGGTGGCTCCCGTACAGCAGAGACGACCAAGAGAGCAACGAAAGTATGGCTGGAGGCCAAGAGTGAGGACGTGGAGAAAGTTGAGGTTCATTGGCCTTCCTGAAACATTGTTAGATGCAGAGTTGGGTGAATTATTGGAAAAATGGCTTCCGGCTGCATTGTAGCTTCCTGAAAACCTTGGCCACCCCTGGTAGAGCAGGCGCACTGTGTGGGTCCCATGCAGGAAAATCGAGAGGCTATGTGCAGTCTTTGCTCGATTCCTTAACTTTTCCCACAAAACAGCTATATTGCAAGCAGATTACAAAGGTATACAGCCAGTGGGGGGAAGAGAAAGTGCTGATCTTCCAGGACTACTCGGCTAAGCTTGCTAGCCTGAGGAGAGCCTTCTTACCTATTTGTAATGCCCTGTTTGCTAAAAAGTTTAGTTTTTGCTACAGTATCGCACTAAGCTGAGGGTGACACGTGGGCACTACTGTGTTCTACACTTTGCCAGAGGAAGCATGAAGCTTTCCGCAATCTCTAAAGAGTTGAAGACACTGCAATATGCCGGTCATGCCTTATGTTTTGTTTTGTTTTTGACAACTGCAGGGCAGGAGTGCAGTCGGCTATGTGTGCAGTCTGCTTAACTGACTCTGGTTTCAAGTGTACAACAGTTTTTCTATTTCTTATGGTCCACTTGTGTTTTGCTCCACACCTGTGGAGTTCTTTCTGAAATAGTTTGTGGCTGACCCAAAAACGATCATTAAAAAGTGGATGTATGGAGGAATGCGATGCTGCTTACTTAGAATCCACATTGGAGCAATAATTGCCTTCATACCTACTCCAGACTTTTGCATTTTAGGATGGCCCTGTTTTACTCATGCATTGCTGTTCAGTATGTGGCGGATTTTAAGAGCCCTGCTCGCCGGTGAGCCTATTTTACATAGGCCTACCGGCGCGTGCAGAGCTCCGGGACTCGCGTAAGTCCCGGGGTTTTCTGAGGGGGGCGTGTCGGGGGCGGGCCCGAACCGCGCAGCGTTTTCGGGGCGTGTCGGGAGCGTTCCAGGGGCGTGGCTACGGCCCAGGGTGGTCCGGGGGCGTGGCCGCGCCCTCCAGACCCGCCCCCAGGTCGGGTCCCGGCGCGCTAGCGGCCCACCGGCGCGCGGGGATTTCCGCCTCCCTCTGGGAGGCGTAAATCCCCCGATAAAGGTAATGGGGGGGGGGTTAGACAGGGCCGGGCGGGTGGGTTAGGTAGGGGAAGGGAGGGGAAGGTGAGGGGAGGGCAAAAGAAAGTTCCCTCCGAGGCCGCTCCGATTTCGGAGCGGCCTCGGAGGGAACGGGGGTAGGCTGCGCGGCTTGGCGCGCGCCGGCTATACAGAATCCATAGCCTTGCGCGCGCCGATCCCGGATTTTAGTGGATACGCGCGGCTCCACGCATATCTACTAAAATCCAGCGTACTTTTGCTTGCGCCTGATGCGCCAGCAAAAGTACGCCAAATCACGCGGTTTGAAAATCTACCCCTATTTGCTTAGTTTAATTTGCACAGTTCTGCATTGTTGTGATGGGTGGGGGTGCCCCATAGTGTCTTTAGTGGGTCTGTCCTATGATGAGTATAGGATTGTGTGAGAACAGGAGGAGAATACAGGGGGGCATGGGAGACTAGGGGGGTGAGGTTTGGATGGAGGGAATGGCACATATTCATTGGGGGGGTTTGAATGATTGGCATATTCATGTGGGGCTCAGATGGGAAGTATAGGAAAAAGTAATAAAATTCCAGATTTCCTAGCGTGTAGCAGATGGACTCAAAACAAGTGGGATATAGTGTGCTCGTGCTAGCAGTTGGAGACGGATCTGATGTCAGCACGGGTACATATAACCCCACAGGAAGTGCAGCAACTCAGTAATTTCCATCTCTAAAGTAGTTTGGAGCTCCCTAACGCTCGCTGAGTGTTCCTCCAAATTCTAATCGACTAAATTCTTGAAGACTCCTACCTGAAGATCGAACCCCGCACTCCTGCGGTGATACCCTCGGGTCCCCTCCCCCAGTTGAGTTTCCCGAGGTGATTTCCGTGGTTCCCTCGGAGGTGAGAGCCTCGGTCCGGTGGCCGAATCGCGGCAGGGACATAGCCCCCGAGTGAGAAGGGCTTGGGTGCGGCATAGAGGCAGCCTCTGTCCCGATCCGTGCGCGGTGAGGACTTAGCCCCCGAGTGAGAAGGGCTCGGGCGCAGCTTAGAGGCAGCGGGTGCACTTCCTCGAGCGTGGCGGTGAAGGTACTTACCCTCTCGCCCCGCAGCCGGAGACCGCCCGGGTCACAACCGGGAAGCGCCGAAGATCAGGTAAGGCGTACATCTTTGTTTGGTCTCCGGAGTACGAGGATTAGCGGGGTCGGCCTCCGTGGCGGCCCGCCATTTTGCCTGCCTGTTCACTTCCGTGTTACGCGCAACATTTTGTTAGGCGCATGCCGTAAAGCGCACATTGTTACACGCACATTGTTCCGCGCACGTTGATATGCGCACGTTGCTACGCGCACAAAGTTGGGCGCACATTAATAGCGTTGCTACGCGCACTCCGCTAGGCGCACGCTGCTAAGCGCACATTCCGCATTCAGGGACGCACGCTGACAGGCGCACATTCATAGGCGCTCACTGATAAGTCGCACATTGATAGGCGCACAGCTTTCGCGCATAGCGATTAGATACGCAATGGAGCATTTGAGAGCCCAGGCGTCCACAGAGTTGGTGCCTCCAGAATCAGGCATTAGAGCTCTAGGCCTCTGCTCAGCATGCCATCTCAGAGCCACACAGAGCAAGGAAGCAGACTCCCTATGTGCCCAATGTGAGGAGGCCCTGGGAGTTCTAGGTCAGGGCCGATCCCAGCCCATATTAAGTGCCAGTTCCTCAGGGAACACCCCGGACCTAGCAGGCCGAAGTGAGCAGCCGGGGAATCCTAGAGATCTGGTGCCCCTGAGACCAGACTCTGCTTCCCTCTCCTGGGTGGAATTAGTCAAGGGGATTCATGCCTTTGTCCAAATGCAGGCTGCTCCTTGACCGGACCCATATGTACCTGATGACCCTGCCCCTAGACCCTCGAGGCCTAGGCACGGCCATTCGCCACCCAGGAGCCCCATTTATAGGGATTCAGATTGCTCTGAGGAAGAAGGTGAGCTTCCCGAGAACGGTGAACCTCCCTCCGGGACAGAGCCGTATCGAACCATGAGACGCTTCTTCCTTAAGGAGGATATCCCAGACCTGGTTTCTCAATGCCTGTCGGAGTTGGCTATCCCGGGCCAGGGCACCCCAGGGGAACCTAGAATGAACCCCCTGCTAGAGGGCCTTCGTCAAACGGCTCAACATTTCCCCCTCCTCCAAGCAGCAGAGCAGTTAATCGATCTGGAGTGGAATGCGCCAGAGGCCTCGTTCAAAGGGGGTCGGGCCTTATCCAGCATGTACCCCCTGGACCCGGCAACCAAGGAGCTGCTGGCATGCCCTAAGGTAGACGCCATAGTCTGCGCAATTGTGAAGCGCACTACCATTCCAGTAGAGGGAGGGGCGGCCCTCAAGGATGCGCACGACCGGCGCCTGGATGCCATCCTGAGACAAGCTTTTGAGGTGGCAGCTATGTCCCTACGAATCGCGACCTGCTGCACCGTAGTGACGTGTTCCTGTTTGTCACAAGCCAGGAACAACACCCCGGGGGAAGAAATGGAATCAGCTCTCTCATTCCTCACTGATGCTGCCTCCGACTTAGTTCGAACGGCAGCCAAGGGAGTGTCCTCATCAGTGGCAGCCAGGAGGCAGCTCTGGCTACGAAATTGGTCGGCCGACTCCTCCAAGGCACGCCTTACCAGAATGCCTTTTAAGGGATCTCTTCTGTTCGGCAGTGACCTCGAGAACTTGGCTAACAAGTGGGGCGCCTCTCCATTACCCCATCTGCCAGAAGACAGGTCAAGAAGGACCCAGCGCCCTCTGCCTAGGCCATCCAGAGGTGGAGGCTCTCAACGCTTCAACCCCTACAGGACTCTCTATCAAGCACCTTGTTCTCAGACCAGGAACCAGTCCTTTCGGACCAGGCACAAGAGGGGATCCGGCTCGGGTTCGGGTCCCGGCCGCACCCCACAATGAGAATCAGCCAACCCATCTGGGGGACGAAGCCATAGGGGGCAGGCTAACCCTATTCTACTGCAGATGGGTCGAGATTACTTCGGACCAGTGGGTCCTCGCCATCATTCGAGAGGGGTACTACCTGGACTTCCTTCGTCTCCCTCCGGACAAGTTTGTGGAATCTCCTTGTTCACCCCTCAAGAGGGTGGCACTGGAAGTTACCTTGCAGAGGCTCCTGTCCTTAAACGCCATAATCCCAGTGCCTGCATGGGAGATAAATTCTGGGCATTATTCCATTTATTTCATAGTACCCAAGAAAGAGGGCACTTTCAGGCCCGTCCTGGACCTCAAGTCAGTCAACAGACATCTACGGGTCCCCAGCTTTCGCATGGAAACTCTGCGGTCAGTCAAAAGTGCAATACAATCAGGGGAGTTTCTCACATCCCTGGATCTGTCAGAAGCTTACTTGCATATCCCAATCCATCGGGATCATCAGCGCTACTTACGCTTCAAAGTCCTGGGCCAACACTTCCAGTTCCGAGCTTTACCCTTCGGGTTAGCCACCGTGCCGCGGACCTTTACCAAGGTCATAGTAGTAGTGGCGGCGTCACTCAGGAAGGAAGGAATTCTAGTCCATCCCTACCTGGACGATTGGCTGATCAGGGCAAAGTTGCCGGAGGAGAGCCACCAGGCAACCAACAGAGTTATCTCTTCTGGAAAGCCTAGGATGGGTAGTCAACATAAACAAGAGTTCCCTACAGCCTTCCCAGTCGCTAGAATATCTAGGGGTCCGATTCGACACCCAGGAAGACAAGGTCAGCCTGACCTCCAAGAGGAGTTCAAAGCTCCAGAATCGTCTGCAGGCCCTGCTGAGCGCCGACCGGCCCACAGCCCGGGATTACCTTCAGGTCCTTGGCCTCATGGCATCCACTCTGGAGGTGGTACCATGGGCGCGGGCTCATATGAGACCATTACAACGCGCCCTCCTATCCCGTGGAGCCCACGATCACAGAACTATACCATACACCTACCTCTACCAGCCAGAGTGCGGAATCAGCTACGGTGGTGGTTGCAGCCCGGCCACATGAGCCGGGGGTCGAAAATGTCCTCCCCAACCTGGACCCTGCTCACTACAGATGCCAGCCTGAACGGATGGGGAGCACACTGCGAAGACCTAACCGCTCAAGGGTGGTGGAACAGAGAAGAGTCGGGGTGGAACATCAACCTGACTAGAAGCACGGGCAGTCAGGCTAGCCTGCCTGCGATTTGCCCACAGACTCCGAAACAGGGCGATCAGAGTGATGTCGGACAACGCCACCACGGTGGCATACATCAACCGACAGGGCGGAACCAGAAGCCGACAGGTATCCTTAGAAATAACCCTCCCTGATGGCTTGGGCGGAGGCGAATCTCCAGGGCATCTCCGCCGTCCACATCGCCGGAAATAACACCACGGCAGACTTCCTCAGCAGAGAAAGCCTAAACCCGGTGGAATGGCAGCTGTCGCCCACAGCTTTTCAGATGATTGTGGATCATTGGGGGACCCCGGGCATGGACCTACTAGTGGACAGGTCCAACTCTCAAGTACCCAGATACTTCAGTCGCAGATGAGATCCTCTCTCCCACGGGATCGACGCTCTAGTACAGCCATGGCCGCAGGGGATCCTGCTATATGCCTTTCCTCCATGGCCCCTGCTGGGCGCTATTATACACAAGATTCAGCGGCACAGAGGCCTAGTTCTTCTAGTGGCCCCGGACTGGCCAAGAAGACCCTGGTACGCAGACATGAGAAGACTGCTGGCAGGGAATCCACTACCCCTGCCTCCACACAGGGACCTGCTGCGGCAAGGTCCCATCCTCCACGAGGATCCAGCTCAATTCTCTTACGGTCTGGCCATTGAGAGGGCTAGACTGAAGAAGAGGGGGATACTCGGGGCTGGTAATAGATATACTCCTCCGAGCACACAAGTTCTCCACATCACTAACATATATAAGGATCTGGAGAGTATTTGAAGCCTGATGCGACACTCACGGCACCAATCCACATGCCGCTAAAATCCCTATCATTTTGGATTTCTTGCAAGATGGACTCCAGAAAGGTCTGTCCCTCAATTCCATCAAGGTTCAGGTGGCAGCGCTATCCTGCTACGGTCCCAGGAGTGAAGGCCGCAGCATTGCCACACACCCAGATGTTTCCTGAAAGGAGTCAAACACATTCTCCCGCCACTGAAGTGGCCAGTGCCCCTGTGGAACCTCAACCTCGTTTTGGAATTTCTAGCGGGACCCGCCTTCAGACCCCTTCGAGGCCTGTCCCTCCGTTTGTTAACCTTGAAGATGGTGTTCCTGCTGGCCGTATGCTCAGCACGCCGCATCTCAGAGCTACAGGCACTGTCCTGCTGTGATCTGTTTCTCAGAATTACTCCAGAGACTATCCGTCTTCGCACGGTTCCCTCCTTCTTACCCAAAGTGGTCTCACACTTCCACCTCAACCAAACCATATCCTTGCCAACCACGGAAGGTTTGAAGAAGTCAGAAGAAGGTAGACTGCTGCGCCACCTGGACATCGGCAGGCTGCTGTCCAGATACCTGGAAATGTCAGAAGCGGTACGAAAGACAGACCACCTGTTCGTCCTTCATAGCGGGAAGAAGCAAGGGGAAGCGGCCTCACGGGCAACCATTGCCCGCTGGATCAAGGAAGGTATCAGGGCAGCCTACGTAGAAGCGGGAAGACCACCACCTCTACAGGTCAAGGCTCACTCTACCAGAGCGCAGGCGGCCTCTTGGGCAGAAACTAGGATGTTGTCGCCGGCAGAGATATGTAAAGCGGCGACGTGGTCCTCCCTCCATACCTTCTCCAGATTCTACCGTCTGGACGTCCAGGCCAGGGAGGACACAGCATTTGCGAGGGCAGTCCTAAATGGACCTCGGGCAGCCTCCCACCCAGTCCGGGTGTAGCTTTTCTACATACCACTTGTTTTGAGTCCATCTGCTACACGCTAGGAAATGTGGAGATTACTTACCTGATAATCTTGTTTTCCTTAGTGTATGCAGATGGACTCAGCATCCCGCCCGGCTGCCAGTATACATGGGGATTCACCGACTCACGGTAAGCCATGTTTTCTTATATAGGGCATCCACCCTGCCGGGTGTCGACGCCTTCCGGTTGAGAACACTGGCGGTCTCCAGCTACTATCAATCAGTCAGGGTAATCCTGTTCATTTCATTGATCGGTCAGTCACACATATATCCATAAAGCTTTTGCAAGGAAGATTACTGAGTTGCTGCACTTCCTGTGGGGGTATATGTACCCGTGCTGACGTCAGATCAGTCTCCAACTGCTAGCACGAGCACACTATATCCCACTTGTTTTGAGTCCATCTGCATACACTAAGGAAAACGAGATTATCAGGTAAGTAATCTCCACAATACTTTTACCTTCGTGATGTACCGATTGGGGGTTGCCCTAGGCTGGGGAAGTGATCTTCCTGTGGAAGAGAGAATGATAGCGGACCTTTAAATGAGTATTTCCTAGCGTGTGGACAGATAAACTCAGGACTAGTGGGTTATGCTCCCCTGCCAGCAGATAGAGACAAAGCAAGCTGATAAGAACATAAGAACATGCCTTACTGGGTCAGACCAAGGGTCCATTAAGCCCAGCATCCTGTTTCCAACAGTGGCCAATCCACGCCATAAGAAACCTGGCAAGTACCCAAAAACTAAGTCTATTTCATGTTACCGTTGCTAGTAATAGCAGTGGCTATTTTCTAAGTCAACTTAATAGCAGGTAATGGACTTCTCCTCCAAGAACTTATTCAATCCTTTTTTAAACACAGCTATACTAACTGCACTAATCACATCCTCTGGCAACAAATTCCAGAGTTTAATTGTGCGTTGAGTGAAGAAGAACTTTCTCCGATTAGTTTTAAATGTGCCACATCCTAACCTCATGGAGTTCCCCCTAGTCTTTCTATTATCTGAAAAACTAAATAACCGATTCACATCTACCCATTCTAGACCTTTCATGATTTTAAACACCTCTTATCATATCCCCCCTCAACCATCTCTTCTCCAAGCTGAAAAGTCCTAACCTCTTTAGTCTTTCCTCATAGGGGAGCTGTTCCATTTCCCTTATCATTTTGGTCGCCCTTCTCTGTACCATCTCCATCACAATTATATCTTTTTTGAGATGCGGCAACCAGAATTGTACACAGTATTCAAGGTGCGGTCTCACCATGGAGCGATACAGAGGCATTATGACATTTTCTGTTTTATTCACCATTCCCTTCCTAATATTTCCCAACATTGTGTTTGTTTTTTTGACTGCCGCAGCACACTGAACCAATGACTTCAATGTGTTATCCACTATGACGCCTAGATCTCTTTCTTGGGTGGTAGCACTTAATATGGAACCTAACATTGTGTAACTATAGCATGGGTTATTTTTCCCTATATGCATCACCTTGCACATGTCCACATTAAATTTCATCTGCCATTTTGATGCCCAATTTTCCAGTCTCACAAGATCTTCCTGCAATTTATCACAATCTGCTTGTGATTTAACTACTCTGAACAATTTTGTATCATCTGCAAATTTGATTACCTCACTCATCGTATTTTTTTCTAGATCATTTATAAATATATTGAAAAGTAAGGGACCCAATACAGATCCCTGAGGCACTCCACTGCCCACTCCCTTCCACTGAAAAAATTGTCCATTTAATCCTACTCTGTTTCCTGTCTTTTAGCCAGTTTGTAATCAACGAAAGGACAATGCCACCTATCCCATGACTTTTTACTTTTCTTAGAAGCTTCTCATGAGGAACTTTATCAAACGCCTTCTAAAAATCCAAGAATACTACATCTACCGGTTCACCTTTATCCACGTTTATTAACTCCTTCAAAAAAGTGAGGCAGATTTGTGAGACAAGACTTGCCTTGGGTAAAGCCATGCTGACTTTGTTCCATTAAACCATGTCTTTCTATGTATTCTGTGATTTTGATGCTTAGAACACTTTCCACTATTTTTCCTGGCACTGAAGTCAGGCTAACTGGTCTGTAGTTTCCCGGATCGATCCTGGAGCCCTTTTTAAATATTGGGGTTACATTAGCTATCCTCCAGTCTTCAGGTACAATGGATGGTTTTAATGATAGGTTACAAATTTTTACTAATAGGTCTGAAATTTCATTTTTTAGTTCCTTCAGAACTCTGGGGTGTATACCATCCCGTCCAGGTGATTTACTACTCTTCAGTTTATCAATCAGGCCTACCACATCTTCTAGGTTCACCGTGATTTGATTCAGTCCATCTGAATCATTACCCATGAAAACCTTCTCCGGAACGGGTATCTCCCCTATATACTCTTTAGTAAACACCGAAGCAAAGAAATCATTTAATCTTTCCGCGATGACCTTATCTTTTCTAAGTGCCCCTTTAACCCCTCAATCATCTAACGGTCCAACTGACTCCCCCACAGGCTTTCTGCTTCGGATATATTTTAAAAAGTTTTTACTGTGAGTTTTTGCCTCTACGGCCAACTTCTTTTCAAATTCTCTCTTAGCCTGTCTTATCAATGTCTTACATTTAACTTGCCAACGTTTATGCTTTATCCTATTTTCTTCTGTTGGATCCTTCTTCTGATTTTTGAATGAAGATCTTTTGGCTAACATAGCTTCTTTCACCTCCCCTTTTAACCATGCCGGTAATCGTTTTGCCGCCTTTCCACCTTTTTTAATGTGTGGAATACATCTGGACTGTGCTTCTAGGATGATATTTTTTAATAATGACCACACCTCTTGCACACTTTTTACCTTTGTAGCTGCTCCTTTCAGTTTTTTTCTTACAATTTTTCTCATTTTATCAGTTTCCCTTTTGAAAGTTTAGCACAAGAGCGGTGGATTTGCTTACTGTCCCCCTTCCAGTCATTAATTCAAATTTGATCATATTATGATCACTATTGCCAAGCGGCCCCACCACTGTTACCTCTCTCACCAAACCTGCCCTCCACTGAGAATTAGATCTAAAATTGCTCCCTCTCTTGTCAGTTCCTGGACCAATTGCTCCATAAAAATGTCATTTATTCCGTCCAGGAACTTTATATCTCTAGCATGTACCGATGATACATTTACCCTGTCAATATTGGGGTAATTGAAGTCTCCCATTAATACCGCACTACCAGTTTGGTTAGTTTCCCTTATTTCTCTTCGCATTTCACTATCAGTCTCACCATCTTGACCAGGTGGACGGTAGTATACTCCTATCACTATAGTCTTCCCTGACACACAAGGGATTTCTACCCATAAAGATTCAGTTGTGCATTTAGTCTCATGCAGGATGTTTATCCTGTTGGACTCTATGCTATCCCGGACATAAAGCGCCACACCCGCCTCCCGGGTGCTCCTCTCTGTCATTGTGTGATAATTTGAACCCCGGTATAGCACTGTTCCATTGGTTGTCCTCCTTCCACCATGTCTCTGAGATGCCAATTAAGTCTGTCGTCATTCACTGCTATACATTCTAATTCTCCCATTTTCTTAGACTTTTAGCATTAGCATACAAACATTTCAAAGTTTTTTGTTTGTATTTTCATTCCGCTTTTTAATTGATAGGGATAAGTTAGAATTTTTTAGCTCAGCTGAGTTTTTAGTTACAGGCATTTGGACTACTTTTCTTATAATTGGAACCTCACTGTCGGGATGCCCTAATTCTAACGCATCATTAGTACCCTTTGAAGATACCTCTCTCCGAACCATGCGCTGCTGAGTGGCTGTCAGCTTTCTCCTTTGTTCTAGCTTAAAAGCTGCTCTATCTCTTTTTTTAAAGGTTAGCGCCAACAGTCTGGTTCCACCCTGGTTAAGGTGGAGCCCATCCCTTCAGAAGAGTCTCCCCCTTCCCCAAAAGGTTCCTCAGTTCCTATCAAAACTTAATCCGTCTTCTTTGCACCATCGTCTCATCCACACATTGAGACTGTGGAGCTCTGCCTGCCTCTGGTGACCTGTGCGTGGAACAGGGAGCATTTCAGAGAAATGCTACCCTGGAGGTTCTGGATTTAAGGATCTACCTAAGAGTCTAAATTTTGCTTCCAGAACCTCCCTTCCACATTTTCCTATGTAGGTGCCCACATATACCATGACAGCCGGCTCCTCCCCAGCACTGTCTAAAATCCTATCTAGGTGACGCCAGAGGTCCGCCACCTTCGCACTAGGTAGGCATGTTACAAGGCGATTCTCACGCCCACCAGCCCACCCAGCTGTCTACATTCCTATTTATCGAATCACCAAATATGAAGGCCGACCTAACCCTTCCCTCCTGGGCAGTAGGCCTTGGGGAGATATCCTCGGTGTGATAGGACAATGTATCACCTGGAGAGCAGGTCCTTGCTCCAGGATCCTTTCCTGCTGCATCAGGTTGATGCTGTCCAGTCATGAGACTTTCTTCCTCCAAGGCAGCACCAGGGCTGCCAGTCTGAAGTTGGGAGTTGGCTACTATGTCCCTGAAGGTCTCATCTATATTCCTCTCTGTCTGCCTCAGCTCCTCCAGGTCTGCCACTCTAGCCTGCAGAGATCGGACTCATTGTTTGAGAGCCAGGAGCTCTTTGCATCTCATGTACATGTACAATTTCTCACTGGCGGGTAAAAAAAATCATACATGTGACACTCGATGCAAAAGACTGGGAAGCTCCCCTCTTGCTGCTGGACTACTGCCTTCATCTCAAATTTGTTCAGTTCCACTTAAGTTTTAGGTTGCTATGGGAGTTTGAATGTGTCTAATGTCCTTTAAATGTATTAGTGAATTCACTATATGTCTGGTAGTGGCCTACATGGGAATGATCAAACTCTCAATAAGGTGTTGTGTATTTTTTTGGGGTTTTTTTTTTTTTTAAAGTGGCACCTGCCTATAAATTAAAGGGTGGGCGAGGGGTGGGAGTATTGGGAAATACAAACAGTCTAACCAGTTAGTCAGCCAGAGGGACTCACTGCTCTCTTGATTAACAAATGTTGGTACTAAATCACACTACCTCAACACTTTTCCAAGGTGAGTAACTGAACTGAACTTTTCAACCTTTTTACTTAGGTATACACTGCTCCTAGCTTATTTCTAGCTTCTGGCTATTTTTTTTTTTTTTTAGTATACAAACACTCTAACTTCTACTTACTAGCTGCATTACAAAGTTTTAAAAATAAACACACTAACTACTGCTTACTAGCGGCCTTACTGACTGACTATTTAAAAAACAGTCTAAGTTCTGTTTATTGCTGCCTTACTGACTATTAAAAGTACAAACACACAAACACATTAAATAATACTACCAAATAGTTAACTTTGCCCCAATACCTTTAAAAAAGACATGTCCCAAGCAAAAACTTACAGGCCAGCAGATGTCACAGTATATATACTTCTGCAGTGACCCCAGCCTGCCAGTTTTCTCATCTCTAGCAGATAGTGGACATGCATCTCCCTGTTGGGATTGCTGTAAATTTTGGAAGGAGAATTTTAAATTGAGGAAACAAAGCCCCGCTCTCCTGCGGTGATAGCAGTTTCCCTCTCCCCCCCACAGCCGGAGACAGTCTCTATACTCAACTAGTAAGCGCTGAGCTCAGGTAAGCTTTACAAAAAAAAAAAAAAAAAGGAAGCTTTACCTACAGAGAGAGGTTTTTAGGACTTCCTCTAGTCTCGGTGCTTGGCGCGCTGACAAGCTTTCGTTCCCGCTCCCATTGGGGTTAGGGGACCTGGGCAGTTTGATGGGTTGAGGAACCCTGGTGTCTAGGCCCTGCACTAAGGCTTTTTGCCAGCGAGCCGCATGGTGGATTGTGGTGGCGTTTTCACACACTTCTGTGCATTCTCTTCTGTCCTTTACAGGATGTTGGTGTGTGCTCAGTGTTAGGCGGCTTTTTGTGCGCATAAGTTTAAGCATGGTGATATGCTCCAACTTGGCGCAGAGGTTGTGTGTGTGATTTGCTGTGCTTATTTCCAGGGCAACTAAAATGTGTGCACGTAACTTTAAGCGTGAGCTGTTTGGATGTACATTTACCACCGCTAATGGCACTAGTAAAGAACTTTCTCTTTGCTTCACCTTTCATATTAGGGCTTCTCAGCCTGACCTGTGTCAGCACTGTTCGGATGCTCAGGGAGAGTTATCTTCCTCACATTTTGCTAATCCTGGATTTTCCCATTCTGATGATGGTCTGGTTATGGCTTTGGCTGGAGGTATGCCAGATCTTGGTACTCCCTTGACTGGATTCTCTGCAGAGAATGGCAGTTCAGTTGGACCTGCTCCAGTATCTTCTGGTCTTGGCCTGGATCCAGCTGCTTTTTCTTCGGTGGCGTTTTTTCAGGGTCTGCAGGCCTTTGTTCAGGTTCAGTCCTCCGCTTTGCCCACTCCTGTCATTTCAGACCCTCAGGTGGTGGCCCTTCCCTTTTCTGATCCTGCGGTAAAGCGCCAGGGCACACCTCGATTCGCCACAGATAGTCCCGGTAGGGACCCGGACGGTACGGATGATGAGGCAGATCCTAATTCCTTGGAAGATGGGGAAATTCCTCCTGTATTGGAACCGTATTGGACCATGTTACAATATTTTCATACAGGTCAATACAGTAAAGTGCGGCCGTGGTTACCCCGCTCCTAACCCGCTTTCTACCCACTTTTCGGCCGCATTAGTCCAACCCGCGATACACTATCCCCTTTAACCTACTCTTACCGCGTCCTTAAATCACCGGGTAACCCCTTCCGCCCGCGGCATGTATATTACATGTAAACGATCGAATTAGCTATTCCCTCCCATTCACAGTGATCCTCAGGACGTATTCATAGTGTCTCCCTGCAATTCTCTGCAGAAGACTAGTGGATTGTACTTTGACTCCTCAGTCTACGGGCTGTGGTTCCAGTGCCTTTGTCTCAAGAAAATACAGGCCGATATGCCATTTATTTTATTGTGCCCAAGAAGGAGGGCTCTTTTTGCCTCATTCTGGATCTCAAGGGGGTTAACTGTCATTTGCGGATGATTTTTTTCACACGGAAACTTTGCGCTCAGTGATAATGGCAGTCCAGTCAGGGGAGTTTCTGACATCTCTAAATTTTTCCGAGGCATACCTGCATATTCCCATCCGGTTAGAGCATCAACTATTTCTACGTATTGCCGTTTTGGGACACCATTATTAGTTTTGAGCGCTACCTTTTTGATTTGGCCATCGCACACAGAATGTTTTCCAAGGTTGTGGTGGTGCTGTGGCAGAATTGAGAGAGAATGGGATCCTGGTACACCTGTACTTGGAAGACTGGCTGATTTTGGGCCAAGAGGAAGAGAGCCTCCGGGATTCACGCAAGGTGATTTCCTTGTTGCAGGAACTAGGTTGGGTGCTGAGCCTCGCCAAGAGAAATCTTTAGCCATCTCGGTCACTAGAGTATCTTGGTGTTCAGTTCGACATGGAGCAGGGCAGGGTATTCCTGCTGGAAGGCTGCATTCAGAAGGTGCAGGTGCGACTGACGAATATGATATGTCTGACAGTGTGGTCTTATCTACAGGTTCTCTGGCAGTGACCCTGGAGGTAGTGCCTTGGGTGAAGGTATATATGCATCCTCTTCAGCACTCCCTACTGTCTCGTTGGAGCCCGCAGTCTCAGGACTATTCAGTTCAGCTTCTCCTACCGATGGAGGTCTGCACTCACCTGCAGTGGTGGTTGCAAGCGGATCATCTAAGAAAGGGGATTTCCCTGAGCTCGCCGGACTGGCTAGTACTCACAACAGATGTGAGCCTCCAGTGCTGGGGAGCACACTATCAGGAGCTGACAGTGCAAGGGCTCTGGAGTACAGAAGTGTCTCTCTGGAGCATCAATCGGCTGGAAGCCCATGCCATCCAGTTGGCATGCTTGTGGTTCGGTGACCGATTGCCGAGTCGAGGAGTCCTGATAATGTCTGACAATGCGACGACAGTAGAGGAAAAAACAATATAAGAGCAAATTTTCTCAGCAGTCAGGATCCAGGAGAATGGGAATTGTCAAATGATGCGTTTCAGCTAATTGTGGATCGCTTCCATTTCTGGATCTGCTGGTGACTTCTCGCAGTGTGAAGGTTCCTCGATTCTTCAGTCACAGGAGAGATACAAAGTCTTTGGGCGTTGATGCCCTCATGCAGGAGTGGCTGGAGGGCAAGCTGCTGTATGCTTTTCCCCCGTGGCCCATATTGGGCAGAATGGTTTGGAAGATTGAGAGTTACAGGGGGATGGTGTTTTGGGTGGTACCAGATTGGCCCAGGAGACTGTGGAATACAGATCTGCCCAGGTTTCTGGTGGATTCTCCCCTCTGGTTTCTAGCAAACAGAGACCTGCTATGGCAGGGGCCTGTTCTTCACGAAGACCTGACTTGATTTTGTCTTATGGTATGGCCCTTGAGAGGGCTCAGTTGCTAAAGCATGGATATTCTACTGCGGTAATTGCCACCTTGCTGTGAGCAAGAAAGTTCTCCACTTCCTTAGCCTATGTGCAAGTTTGAGTGCATGAGGCTTGGTGTGAAGATTGAGGAGTTCTTCCTTATTTGCTTAAGATCCTGCTCATTTTGGAATTTTTGCAGGATGGCTTGAGTAAAGGGCTGCCCTTTAATTCTTAAAGGTACAGATGGCAGCTCTTGCCTGTTTCTGAGGTCTGGTGAATGGTGGACTCTTGTTAGCTCATCCAGATGTGGCCTGTTTCTTGAAAGGAGTAAGGCATCTTCATCCTCCCTTGTGGTTACCGCTGCCCTTGTGGAGTCTTAATCTGGTTTTGGGTATTTTAGCAGGCCCTACTTTCTATCAATGTGCAACCTTTCCTTCAGGTTACTAACCTTGAAAATGGTGTTTCTTGTGGCAGTTTGTTCAGCGCATAGTGTATCTGAACTGCAGGCCTTGCCTTGTCAGGAGCCATTTCAATGAGTGACTTAGGGGGCGTTCCTTCTTTCTTTCCTAAAGTGGTCTCAGATTTTACTTGAATTAGTCCATTTCCCTGCTGTCACTGGACAGGGAAAGGGATGCGGAGGAATATCGCCTGTTACGGCCCTTGGATGTTGAGGCATATCTTGAGGTATTTAGAGCTTTTTAAACCTCTCAGGAAGACTGATCACCTGTTTGCTCTTCATTGTGAAAGTAAACCGGGTGAACCAGAGTCGTGGGCTACAGTAGTTCACTGGATTAAGGAGGTGGTCACGGCCGCATATGTGGGTTCTGAGCAGCTGTTGCCTAGTCAGGTTAGGGCTCATTCCCCTAGGGCTCAGGCAGTTTCATGGGTGGAGGATAGGTTGTTGTCACCCATCAACATTTGCTGAGCTGTAACGTGGTTCTACTTATATACTTTTTCCAGGCATTATCGTCTGGATGTGCAGGCCCGGGAGGACACAGCCTTCACACGTGTGGTTTTCACTGGACCACAGGCAGCCTCCCGCCCAGTTCAGGAGTAACTTTGGTACATCCCATTGGTTCTAGACTCACTTGTCGGGACACTAAGAGAGGAGAAATTACTACTTACCTGATAATTTCCTTTTTTTTTTTTTTTTAGTACAGACAGGTAAATCTACCTTTCCACTCTTGACTGCCGAATGATTGTGCTATGGTCCTCCTGCATGGCTACATGTTCCAGGGAGTACTAGTAAGTGTCAGTCCAGTGACCGGACTGGTTATCTGTTAATGGTTATCTTTTAATAATTAAGTTTTGTTAATTTGTCCATAGTTGGCTTTTACAGAGAATACTGGCAGGCTGATGTCACAGCAGGGTTATATATATATATATATATATCATGATGTCAGCTTTGCTCTGTCTCCATCAGCTGGTAGAGGTGCATAACCCACTAGTTCTGGATTCCCCTGTCTGTACTAAAGAAAAGGAAATTATTAGGTAAGTAATAATTTTTTCTTCATCCTACTAGCTACGGAAAACACCATTTACGTTATGTAAATTTACTTAACAGTTTAGTGGCAGATGCCATTTCAAGCCCATGGAATCGGGCTTCTTTATGCATTTCTTCCAGTTCTACTTGGTTTAAAAAATTGAGAGAGGTCTAATGATTTTAATTGCCCCTTTCTGGCCACATAAAATTTGGTTTCCATAAGTTCACCACATAAGTGCTCAAAAACCAATAAAATTAAAAATGTTCCCAGTCCTGATCATTCAGTGCAATAGTAATCTTCTTCCTCTTAACCATCAATTGCTAGCTCTAATTTATTTATTTATTTATTTATTTATTCGTTTTTATATACCGTCATTCAGTTTAGCCATCACAACGGTTTACAGAATCAAAACAACAATCAGATAAATTATACATAGTTGCAAAAGAAGAAAACAATAACAATAGTGAAATGATAGGTAGAGGGGGCTGGTAGGGTGAAAGAGGGGGAGAAGGGCATAGATATTCAAATTCAATCTTTTCTATGCACTTGCCTTCTGAAATAAAATTCTTCTAGCTTTGAGAAAACACTTACCAGAAGATCTTACAACTTTAAATGGAAAAGATTTTAATATTTGGTGCTCATAGTTAAATCAGGATCCGTTCAAGTTTTCTATTCCTCTTACTTACAATATATTTTAAAAGTATCTGATTTGGAGCATACCTCCAGAACTTGGGAGGAATTCCTATCTCCCACAACCTTCAATAGCCAGATTCATGAAATGCATGAACCATCTTACATCTCCACTTAAAGATCCTCTTATTCTTTGGATTCTAAATATAGTCCTCACTCAACTCATGAAATTACCATTTGAGCCTCTGCCAATGACAGAATTAAAATTCCTTTATTGAAAATTCCTGTTTTTGATATCAGTAATTTCTGCTCACAGTGGAGGTAATTTTCAAAGCTCGTAAATGTAACATACTATCGTAGCAATTTTCAAAAGCCATGTAGGCAAGTTTGCTTACCATAGATAGCAGGATCATTTAGCCATGCTGTTTGGGTGACATCATCACAGGGCGGAGCTTTACTCTCCAAGCTTGAAAAGCTTTCTGAACTGCATCTGGACGGCTGTTCCCGTGCTCCTCGAGCCGTCTCCTTAGTTTTCAAGCAAACGTCTATTAAGCATAATATATGAAACAGATGCCTGTCCAGGGAGTTGGGTGGGGATGCATGGTTAAATGATCCTGCTATCTATGGAAAACACAAACTTGCTTTTTTTCCATCGATAAGCAGGCTTATTTAGCCATGCTGTTTGGAGTCCCAAGCAGATAGGCGCTTGTGCTGCAGCATTAAGAGATGGATACAACCTATCAGGTGTGGACAGACATCAGTGATTGTGGATGTGATGTAGCACTACTGATACCAATGCACAATCCGATGCTGACTGTTGGTCCAGATAGTTGCTGCTTTACAAATTTCTTGGATTGGCACATTGTGTAGGTGTGCTGTCGAGATCGCTGTGGCTCTAACCTGATGCACTTTAATTGAATTCTTTGAGTAGCAGAACCGGATAGAGTTTGTTATCCAATTGGAAAGTGTCCTCTTAGAGACTGGTCTTCCAGGGTTGTTTGGATTAAAGGAAACAAACAGCTGAGTCGTGTCTAATTGAGTTCTACTTTTATAGTATTCTAATTCTCTCTTACGGTCTGTGGAGAGCCCTTTGTGTCTCATCCATGTGAGGTTTAGGAAAAAATATTGGTAGCGAGATTGACTGATTCAGGTGAAAAGCTGAAGGAAGGAGGGATAATTCTATAACACTACCTTGTCATGGTGAAATTGCAGATATGGATAGTTGATTACTAAGGCTTGAATTTTTTACTCTTCTCACCGATGTCACTGCAATCAGGAAGAGAACTTTCCATGTAAGATATTTTATGGATGCCGAATCCATAGGCTCGAATGGAGCTTTCATCAAGGCTTCGAGGACTATATTGATGTCCCAAGGAATAGGAGGTTTCTGAAGTGGGGGGTGAATGAGTCAAACCCCTTATAAATCTTGAAATGAGAGGATGGGAAGAGATTGTTGATCTTTCCTGTGCTGAGTGGTAAGCTGCTATAGCACTCAAATGCACCTGAATTGAAGTGACTGCTAATCCCGATGTAGTTAGAGAATGTAAATGTGATAGCAAGGTTTGAGGGGAGAATGTGAACGTGTCAACTCCTTGCTGATTGCACCAAGTAGAATATCTTTTCTATTTGAAGGCATAATTTTTCCTTGTGGAAGGTTTCTTGGCTGCTATTAGTACGTCCCTGATAAGGGAAGGAAGCTGCACTTGTGACAATACCTTCCGCTCAATCTCCATGCCATCAACTGGAGAGAGGAGTGCATGGGGTGGATAAGATTCCCGTCTTCTTGCATGAGAAGGTGCAAGTTGTTTCCCAGAGAAATCAGTGATTGGATCGAGAGGTGAACTAGATAGGCATACCATGGTTGTCTCGGCCAAGCAGGAGCGATGAGAATCATGTCCACCTTGTCCGATATGCATTTTTGAATTGTGTGTGAGATTAATGGAATTGGAGGATAGGCGTATAGCAGGCCTCGGGATCAGGAATGCATCCTGGGATAATTTCTACACACTGGGAAGAACTGAGCAAAATTTGTCTACCTTTTTGTTGGTCTCTGATACGAAGAGGTCCAAGCATGGAGTTCCCCAGCGTAGGAAGAGGTCTTCTGCTACAGTTTGGTTTAGAGACCATTTGTGGGGGTGAAAGATTCTGCTGAGTCTGTCCACTTTTGTGTTTGCAATTCCTAGCAGGTAGGATGCTTGAAGGAATACTTTGTTTTTCTCTGCCCATTCTGCTATCTGAACTGCTTACTTGCATAGAATCCTGGAACCTGACCCTTCTTGTTTATGTAGAACGTTACTACTTGGTTGTCTGTGTGAATCATTACAGATTTGTTTCGTATTCATGAGTGGAAGGCGAGTAGGGCATTCCTTATTGCTCTCAATTCTAATAGATTTATGTGATAACACTCTAACTCTGGGGACCAGAAACCTTGTGTCTTTAGATGGGAGAGATGGGCTCCCCAACCTCTCTCTGTAGCATCCATTGTTATGATTAGTTGATGTGTAGGGTTCCTGAGTGGTGCTCCCTTCACCAAAGTGGAAGGCATCAGCCACCAAGCGATGTCGTCTTTCATCAATGCTGAAATGTGAATTCTTTTCGACACTGGTTGCTTCCGTTGGTTCTATTGAGCTTTTAGTTCCCATTGTAGATGTCTCATATGAAGATGTGTGTTGGGAACTACATGAATTCCTGCTGCCATGTGTCCCAAAAACACCAGTATTAGGCGTACTGAAGTGTAAGTTTGATTTTGAAGAGAGAGACACAGAGAATGCAGAGTTTGTGCTGTGGAAACGGGAGTGTGAATCCTCGCTCTGATGAATTGCAGAGTCTGAGTAGGATGGAGTTGAGACTTTTCATAGTTTATTGTCCAGCCCAGGTTCTTCAAGCATTTGTCTGTCAGTCAAATGGTTCTGTAATGTGTAAGCATTTGTGGAGACAATGAGCCAGTCATCGAGGTAGGGAAATATCATTTTTCCCCGTTTCTGTAAGTGCGCCACAACAACCGCAGTACATTTTTGAATACTCTTGGGGCAGAAGAAAGACCAAAAGGGAGTACCTTATACTGGTATTGTTGATTCCTAACTTGGAAACATAGGTATCACCAGAAATTCTTGTGAATGGGAATGTGTGTGTATGCATCTTTTAGGTCTAGAGAGCACATCCCCCCACAAAAACGGTCTGCTTGAACACTACAAAAGAACGGGCCTTCTCGATTGCTGGTCCCAACCTCTGGCGTAGCATGCCACCAGACCTTCGACTAGAGCCTTCCTCCCAAAAATTCAAAAAAAAGCTAAAAACTTGGCTTTTTAAACAAGCCTTCCCAGAATAACACCCCCTCCCCCACCCACCCCAACCTAAGCCCTTGTAATGTCCCGTTATCTGCTCATTTACTTTATCCGCTCTCACGTCACCTTGTATATACTCTCCTTTGCATATTACATTGTAATCAATCATGTTTCTCTAAGTCTCTTTCCTCACCCTTTACCTCAAATATATGCATTGTAATATATTAAGTTATTACCCCTCCAAGTTTTTCTCACCCTGTTCTTTGTATAATGTTTCAAGTTATCTGTAAACCGATATGATGTACCAATGAATACTGGTCTAAAAAAAGCTTTTAAATAAATAAATAAATTTGTGCTTCATAAGATGTTTGTTTAGGGATCACAGATCCCAGTATGGGACGAAGTCCTCCCCGTTTTTGGGGGGAATGAGGAAGTATTGGGAGTAGCATCCCTTTCCCAGCTGAGAAGGGGGATAGGGCTGCATTGCTTTCTGTTGACGAAGCGATATTATTTCTTGTTGCAGTAAGGGATTTCTGGAAAGAGATGACCTGGGTTTTACCAGATGAGGCAATATGGGAAGATGATCGAATTATAGTTTGTAACCTTCTGCTACTATGTTGAGTACTGACCATTTCTGCTGGAAAAAATAATTCTCACAGGACAAGCAGGATGTCCTGTGAGAATTATGTCCTGCTTGACATCATTAGGATGGAGCCAATCACGGAATACTTTTGTCAAAGTTTGTAGAACTTTGACTGACACTTACTGGGCATGGCACTAACCCTGCATCCATCAGGGGTCTCCCTTCAGTCTCTTTTCTTTCCGTGCAGCTATAGCCATGCGGAATTTTGGAGCTCTTCACAGTTCCTGACAGGAATTTTTCCTCAGGAAATTTCTTTTCAAAACTTGCAAACGTGTATACCCCCTAGGGGTCTCCCTTCTCCGCCATCAATTGCCACGTCCGTATGGTAAGTTTGCCCCGTTTTTCAGTCTGTTCCTGGTGGGGACTGCTCGGGGCCTTGTCGGCACTGCCTGCGACCGGCCTAAATTTTTCGACAGCCACGATGGCGACGGGTTTTAGTCTGTGCCTGGACTGTCCGAGGAGTATATCAATCATGGGCCCCCATTTAGTCTGTGTATTATGTCTCAGACAGTCGCATGACGTGGAGACATGTACCAAATGTGCCCAAATGACCCCGAAAGGCTATCTGGCACGTTTGGAAAAGATGGCACTTTTATTTCAGTGATTGTCTCCGGCGAAGCATCGTCCTCGCTCCGATGCCGGTGAAGCCCGATTGGTGTCTCGATCTTCGACGCCTCCGTCATCAATACTGGAGTCAGGGAAAGCTGACCACCAGAAGCACCGGCACAAACATCGAAGACCGGGGCCTTCAATTTCCAGAGCACCAGTGGCGCCCTCATCGAGGGAGCCACTGAAGAAGACCCAAGCTGAGGAGCAGGGATTGCCCTCAAAGCTGGATGCACCAAGGCGTACCTCGCCTTCGGTGGGTGCGGCCGCTGAGAATCCACTGGGA
The DNA here is from genome assembly GCF_901001135.1 of Rhinatrema bivittatum. NCBI lineage: Eukaryota > Metazoa > Chordata > Amphibia > Gymnophiona > Rhinatrematidae > Rhinatrema > Rhinatrema bivittatum. The sequence goes on along the minus strand of NC_042619.1, from coordinate 246,966,668 downwards.
CTGGTGGACCCTCCAGCGCTGCCCGCCATGCCTCCCACTCCGGACCTGGGGCTCACCACCCCAGCGCTCCGAAAGGAATTGCACTGGGTGGTGCAAGAGGCAGTGGTCCAGGCTGTCCAAGGCCTTCCGAGACCACAGACACCAGCTCCAGGTGCCCGTGCCGGAACCGGCATTGAAAGCACCGATGCTGCTTCCTCTTCTAGATAAGCTTGACTTGCCGGGGGCACCGAGAAAATCACTAATCCCCATGGCTCCATCGACGCCTATTCTGCTCTCATCGGAGGAAGAGGACGCGTCGAGGCCGGAGCCCTTTCTGGGGCCTTCGGAAGTGCCCACACCGAAGCCACTTTTAAAGTTCCCGATGCCATTGGTGCCACTTCGCCTGGCACTGATACCAGATCTTGATTTATCGATGCCGAGGCAAAGACCATCAATGCCGGCACTGCTTTCGATGCCAAGGCCCCCTCCGGCTGGAGGGATCCCATCTCTTCCATCAAGACCGCCGATGGATGCAGGGGATCAATCATATGATCCATGGACAGATGATACATCTGATTCACAGGACTCCACCGAAGTTCCATCGGAGTCGTCACCTCCAGAGGAAAGGCGCAAATCTCCGCCAGAAGACCTCTCCTTCATAAGCTTCATCAAGGAGATGGCAGAGTCTATTCCTTTCACACTGCAGATGGAAGAGGATTCCAGGCATAAAATGCTGGAGGTACTTCAGTTCCTGGATCCCCCAAAAGAAATTTTGTCCGTCCCCGTCCATGAGATTCTACAAAATTTGATGCAGCGGAACTGGGAACATCCTGGGTTGGTTCCTCCCGTGAACCGCAATACAGATGCAATCTATCTTGTGCAGCCATCTCCAGGCTTCCAGAAGACGCAATTGGCGCATCAGTCGGTAGTGGTGGACTCTGCCCAGAAGAGGGCCAAACATCAGAAACCTCATTCCTCAGCACCACCTGGGAAGTAGCAGAAGTTTCTTGACGCGTTTGGTTGCAGAGTGTTTCACTGAGCAATGCTCATTTCACGTATTGCGTAGTATCAATTATATATGACGCAGTACAATCGGAACCTGTTTAAACATCTGCAGGACTTTGGTGAGTCCCTCCCAGAGCAGCTACAAGACCAGCTGAACTCTTATTAAGAAAGGCTTCGAAGCTGGTAAACATGAGGTCAGATCGGCGTATGATGTCTTCGATACGGCCTCCCGGTTGTCAGCAGCTGGCATCAGTGCTCGCCATTGGGCATGGCTGAATTCCTCGGATCTTCGCCCGGAGGTGCAAGATCGTCTGGATGACCTCCCCTGCACAGGGGATAACCTCTTTGGGGAAAAAATCCAGGAGATGGTAGCCCAGCTGAAGGACCACAACGAAACACTCAGTCAGCTCTCAGCCGCTCATGCGGAATTCTCAGCTGCCTCCAAGCGCTCGTTTAGACGTGAAGCTAAATGAACAGCATACAAAGCCCGGAAATATTATCCGCCATCGGCATGGGCTCGTCCATCCCGCCCATTCCAAAAGTCTGTGCCACGCCAGCCACGGGCTCTGAAAACTCAGCCTCCTGCCCAGCCTAGTCCTGCTGCGGGGTTTTGACTTCCAACTCGGGAGCGAAGATCATCCCCCTCTGCCATTTCTGCCTGTCAGCGGCAGACTATGCCACTTCACCACCAAGTGGCTAAACATCACCACAGACCGATGGGTACAGTTGGTCGTAGCTCAAGGCTACCATCTAAACTTCCTCTCCGTCCCGTCGGACAAGCCACCTCAGCCGGGGTGGACCTCCTCCGACCACTATCTTCATCTGCAGAAGAAGTAACTTCCCTTCTTCAAGCGAATGCCATAGAACTGGTTCCTTTTTCACAGAGGGGGCTCGGGTTCTACTCCCGATACTTTTTAATTCCAAAAAAGACAGGAGGTATTCGCCCGATATTAGACCTTCGGTTTCTAAACAAACATCTTCAGAGAGAGAAGTTTCGGATGGTAACCTTGGGCTCCTTAGTTCCACTTTTCCAACAGGGGGATTGGCTTTGTTCTCTGGACCTGAAAGATGCATACATGCACATCGCAATTACCCCTTCTCACAGAAAGTATCTCCACTTCCTTGTCTCAGACCAACATTTCCATTACAGAGTACTTCCCTTCGGCCTTGCATCGGCCCCTCGTGTCTTCACGAAATGCCTGGCAGTCGTAGCTGCATACCTAAGAAGACTGGGCACTCACGTCTATCCTTACCTGGATGACTGGTTACTGAGAGCTCAGTCATCGGAAGGAGTTCTTCACTCCCTCCATCTTACCGTGTTTCTCCAATAATAAACCCTACCCTGAAAATAAGCCCTAGCTTGATTTTCAGGATTTTTGGAGTAGGGCTTGAAATATAAGCCCTACTCCAAAAATAAGCCCTAGCTTTTAAGAGGACGAGCGATTCCACCCCAAGACTTGCCCGACACCCCCCCCCCCCACCAAGACTTACCAAAAGTCCTGGGGGGGGGGGGCCCGAAACCTGGGGGCCAGCCGGAGGGTTGTAAAAACAAAAAACAAACCCCAAACCCACCCTAACCCTTCAAATATAATTAATTTCAAACACCCCCCCCCCAAGACATCGAAAGACCTGGGTGGGCAGCTGGAGGGTTGTAAAAAACAAAAAAAAACAACCCCCAAACCCAACCCTCCAAATGTGATTTATTGCAAACCCCCTCCCCCCCCAAAAAAACCCAACAACTTGCTGAGGGTTTTTTTGCTTTTTTATTTTTTCAACCCTCCAGCTGCTCTTCCGGGTTTCGGGGTCCCCCATGGGACTTTCAATAAGTCTTGGGGGGGGGGGGGTTTCGGGGGGTGGGGCTTGAAATGAATTACATTTGAAGGGTTGGGGTGGGTTTGGGGGTTTCTCACAGGACAAGCAGGATGGTAGTCCTCACATATGGGTGACATCATCAGGATGGAGCCCAATCACGGAAAACTTCTGTCAAAGTTTCCAGAACTTTGACTGGCCCCTACTGGGCATGCCCAGCATGGCACTAAACCTGCAGCCAGCAGGGGTCCCCCTTCAGTCTTCTTTTTTCCACGCAGCAGTAGCCTCGCGGTAAAGGAGCTCTGAAGAGATTCCTGACAGGAATTTTCCTCACGGAATTACTAAAAGTTAAATTGCCCCACAGGGGTCCCTCCTCTACCTTTTATAAGTCCGCAGTACTCTGGTAAGTTTTTTCCCGTCGATTACCGTCGAGTTTGGCCTTCATGGCCTACTGGCCATCGACTGTACCGCTGCTAAATTTTTGCCATGGCATCGGAGTTTCGTCTGTGCCCGGACTGTACCGCACCATGTCTATCACAGACCCTCATAAAGTCTGTGTAATGTGTTTAGGACGCGAGCACGATGTCTTGACCTGCACCAAATGTGCCCTAAAGACACAGAAGGGTCGCAAGGCTAGAAGGGAGAAGATGGAACTTCTTTTCCGTGCTCAAACCCCGACTCTTTCCATTGCATCGACCGGTGACCGACCGGCATCGACAACTTCTCAGCTATCGACACCCTCTACTCCCTTTCAGGATCGAGGGGATCACAGGGAGAAACATCGCCATTGGCACCGTAAGACTCGGACCATCAAGGGAGCGAAATCATCGACCTCGCCATCGTCTGAGCCGCTGTCGAAGCCCCGTCCAGGAAAGGCACCGACCATTCCTGCGACCGGGTCTCCGAGGCGATCCTCATCCGATCAGGGATCGGGAGCCGCAACTCCACCTTGAACGGTGGTCCCTCTGGCTATGCCTCTGCCTCCTTCTTCTGTTCCGGAGCCGGGGCTACTTGCTCTAGGTCTCCGAGAAGAACTGGACCGGATGGTCCAGGAGGCCTTCGACAAGGCGATGCAACGTCTTCAGGTTCCTCCGGCACAGACACCTGCACCGACTGTGGAACCGATCATCGACCCGATTCCGGCAGCACTGGCACCGCTGCTATCCAGGATGGAAGCCCTGATGGCCGCCTTTCCATCGATGTATCCCGGGTCTCTGATGGCTCCGATGCCCTCCCCATTGACAGCATCATCTGGAGGAGAAACACTGTTCTGCATTCCTCCATCCGGAGTTATGCCTCAGCCATCGATGCCTATACGTCCCTCGCCACCCATTCCAACCATCTGTGCCGATACGTCCATCGGCGCCACCAAGCTATCCATCGATGCCCTCGATGCCAGTACCGGTGCCTTCAATGCCATCGTCGGTGCCTCCGATAATTCCTCAGATTTCTTCGGAGCCTAGACCTGGACCTTCAGGTATCCAACCACCCTGTCCCCCCTACTTCCTAGAGGAAAGGGTGTTGATCCTTATGATACCTGGGGAGATGATACCTCATCAGACACCGATGACTTACCTTCACCACCTTTACCCACTGAGGGTAGAAAGCGTTCTCCTCCAGAGGACCTCTCATTCATAAATTTTGTGAAGGAAATGGCTGAATTGGTTCCTTTTCAATTGCAGACGGAACAGGATAATAGGCATCAGATGATGGAGTTGCTCCAATTCCTGGATGCCCCCAAGGTAATAGCCTCTATTTCCGTCCATCAGGTTCTGCTTGATCTCCTCAAAAAGAACTGGGAAAATCCAGGAACAATTGCTCTAATACACAGGAAAGCTGACACTACTTATTTAGTACAGTCAGCCCCAGGTTTTCAGAAGTCACAGCTTGATCACCACTCAGTAGTGGTAGTGTCTGCACAAAAGAGGGCAAAAAGGTCAAAACCTCACTCGTCTACCCCTCCTGGTAAGGAACAAAAATTCCTAGACAACATTGGTCGCCGAGTATTCCAAGGGGCCATGCTCATCTCCCGAATTGCTGCCTATCAGCTTTATATGACCCAATATAACAGGGTCATCTTTAAGCAGATACAGGACTTCTCAGACTCCCTTCCTCAGCAATTCCAAGACCAACTACAAACCCTTGTAAGCAAAGGTTTTAAGGCAGGCAAGCATGAGATCAGAACATCTTATGACATTTTTGACACCTCTACCAGAGTGTCTGCAGCTGCTATTTCGGTGAGACGGTGGGCCTGGCTCAAGTCTTCTGACCTTCGCCCAGAAGTACAAGACCGGTTGTCTAACCTGCCTTGTGTTAAAGATAATTTGTTCGGCAAACAGATCCAACGGACGGTGGCCGAATTAAAAGACCATCATGAGACCTTAAAACAGTTCTCTTCGATGCCTTCTGACTTCTCCTCAAAGCAGCCCTTTAGAAAGGACTCTAAGAAGTCGTTCTACCATCCAAGAAAGTCCTACCCGCCACCAGCCAGATCCCGTGCTACGAGACCTTATCAAAAATCTCAGTCTCGCCAAACCCGAAAACAAAAACCACAAGCAGCTCCCCAGCTGGGGCCTGCTTCAGGTTTTTGACTTCCACTTGGAGAGCAGCAACCAGATTCCTCTGTCGCACATATCAGTGGGAGGTCGACTGTGCCACTTCCACAACATGTGGCATTCAATCACATCCGACCAATGGGTATTGGCAATCATTGCTCAGGGTTACCATCTGAATTTTCTCGCCCTGCCACCGGACTCCCAACCTCTGCAGATGTGGAGAATGTCCAACCACTCCATTCTTCTGGATCAAGAGGTTTCCCATCTTCTCCAGTCAAGAGCAATAGAACCCGTTCCACGCTCTCAGCAAGGCCTAAGGTTCTATTCCCAGTACTTCCTAATCCCCAAAGAATCAGGAGGCATCCGTCCTATTCTAGATCTACGGGCCCTCAACAAGTACATCCAGCGAGAAAAGTTCAAGATGGTCACCTTGGGCTCACTTCTACCTCTTCTTCAAAGAGGAGACTAGCTCTGCTCTCTGGTCCTCCAGGACGCATACACCCATATTGTGATAAGTCCAGCTCATCGCAAATACCTGAGATTCCTAGTAGGCCTCAAACACTATCAATACCAAGTGCTTCCATTCGGCCTAGCGTCTGCTCCACCAGTCTTTACAAAATGCCTCGTAGTGGTCGCAGCATTCCTCAGGACACAAAGTGTTCACGTCTACCCCTATCTGGACGACTGGTTAATCATAGCTCCCACTCAGCAAGCTGCTCTGTCGTCCCTCAACCTAACCTTACACACTCTAATTTCGTTAGGGTTTCTTGTCAATTATGACCAATCCTGCTTAGTCCCATCTCAAACCTTATCGTTCATTGGGGCAGACTTGGACACCTTACAGGCAAAGGCTTTCCTGCCTCGACAATGAGCACTAACTTTCGTGTTTCTTGCTCACCAACTGCAGTCTCAACACGCTGCGACTGCATGCCAATTTCTCCCGCTTGGCCATGAGGCTCAGGCACTGGACTCTGAGGTCTCAGTGGACTCAAGCTATTCAGCCTCTGTCAACCATTGTCCACGACTCTGACTCACTCCGTCTGTCCCTCGCCTGGTGGAAAAATCAGACCAGTCTCCTCCAGGGATTGCCCTTCCAGGTTCCGAATCCTCGACTCATTCTCACCACCGACGCTTCCAACCTTGGGTGGGGAGCTCACTTAGCCGATCTGCAGACACAATGCTCTTGGTCTCCAGAGGAAGCCAAACACCAAATAAATTTCCTGGAGCTTCGAGCAATAAGATATGCTATTAGGACCTTTCAGGATCGCCTGTCAAATCAGGTCATCCTAATTCAGACTGACAACCAGGCGGCCATGTGGTACATCAACAAGCAGGGAGGCACAGACTCCTTCCTTCTGTGTCAGAAAGCTGCACAGATTTGGGCAGAAGCCCTATCCCATTCGATGTACTTCAGGGTCACCTACTTGCCAGGAGTGGACAATGTGCTGGCAGACAAGCTGAGTTGCGTCTTTCAACAGCATGAGTGGTCTCTCAACCCCTCGGTAGCGAACTCCATCTTCCAACAATGGGGATGACCTCAGGTAGACCTCTTTGCATCCCCTCAGAACCACAAAGTGGACAACTACTGCTCCCTCATTCGCAGCGAACACTCTCAGCCCAGAGACGCATTCTCCCTCTCATGGGCAACCAGTCTGCTTTATGCATTCCCTCCACTTCCTCTTCTCTCGAGGACTCTCGTGAAGTTACGTCAGGACAAGGGAACCATGATCCTGATAGCACCTCACTGGCCATGCCAAATGTAGTTTTCAATACTTCAGGATCTCTTCATCCGCAGGCACATTCCCTTGGGAAAGGACCCGCTCCTGATCACTCAAAACGATGGGTGTCTACGCCATCCCAATCTTCAAGCCTTGTCCCTGATGGCATGGATGTTGAAAGGTTAATCTAATCCTTCAACCACTTAACCTTTCATATCCAGTTTCCCGTGTCTTGATTGCTTCACGAAAGCCTTCCACGAGAAAAGCTTACTTTTACAAATGGAAAAGGTTCACGTCATGGTGCTCTTCTCAGTCCCTTGACCCCTTTTTCTGTCCAATTCCGAAGTTTCTGGACTATCTTTGGCATTTGTCAGAATCAGGTCTAAAGACCTCTTCCATCAGAATGCATGTCACTGCAGTAGCCGCCTTCCATAAAGGTATCAGGGATGTCCCTTTATCAGTACAACCCCTTGTAACATGCTTTTTAAAAGGCTTGCTCCACATCAAGCCTCCATTACGTCCTCCGGCCCCTTCTTTGGGACCTTAATCTGGTTCTCGGTCGGCTCATGAAACCGCCTTTCGAGCCTCTTCACTCTTGTGAACTTCGATATCTCACATTGAAAGTGATTTTCCTTTTGGCAATCATTTTAGCTCACAGAGTTAGTGAATTGCAGGCTCTAGTTACCTATCCGCCTTACAATAAACGTCTGCAGGACCGAGCGGTACTCCGCACTCACCCTAAATTCTTACCTAAGGTAGTCTCGGATTTTCATCTAAACCAATCCATCATACTACCTACCTTTTTTCCCAGGCCCCATGCCAACCCAGGAGAACAGGCTCTGCATACCCTTGACTGTAAACGGGCTCTAGCGTTTTACCTAGACCGTACAGCGGCCCACAGGGAAAGCACTCAATTGTTCGTCTCTTTCCACCCTAACAAGTTAGGAAAACCTGTGGGTAAGCAGACTCTCTCCTCCTGGTTGGCGGATTGCATATCCTTTTGCTATCAGCAAGCGGGCATTCCATTTCAAGACCATGTTAAAGCACACTCTGTGAGGGCCATGGCGACTTCAGTAGCACATTTACGATCAGTGCCGCTTCCTGACATTTGCAGGGCTGCAACCTGGAGTTCTCGCCACACCTTTGCAGCCCACGATTGCTTGGACAAAGCCAGAAGACAAGATTCCATCTTCGGCCAGTCTGTCCTTCGCAACCTATTTACAACGTGACGTACCTACACCCTTCTGCCTGCCCGGTGTGGTTCAGGATGCCCTCGCCCAAATTCCACCCCAGTTGTTGTGCCTGTTACACGCCTTTGGGTACATTTGGTGCATGTTCGGACATCCTCAGCTCGGTACTCACCCATATGTGAGGACTACCATCCTGCTTGTCCTGTGAGAAAGCAAATGTTGCTTACCTGTAACAGGTGTTCTCACAGGACAGCAGGATGTTAGTCCTCATGAAACCCGCCCGCCGCCCCGTGTGTTGGGTTCGTAACATTTTGTTTTATTTTCGGCACTGCCTGTAGCTTTCAAATAAGACTGAAGGGGGACCCCTGCTGGCTGCAGGTTTAGTGCCATGCTGGGCATGCCCAGTAGGGGCCAGTCAAAGTTCTGGAATCTTTGACAGAAGTTTTCCATGATTGGGCTCAATCCTGATGTATAATCCTGTATATAATCCTGTATATAACATTTCTATTACTACTGTTGTTATTTAATCTTATTTGTTATTAGTATTTATTCAATTTTCTCCAAGTTCATGTTCCTGTTCCATGTAAGACACACATGTTAAGTCACTACAATGTTATATGTAAACCGAAGTGATTAGCAACATTGTTGCTAGAACTTCGGTATATAAAAATGTTAAATAAATAAAATAAATAAATAATATCCTGCTCTTCTGCGGGAACACCTGTTACAGGTAAGCAACATTTGCATTTTTTTTAACAACCCTCTGTTTGCCCCCCCCCCTGGTTTTGTGCCCCCCCCAGGGACTTTCGATAAGTCTTGGGGGGGGGGGGGCGGGAGGGGATTGCAATGAATGAAATTTGGGTTGGGGGTGGGTTTGGGGTTTTTGTTTTGGGGTTTGTTTGTTTTTTTACACAACCCTCCATCTGCCCCCCCCCCCCTGGTTTCGGACCACCCCCAGGGACTTTCGGCAAGTCTTGGGGGGGTGGGTTGCAGTGAATTAAATTTCAAGGATTGGGGTGGATTTTTTTTTTGTTTGGTTTTTTTTTTTTACACAACCCCCTATCTGCCCCCCCTGCCCCCCCCCCTGTGTTTCGGGCTTCGTTTCAGGGGGGGGGGGGGCAGATGAAATAAAATTGCCCCCAACCGCGGGAAAATGAAATTTCCTGCGGCGGGCCGATAACGAAGACCAAACCAAAAGGTTCGGCTGAAAATTGAATCTGATTGGTGAATGAAAGAGGTGGGCTTAGCCTTGTCCTCATTCACCAATCATGGGAAAAAAAATAAGACATCCCCTGAATATAAGCCCTAGCTGTTTTTTCAGAGCTAAAAAAGAATATAAAACCTGCCTTATCGGAGAAACACGGTACAGAGCGGCTACTACTATCATTGGGATTTCTAATCAATTATCAGAAATCTCACCTGGTTCCATCTCAGTTCCTCTCCTTTATTGGAGCAGATCTCGACATGATCCAAGCAAGGGCTTTTCTTCCTATGGACCGAGCTCACATGCTAGCGTCGCTGACACGTGCTATATAGTCTCGCCGAACCACAACGACTCATCATTTACTCGTCTTCCTGGGGCATATGGCATCCTCAGTCCATGTTACCCCAATGGCTCATCTGACCATGCAAGTAATGCAGTAGACATTAATGTCCCAGTGGTCGCAGGCGCATCATCCAGTGACCAACATTGTCCACATCACCAGGCAGCTTCGCCTCTCACTGGCATGGTGGATCCAGGAGTTCCACCTGCTTCAAGGTCTACCATTTCAAGCTCCAGAACCTCATCATCTTAACAACCGACGCTTCCACTCTAGCTTGGGGAGCGCATTTCAACCATCTGCAGACTCAGGGTACCTGGTCCGCAGAGGAGTCGCAACATCAAATACATTTTCTGGAGCTCCGAGCGATCAGGTATGCTCTCTCTGTGTTTCGGGATTGTTTGTCCAATAAGACAATCCTGATCCAAGTGGACAACCAGGGAGCAATGTGGTACATCAACAAGCAGGGAGGCACCGGATCAAGAGGTGGCACAGATTTGGGCTTTGGCTCTCTCTCAGGCCATGCTTCTGAGAGCGACCTATCTGGCAGGTGTGGACAATGTTCTAGCGGACAATCTCAGTCGAGAGTTTCAGCTCCATGAGTGGTCTCTCAACCCTGTAGTGGCAGACTGGATATTTTGGAAGTGGGGATATCCGAGTGTCGACCTCTTTGCGTCGTCTCACAGTCACAAGCTGGACAACTTCTGCTCCCTACATCGCAGTCACCAAGTTCTGCCTCTGGATGCGTTCACCCTATCCTGGAAGAAGGGCCTCCTCTATGCCTACCTACCACTTCCTGTCATCAGCAAGACTCTCGTGAAGCTACGCACAGACAAGGGTTTGATTCTCATTGCCCCCTACTGGCCGCGACAGGCATGTTTTCCCATCCTGCGGGATCTCTCAGTGCGTCCGTAGATTCCTCTGGGCACGGATCCGTCCCTGATCTCTCAGGAACGGTCAGTTGCGCCACCCCAACCTTCAAGCCTGGTCACTGACAGCTTGGATGTTGAAAGGTTGATTTTGCAACCGCTCAATCTGTCAGACTCTGTATCCCAGGTTCTAGTAGCTTCACGAAAGCCTTCTACTAGAAGATCTTATCATTCTAAATGGAAAAGATTTTTGTTGTGGTGCACTTCAAAGGCGTTAGATCCTTTTACCTGCCCCACAATTCAGTTTTTAGACTATCTGGCATCTCTCGTAGTCGGGTTTACAAACCTCCTACATCAGAGTGCATGTCAGTGCGGTAGCTGCCTTCCATAGGGGTACAGGGGATGTCTCTATCTCGACACAGCCCCTGGTGGTGCGCTTTATGAAAGGCTTGCTTCACCTAAAGACTTTTCTCCGTCCACCAGCCCCGTCTTGGGACCTTAATGTGGTTTTAGCGCAGCTTATGAAACCTCCGTTTGAGCCTCTGCATTCCTGCGAGTTGTGACATATCACTTGGAAGGTCCTTTTCCTTCTGGCGTTGACGTCTGCTCGCAGGAGCAGTGAGCTACAGGCGCTGGTTACATACCCTCCTTACACGAAATTTCTTCATGATCAGGTAGTCCTTCGTACTCATTCTAAATTTCTACTGAAAGTGGTATCTGAGTTTCATTTATATCAGTCCATAGTGCTGCCTACTTTCTTTCCAAAGCCCCTTTCACTTCCTGCTGAGCGGGCTCTCCATTCCTTGGACTGCAAACGTGCACTTGCCTTTTCTTGGAACGCACTGCAGTCCATAGGAAATCTACCCAGCTCTTTGTTTCCTTTGATAAGCTTAAGCTGGGAATCCCGGTAGGAAAGCAGACCCTGTCCTCCTGGTTGGTGGACTGTATTTCTTTCTGCTATCAACAAGCAGGTCTTCCGCTCCAGGGACGCGTTAAGGGCGCACTCCATTAGAGCAGTAGCAATGTCTGTTGCACCCCTTCGCTCTGTACCTCTTACTGCTGGTAATATGGTTGGTATGATCTATATGGTCTTCGATAATAATATCACCACTTGTATTGGGTGTAGTATTTCCTGGAGGTGCTATGACTGTCGGAAGGAGATGTTAGGGATTGAACAAGCTACATTTTATTCTTTAATCTGTGATACTGCTTCCCTGAGCTTTTCTCCAAAAAGATTATCTGCTCTGCAGGATAAATTGACTAGTTTGTCATGCACATCTTTCCTTATACTGCTGGCATGTAGCCACGCCATCTGTCTAGCTGTTATGGAAATTGCCAACAAATAGGCAGAGGTGTCAAAGGTCTCATACACCATCCTCAAAAGTGTCGCAATCCTTCCTGCAGGTCCTGGAAAGGTTGTGGAAGCCCCGCAGTTCCCTATGATGATACGAAAGATGATTTCAGTCGTTGTGCACATTTGTATAGATACTGTGCTATATAAAATTGATGCTGTTGAAAACTAGCATTTAGCATGGGGTTTTGGAATAATTTGCGGCCAGACTCATCCAACAGCTTGTTATCTCTGCCTGGGGGAGTATTTGAATGTAGTCTGGTTTTCTTTGCCCTTTTTCATAACTGATTTGACTACTACTGAGTTGTGTGGAATTTGAACATTAGTGTAGTATATCAATTTCTGCGTCTTATACTTTAAATCTAGTTTTCTAGATGTGTTAAATAGGGTGCATCCCAGGCTTTATCCTTTACAGTGTTGAGTATTTTATGGGAAGGGTGTGCAGTTACTTCAGCCAGAACCTCTAATATCTTTAATATGCCCATTGTTTCTGATCTAGGATCAGACATTTTACAGGTTTCTACATTTAGAAAGGATCCTAGTTTTTCTAAAAATGTTGAATATGTACGATCCTCTGGTGGTGAGGAAAGCTGTGGATGTTCTTCAGGTGGGTCAGACAGTATTCCCATAGAACTTCCTCGTGAGGATAATGATGCTTTGTCAGGTCAGCTTTCCACTTCTGGTGAGGTGGGTGGGATTGGTTTAACCTCATGGGCTTGGTTTTGCAGGTGGTGATGGGATACCCTGCACCAAAGTTAAATTTTCCCTTTCTGAAGGGGTTGGAGAAGATTGGCTCAGTTGGTGTGAAGGCAAATTATCGAAAAACTTTTGTAGAATAGTTATCTGTGACATTGTCTCTTGAGCTGATATTCTCTGGGACAGTATTGGTCTGTCCCCTCCTCCCATTATGGAAACCTTTTTCTTCAGAGGTGGTGTCACAAGCGAGATATGTCTGACCAAATTCTTAGATATGTGGCGAAAGAGGTCGGTTTACTGTTGTAACATAATTCTCTTGAATTTATGCCCTGTGAGCTTCTTGAACTTTTTCTAGACTGTAAAGATTGATCCCCAATAGATTTTGAATCTGGAGAGGAAGCTCAATCCCCTGGAGAGTCCTCCATTTCTATATCTTTTGTAAGTGTAACTGAGGACCATCTGTATGGTCAGGTGCAGAGAATGTTTATTTTTCTTAGGCGCCTTCTTTGGTGGTACATTCCATTGTGATACATGAGCTGGCATCAGTTTTTGTGACGCTGAGTCATGCTTCGAAGTCTTGTCGATTGCGCCATATGGTGAGACACAGTCTTAAGGACATAGGAGCGCGTCGAAGCAGATGATGCTTTCATCGATGCTGACACATGCATCACTAGTTTCTGTTTCTTCGGCTCTGCCGACTTGTCAATCCAACGTTGGAGTAGTTTTGGTCTGCGTCGATGGCAATGACGGAGGGTCTGAATTTGATGCACGATGCTTTGATGCAAATGTCAATTTTGAAGGATGTTTTAAACAGGCATTCGACTCCACAGAAAGTGCCCTCCTTACCGGGTCAGTTCAAGGGGTCTTAGGTGCTGGAGAGGACTCAGTGGAGCTCATATCTGCCGGAGAGGTGGTGTACAAATTAGACTGCCTTAACCTTTCGATTTTTGTGGCCCTTTGGTGCTGCACTCGGAGCGACATCCTGCCACAATCCTTACAAGTGGCCTGGTTGGGACCGAGGCACAGATAACAATAACTATGGCTATTGGTCGCCGACATTATTTTGCCACATTGGCAGTACTTGAATCCCGGCAACAGGCCCTGAAGAAGTTGACTTCAAATCTTTCTCTCTCTCTCTCTCTCTTTTTTTTTTTTTTTTTTTAGCAGACTGAGAAGAGTTTTTCTTCACCCCCGTTTCGCTCACGGAAAACAAAAAAATTGAGGAGATCTGCAGACGCAGTTCAGAAAGCTGTTCAAGCTTGGAGAGTAAAGTTCTGCCCAGTGATGACCCGGATAATGTCACCCAAACAGCATGGCTAAATAAGTCTGCTTATCGACTGAAAAACTTAAGTACAGTGCATTTACACAAGCAAATCCTATAGTCAATTCAATGGCACATATTTATTATTTTTATATACAGACATTCGATCTGAGAAATCACATCTGTTTACATTCAGGTACTGTAGGTATTTCTCTATCCCCAGAGGGCTTACAATCTAAGTTTTGTACCTGAGGCAATGGAGGGTAAAGTGACTTGACCAAGGTCACAAGGAGTGACAGTGGGACTCGAACCCTGGTCTCCTGATTTGTAGCCCACTGTTCTAACCACTAGACTATTAGCAGTTTTCAAAAGCCCAGTTACTTGAGTAAAGTGCATTTACTCACATAAAATCCAGTTTTACGTGTGTAAATGCTTTTTAAAATCAGGCCAGATTGATTTTATATATATATATATATATTATATATATATAATATATATCTATATATATATATATCTATCTATATATATTATCTATATCTATATAATCTATATCATATATATATATCTATATATATCTATATCTATCTATAGTTATTTTTTTTTGTTACTTTTATTTATACCTAACAGTGGTCCACACAATTTCATTTGAGTCATTCATTGTACTGCCAAACATTTTTCCCAAAACCACATGCCAACAAGGGTGAACAGGCTGTTTATTCTGTGGACTGCAGAAGAGCTTTATTTTATTTGGAAAAAATGAAGTCCTACAGAAAGTCTTCACAATTATTCATCTCCTTCAACCCAATCAAACAGGGGGTATTCAGTTACAAAAACTATTTCCACGTGGATTTTGGATTGAGCATAATGAAAGGAAATAGGACAAAAAACTATATAAATGTGATAGAAGACTATATGGCCTATCTAGTCTGCCCATCCACACCAAACTATTCAGCTCTACAATCCCTAACATGCCTCAGAGATCCCTTGTGTTTATCCTTTATTTTCTTGCATTCAGACACTGCACTTGTCTCAATCACCTCCACTGGAAGACTGCCCCATGCATCCACTACCCTCTCTATAAAGAAATATTTCTTTAGATTACTCCTGAGACTACCCCTTTTTACCCTCATTCCATGACCTCTCAGTTTAGAGCCTCCTGTCAATTGAAAAAGGTCTACCTCCTGTGCATGGAAACCTTGGAGATATTGAAATGTTTATCATATCTCCCCATCCTGTCTTTCCCCATGTGCTTTAGAACGATGACCATTAACTATTTTGTAGCCTCCCTCTGGACGGACGCCAACCAGTTTATATCCTTTTGAAGGTGCAATGTCCAGAATTGTACAGTGTATTCCCAATGAGGTCTAGACAGGGACTTTTACAGGGGCAACACTATCTCTCTTTCTGCTGGCCATTCCTCTCTATGCAGTTGAGTATCTTTCTGGATTTTGCTGTCACCGTATACACCTATTTAACCATCTTAAGTTCATCAGATATGATTGTACCCAGATCACACTATCTTACTTAGAAGAATTTCACCTCCTTTACTGTACTTCATCCTTGGGTTGTTGCAGCCCAGATCTGAGACTGCATTTTTTTAACATTAAATCTTAGCTGGTAGACCCTAGACCATTCTTAGTTTTGCGAGATCCTTCATATTTTCCACACCTTCCTGGCTGTCTACCTTGTACATTTTCGTATCCTGACAATCCTTCCACAATGTTGCTTATGAAAATGTAAGGTCAAACCTCAAATCAAAGCTACCTCAGACTCCTTAGCATCTTTGCTCTGGATCCATAGAAGAAATCTCCAAGGCTGTCATCTGGTCTTCTGTCCATACCTTAACAGATCATTATGTGCCTGGAGAACGTTTCATGTCAAGAAAGCAGTTTTGAATGGACTATTCTAAAAAGATTTAACTAATTCCTTTAATTCTTCCTCCAAATGCTTATAAAACATGGGTTGTATATTCTATTTATATTAAAATAATTACTTACATGCAATCCTCAGCTTGGGAGTCCTGCTTGTCCATGTGGAAGGCAAAGTTGCTTATCTGTAATAGATGTTTTTCATAGACAGCAGGACAAATCAGCCCAACAATTCCATTCTCCTTCCCTGTAGAGTTGGTTAGCTTGCTTTACTCACATGGCGGTGGCTGCTGCACAGGAACATCTGCGCATGCTTTGAAAGACTACCTCTGTCTTCCTGAGCTCTGAGAGCTTTTCCATCTTGGTGCTGTTGAATAACTTCTCACTTGTATGGTTGATTTGTCCAGCTGTCTGCAGAGAACACCTGTTAAGGTAAGCCACTTTGCTTTATTTGTTTCTATTTACTATGCATTGTGAGTCTGTTTATAAGTTTGTTCTACAAATGTAAACCAGTTTGGTCAGATTAGCAATCTGAAAAGGTGGTCTGTAAATTTTTTAATTTAATTACATAATACTTTAGAAATTGAACTGCTAATTTAAAACATTAAAATTCTTAAAAAAAAACCTTCCAAATGTGAATAGGTGGTATATAAATTGTTGAAATAAATACAGGGATTTTGTTCTGGCATAAGCACACTTAAACTTCAGATGGCATTATTCCTTCATGCTTGAATTTTAGAATGGAGCAGAGGATGTGAAAAAGCATCGATGGTTCAGGTCTATAGATTGGGATGCTGTACCACAACGAAAATTAAAGGTAAGTGGCATAATAAGGATTTATTTTTCTCTATTCTATAACTTAGAGGTGGGTTGAAAAATCATAGTTCTGGATCATAGCCCAAAAGCTGAGGGCAGGTTTTGGGATATGTTTTTCTTTTTCCAGTTTTCATATTGCACCTCTGCCCAGTAATATCAACAGTATGGAACCGAGACACAGTAAACACAATATAAAATAATTAAAATGGGTAATAGGCATCTCTAGCCAAAGTGAGAAAAATGGCTTTGGGAAATTCATAACTAAAACAGGGCTTGATTATTTTGTGCCTAGTTTTCCCAAACTTTTTAATTGTGATATTTGAAACTCAGACAAATACCTTGGAAATTACTGGAGTTTGTGATCACAGTTCAGAAATTAGATTTATTGGTTTGCTTCTACTATAACTTCAGCATGATGATTTTCAGTCTGTCTACCTATGTTATTTGTGAATGATAGTTGTAATGGACCTAGGATACGGATGCAAACATGAAGTGAAGGAATGGCACCTTGTGATCAGTTATAGTGATACTGGAATTGACTCAGAAAAGATCTGTGTAAATATCCTGTTATCTGAACCAGAAGTTCACCCTTGATAAGCAAGATTAAATCAGCCATAACCCGTGGGTGATGTTATCAAACTGTGCAGACACAGACCTAGCTCTGAGCTCATAAGGCTTTCCGAGAATGTGTGAAAGTTCCTGTGTGGTTGCTGCCTTGTGAGCCCCTCAATCTTCATTCGAGCTACCACATAGATTTCCCAATCTCTCAAATATTTTCTATCTTTTCTCTTTTACAAGAATTTGCAGATTGTGAATTTTTTTTCACTGCTGCAACAGTCCCTCAACAAGAACTTATAAGTTCTACCAAACAAAAAATAAAGAAAAGTATGGAGAAATCTAAGGCAAAGAAAACCATGGTTAGGCTCAAGGCCTGTGAGTGTAGGTGCCAGATATCCAGCATGGAAACCCACACTGGGTGCTATCACTGCCTGGGGCTGGACCACAATGCCCCAAATTGCCTTAGCTGCAGCAGGATGTCTCTGGATGCTTCAGACCCATATCTGGTAAATGGAAGTTCAGCAGAAGTCTGCCTCGAATAAGACTCCAAAGCCTTGGGATAAAGTTTGACAGGTCAGCTACTCCACCTCCTGGAATGAGGCCTCATTGAACTCTTAGCACCATAAGAAGCTTCGGAGATTGATATGGAGTTCAGACTCCCCTTTTATCCTCAGATTGGCTGGGAAAGGTCCCTTCTCTCCTGTTGGTGCTGATTTATGGATATTTCATAGGTCAATGTCTGAGTTTGGCACAGAAGCCTCAAGTGACAGTGGAGGAACTGAGAAGAATGCGTAAAAGACATGAGGGATCCTTGATGAGTTCATCTCTCTTGTGCCAAAGAAGTCGGCACTTCTGCACTTGGTTCTGCTGGGGTGAATTCTGGCTCAATGCTAAGAGTACCTTCAATCTTCTCTGTGCAAAGCTACTTGGCATAAATTGTATCTTTCACGGCATGGAGGACTTCCATGGTGCTAGGAAGCTGCTTACTAAAACCCAGATGCTCTGACCCTGGTGCCAGTAAGGGCGCCTTCAGTTACCTCAGCGTGTCTAGACGTTTGGGGATTTTAGAATAATAGAAATTTACTTTTTTATTTTTGGACCCTGTTTAAGGAACATTAGTTCACTCTGCAGTCACTGTCTAAAGTGCCAGTAGACTAGACAGCTGCATCCAGTGTCAGTACTACTTGTAAAAGTGGTCTTTTAATCAGCAGAGACCCTTTCCAGAGACACAGAGCCCCAGATTCTCTTCCTCAGCATCTTCCAGCCAGGAGGTCAGCAGAAAGAAAGGCAGCAACCTAAAGTGCAGCAGCAGCCACAAGCCCAAGTCTTGGGTAAGTTTTGACACCTCTGATACCCGTTTCCACCAGTGGAGGGATGGGGAGAGGACAGATCTAGTCCCCCTTGCTGGAGACACATCACAAAGGACAAGTTGGTCCTGAAAATTGTGGAATATGACCACCGCTTGCTTGCTCTTGTACCCTCTTCTGAACTAGCAGATGTTGATATTCAATTTTAACCTTCTCAGTTGCAGCTGGAAGTAACATCCCTTTTACATCAGAAGGCCATAGATCCTGTTCCTCTGTAGGGAATGTATATGGAGTTCTACTCCCAGTGCTTCTTAATTCCTAAGAAGTCAGATAAGCTGAGATCCATCTTGGATTTGTGTAACCTGAACAAGTTGCTGGTCCAGGAAAGGCTCAAGATGAATCCGCTTCAGTCAATTCTGTCATTAATTTAGCTGAAGGACTGGCTGTGTACTTTGAATCGTAAGGATGCATGTGTGCACATGCCCATTTACCCATCAGAAATTCCTCATTTTCATTGTAGAAGACATAAACTGTCAATACAAGATGCTCCCATTTGGCCTCCCAACTGCACCAAGGGTGGACACGAAATGCCTGGTTGTAGTGGCACATCTATGGGAACAGGGAGTCTATATGTCCTGTATCTGGATGATTGGTTAGTGCAGGATCCCCTCTCCATCTGGTGTCCTGGAATTACTCTGCACAATGATTCAGCTACTGCTGTGCCTCGGATTCATTGTTAATTTTTCATAATTCAATTTGATACCATTCCCATAGGAGCCTGGATCAACTTGCTTCAGAAGAAAGACTTTCTGCCTGTCAAGAGGGCTGTGACTCTAATGGGTCTTGTAAAGTCCCGTTTGCAACAGGGCCATATGTAAACAGTCAGTTATCTCTCTGACTTGCCTTCACATGCAGGATCTCCCATGAGCTCTGCATGGGAGAGCATTAATGAGATCAATTGCTCCAACCATTATCTTATCAGATCTTGGTGATTCCTGAGATGCCAGCCTTTTCTGAAGTGGTGGATAAACCCATGTAATAGAACTTCTGTTGTGTATCCCAGCACATAAAATGGTGCTATCTATTGGCGCCTCTACCTGAGATTGACGAGCACACACATACCCATCACACATACTGTGGTCCTGAGTGGAAAGTCATCTGCAGATTAACCTGCTGGAACTGTAGGCCATCTAGTAAGCATTAAGAGCATTCTTCCACCTGCTCAGGCAGAGAATCATGATCCAAATGGGCAATGAGGTATCCATGCTTTATATAAATAAGCAAGAAGGCATGGGCTAGTGGATTGGTTCTGCAGAGTCCTGCAACCCTACGAGAGGTCATCTGTGACCTTCTGATATAGGGACCAATTTCTCTGTTGGGTATCCCAATGATCCCCAACCTGATAGTATCAGAGAACTGGAAGATCAGTTGGTTCTGTTCCATGAGACTTAGCAGCTACAGATTAGTACCCGAAGCTTTCATACTAAACTGGATTATTGGTCTGTTTTTTGCACAAACTGATTCCTGTCATTACCAGTAGACTCCAGAAGATCCTTATTTATTTATTTATTTAGTAGTTATATCCCGATGAAAGTTGGGAACATCTCATCGGTTCACAATAAACGAAATGCAACAAAACGGGCTTTACAGTGAAACACAGAACTAGGAGCATAAACTTAAGCAACAGTAAGATAACAGGTCATAAAATGGAGTCAACTATTAAATTATATAGCATAATATATAACAAGAAGAAGATAGGGGTATGAGGGGTAGAGGACAAACTGGGGAGGTTGAGAGGAGGAAGGAGGGCAAGACATTAAAGCGAGGGGCTAAACTAAGGGGGTTGTATGGTAGGAGGTGGGTAAGGAGGTGAGGAGGGTCAAGAGTCAAGCGGGTAGGGTGAAGGTTATTCTCCAAAACTACAGCTTGGCTGCATCAGGTATGATGTATTTCCTCTGTCTTTCCGTTCAGACTGATTCACTTGGGGATATCTCTGATTCTAATCACCTAGAAGGATGGAAGACCTTACTAACCAAATCTTTCATCTTTGGCCCTCACAGCATGGAGGTTAAGTGCACAGAGGTATTGTCTTTGCTTCTTCCCAATGCTGTGGAGGACATTCTTATCTCAACAGAAAGCCTTCCACAAGGAATTCCTACAGTTTCAAGTGGAAAAGGTTGTGTGACCAGTCATCTGGACCCCTCCTGTGGTCTTAGACATCTTCAGTATTTCTTGTTCCTCTTGTCATCAGGCCTCAGCACTTTTTCTGTTAAACCACAGTGGCAAAGAGATGAACTTTATCAGCACATGGATGGAGCTCCAATCTCTTTAATGTCAAATTTCATGGTATCAAAACTCCAGTCAGTAAATCATCAGTTTCTTAGGGACCTCAGTGTCTTTCCGGTTCAGGTCATGGAAACCTCCCACTGAACCTTTCAAGTCACTGACCTGAAGTTTCTCACCTGGAAGATGTTCCTTGTGTCCATCACTTTGGCATGAAGAGTGAGGGAATTACAGAAGCTATTTTGTTATTCACCATACTTTAATATTTTTTTTTAACAGAATTGTTCTGTGCACTTAGCCTAAGTTTCTTCCGAAAGTAGTGTCTGCATTCCACTTAACCAGTCAATTGGGTTGTCTTTGTTCTTTCCAAAACCACATGTGCACAAAGGAGAACATGCTCTTTACTCCTTGAACCATAAAAGTTATGGCATATTACTTGTGGAGGACTCAACCTCACCATCAGTTTCTCAACTATCCATGTCCTTTGATCCCAACATGATGGTAAGAGCAGATGTCGAGATAATTCTTTCAGACTGGATAGCATACTGCTATGTGCTTGCTGGCTTACAAATTACAGACTGTGTTGAGGCTGATCAAGTGAGATCCATTGCAACTTTAATGGCTCATCTGAGGTGTACGTCCTTTGAAGACATGTGCAAAACTGCTGTTTGTCAGTCCATACCTGTCTGGATATCATGTTCAAGATTAACACCCTCCACACCACTCTACCTTTCATACAGTTTGGGGTACTGGATGTGCACGCTGGATCTGAAAACATATGCTCACCTTCCTATTTATCTGGCAACCTGGAAATACTTCAGATTCAGTCAGGAGAGCATGAACTACCAATACAAGGTGCTACCTTTTGGCTTTTCAGCAGCCCCGAGAGTCTTCACAAAAATGTTTATCGGTAGTGGCAGTGTACCAGTGTCACCGGGGGATGTGTGTCTTTCCAAAGCTGGAAGACCATTCAGCTCCTCTAATCCCTGGGCTCTATAGTCAATTTCACCAAATCAAACCTTGTTCCTTCCCAGAGAACTTAAAAAAAAATAACACTTCCATTTACACTGGTGTAGTCTACAGGCCTTCAAATCAGTCAGAAGAACTGACTAGAGATCTGGCAGAAGACATCCAAAAGGTGGTAAGAAAGGGAGAAGGGTTGCATGTTGGAGATTTTAATCTGCCTGATGTGAATTTGGAGTATACATACTGCAGGATCTGCAAGAAGTAGAGATATTGTGGATATTCTTCAAGGAACTCTTCTCAGACACATGGTGATGGAACCCATGAGGGAAGGAGTGATACTGGACCTAGTACTCACAAATTGAGATAGTATTTCTAATGTCTGGGTAGGTGCCCACATGGGCACGTGCGATCATCAGACGGTATGGTTTGATATAACAGCCAAGAGGGAGAGAAGTTAATGAAGATCAAAGTCCTGGATTTCTTAAATACAAACTTTGGTAAAATGGCAATGTACCTCGAGGAGGAGCTAGAAGGCTGGGGGAGATGGGTGAAGTGGAACAGTGGTCCAGCTTAAAAGGAGCTATAACAGAGACAAGAAACCTTTATGTAAGAAATGTAAATAAAAGTAAGAGAAAAAAAGAAATAAATGGTTCTCCAAGGAGGTGACTGAGAAAATAAAGGCAAGAAGATCAGCATTCAAAAAGTATTAAAAACTCAGAGGAACACAGGAAAGAAGCTGAAGCTGAAGGCAACAAGTGAAAGCTTGAGTAGAAGAAAAGATCACCAAAAAGGTAAAGTATGGCAAAGCATTTTTCAGATATATCAGAGAAAGGCCAGAGGTGGCAGTGTAAGACTGAAAGAAGTCAAAGAGCAAAGTGTGGAGAAAGATGAAGTAATAGCAGAAATATTAAATACTTCAGTTTGGTTTTCAATAAGGAAGACATTAGAGAAGCACCATTGCTGGTTGGCAAGAGTATAGATGAATGTGAGGTAGATACATCCCCATTTACAGAAAAGTGCTTGGATAGAACTAGCAAAGTGGACAAGGCCATGGGGCCAGATGAGATACATCCCAGGAAATAAAAGGAGCTCCGAGAAGTACCAGTGGGTTTACTGAAGGTTCTGTTCAATAGATCCTTGGAGACTGGAGTAATGCCACTCACTGAATTGGAGAAGGGCAGTTGTGGTCTTGCTTCACAAAATTGGTAGCAGGGAGGAGACTGGAAATTGGTTAGCCATACTGGAGACTGGTTAGCCTTACTTCAGTGGTGGGAAAGTTAATGGAGAGGCTGCTAAAGAAAAAGATAATGAATTATCTACTGTCTAGTGGGTTGCAGGATCTGAGACAACATAGAGGAAGGTCCTGTGAAACCTGATTTTTTTTTTTTTTTAAATGGGTGACTAGAGAATTGGATCAATGAAGAGCACGCAATATGATTTACTTGAATTTGATAACAGCCACATAGGTGACTCATGATTAAACTGAGAAGCCTGGGAGAGGGTCCCAAGGTGGTGGAATGGCTTAGAAATTGGCTGACTGATAGGCAGAGTAGTGGTAAATGGAACTTATTCTGAATAAAGAAGTATAAGTTGAGATCCTCAAGGATCAGTTCTGGGACTGGTTCAGTTCAATCTTTGTGAGCAATATTGCAGAGGGATTAATAGGTGATGTTTGTCTTTTTGTGGATGACATTAAGATCTGCAACAGAGTGGACACACCTGAAGGAGTAAAGAGAATGAGAAATGAGCTAGGAAAGCTCCAGGAGTGTAGTGATAGTTGGATGCTGGGATTCAATGCCAAAAAAGTGCAATGTCATGCATTTGGGGTACAGCAATCCAAAAGGAGTTGTATGTGATGAGAGGTGAAAGACTGAGCATGAACTGAGAGAGAAACCTCGGAGTGATAGTCTAATGATGTTTACAAAATCTACTTTTATGTAGGTATTTGCGTAATCTGCCTAGTGCTGTGGATAGGTGGAATATACATTTTTTAAATAAGGCAGCAAAGCAATGCAACAAGTTGGTGACTAAGGCCAGAGGGATGCTGGGCTGCATAGAGAGCAATAACCATCAGAAAAAGATGATGCCCCATATGGTTTTTTGTTGAGGCCTCACTTGGAATATTGTGTTCAGTTCTGGAAACTGCATCTCGAAAACAATAAGGACAGAATGGAAGCAGTCCAGAGACAGGCAAACAAAATGGTGTGGGGTCTGCACAGAAAGACACACGAGATAGACTTGAAGGATCTAAATATGTATACCCTGGAGGAGAGGAGAGAGAGGGGAAATATGATATAGACTTTAAAATACCTGTAAGGAATCAATGATGCACAAAAATCAAATGTCTTCAGGTGGAAAGGAAGCTGTAAAACTAGGAGTCACAAGATAAAACTTGATGTGAAAGAGGAAGAGTCAGGAAATATTTCTTCATGGAAAGGGTGGTAAAGGCAACAGTAATAAAGTTCAAAAGGGCATGGGATAAACACAGAGGATCCCTACTAGCTAAAGAATAGAAATAAAGAAATGGGGTAACTTCTGTTATCAACAGTCAATGGTGCAAGAATACAACTTTGAAGATCCACCAATGTTCAAAATGCAATTTAATTGTAATTTTTTGCACAATATATAATTTATAATCTGCAACTCCACATGAATGAGAGAGTCATTTGTATAAGTCCCCCGACACGGTCCCGTGTTTCGCTATTGCTGCATCGGGAGGGACCATCATTATAATTAAATCTACAACACAAACAAATATAAATGGTAGACCACAAAATGAAGGGCTACTTTGTTAAATACAGTAATCACAATTGAAGTACATACCAGCTCCGGCGACTCTTCTCACCACGCGGCATCCGGAACGAGGGAGGGCCTGCGCGATCGGCGCCAGGGACCCATCGGGGTAAGGCCTCTAATTTCTCCCTTGCCCCCACTGGGTCCGAGGGCGACCACGCGGCCTACCGCGCCGTCCTGCCGCCGACCCGACCGGAGAGTAGACCCGCCGATCCGACCGGATTAAGGCCCGCCTACTAACACTCACCTCCAGCCAATCGCAAAGGGCACAGGGGCCCTTTAAATTCAGTGCAGCTCCAGCGAACAGCCTCTTCCCATGCAACTAGCTCCGGCGACTCTTCTCACCACGCGGCATCCGGAACGAGGGAGGGCCTGCGCGATCGGCGCCAGGGACCCATCGAGGTAAGGCCTCTAATTTCTCCCTTGCCCCCGCTGGGTCCGAGGGCAACCACGCGGCCTACCGCGCCGTCCTGCCGCCGACCCGACCGGAGAGTAGGCCCGCCGACCCGCCGATCCAACCGGATTAAGGCCCGCCTACTAACACTCACCTCCAGCCAATCGCAAAGGGCACAGGGGCCCTTTAAATTCACTGCAGCTCCGGCGCCGCGCACCGTGCGTCGCGCGCCGAAGGAGCGCGACGCACGGGCCTTGCCCCTTTGAGCGCCCCTTCGAGCAGCCCCCTTTGACAGCCCCTTGTGGCCCGCCTTGAACCCCCTGGACTATCACCTCTCTCTGCGTACTGCCGCCCCAATACTGGGACGGAGCCAGGGAAAGAGTGACGGACCAGCTTCCCCTTGCTAATATATCTAACTTGAAGCACCCATCTGGACACCGAACCAACTATCCGAGAGAATACACAGTGTCAACCTCCTAGTGTGCTCTAACAGGCGGCCTGTTGGGGTCTAGAAAACTACCCCAGCAAGCTGAAGCTGCAGACTACCATCTACCAGTCGTAGCATTGACAATACTACTACGCTCTTCAATTGCACCATATATTCTAACTCCTTTATTTGGTTTTGAGCACGCTTAGATGTCTCATGTCACTAAATGTTACCTACTAATATCATACTTGGTTTTACTTTAAGCAACTGTATAAACATCTGATATCATCAACCCACTAACTGTATTTCTATCTTATCTCTCCAGCATTAACTACCCTCCTCGCTACTCCTTCTACCACCAAATTAATTTATATCTGCAACCTCTTCCCTGGAATCTACCTTAACTGTTTGAGAAACTATTCTACCACCTTTCTCTTATCTTTCACTGGTTCAATCATGCTAAACATCCCGATACTCAATTACAATAGATACAGACCTCCAACTCACTACGCCTCACGCCACCGCTCATACCTTAAATCCATTCACACCACTATGATTGCCCCCCCACTCACCCAAATTATCGGACTCACCGCATTATCTCTCATTCTGTTTAACACCCAGTCACTAAACAAAAAAACCTCTATTATTAACTACCTCCTTCTGGACGAAACACCTGACATATTGGCAATAACTGAAACCTGGTTAAAAGACACCGATAATGTGCTCCTAAACCAGCTTCCCAACAATGCCTATATGTCATAGGCACCCAAAAAGAAGGGTGGAGGCATTTTAATAGCCTCTAAGAAACAATTTAAACTCACCCTTCAAGCTACATCTCCACCACCAAAACTTGAAATTGGTTTGTTTAAAGCGCCTAACATTCAAATATGTCTAATTTATGCCCCCCCAGGTACGCTTAGCAGCAACCCCTCTGCCTTAATTGAATATATAGCTAAAAACATCTCGATTGACTCCCCAGCCATCATCTTAGGTGATTTTAATTTGCATGTGGATACTATCCCGCTCTCACCTAGCTGCTCCTCCTTCCTCGAAGCTATGAAATCTCTAGGATTTAATCAAATTATCAATTCGCCCACTCACAAAGCCGGCCACTCACTCGATTTAGTTTTCATTAACCAATATATTACTACTAATTCTCTAACATGCTCACCCATTCCTTGGTCTGACCATTATATCATAAGAACTTCCAACACCCTGGAAAGGCCCCCCCCTCCTCCGGATATATCTACAACTATACAAATCTGCAAATCCTGCAACAAAGATGAGCTTACTACAGCGCTGTCAGATTCTCTTAACAACCTTAATCTTATCAATGCTGATACAGCCCTAGCATCATGGAATGAACACACACTATCAGTTGCGGATAAAATCTGCCCCTTTATTAACAAACAACTTTCCTCTCAAAAAAACACAAAAAAACCCTGGTACAATACCACACTAAAAGAACAAAAACAAGCCCTTAGAAACGCTGAAAAAAACTGGCGCAAAAACCCTTCCCCAACCCTTCTGGCACGCTACAAAACCTCCTTATATAATTACAATAATGAAATAAACTTGGCTAAAAAAAATTTCTATGCTATCAAAATACATCAATACCAATTCAACCCCAAAACCCTATTTGATTATGTTACCTCACTCACCAACCTCACTCCAAATATCATTCCTGAAGAAGAAGCTAAAAACAAATGTGAGCAACTGGCTGAGCACTTCCACGATAAAGTTAACAAAATCATGACACGCTTTCCCTTTATTCCCCACTCTCCCCAGAATAGCTATACTGTGCAATCTAGTAAACTCTCTACAAAACTTACAAAGTTTGAACACACGACTGCAATGGAAATAGAACACATACTTAAAAAAGCAAGACCATCATCACACCCCTCTGATACCATCCCCACAAAACTTCTCCTCACCATACCAGACCTAATAGCCCCGCCTATCTCAAAGATAATCAATGCCTCCATTGATTCTGGTACCGTACCTTTCCCACTAAAACAAGCCATCCTTAAACCTGCCCTAAAAAAACCTAAGCTTGACCCCTCTGATCTGACCAACTACCGCCCCATCTCTAATCTTCCTTTTATTGCAAAAATTCTAGAAAAAACCATTAACCGTCAACTTAGTAACTACTTAGATGAGCAACAAATCCTCTCTCCATCCCAATTTGGTTTCCGCAAATTACACAGTACAGAAACACTTCTTCTCTCACTTTCTGATTACGTATTGCAAAGCTTAGATAAAGGAGTTTCCCATCTACTAGTTATACTTGATATCTCGGCTGCGTTTGACACTGTAAGTCATCAGATTCTCCTCCAGCGTCTCTCTGATATAGGTATAACCGACCGCGCCCACAAATGGTTCAGTTCCTACCTCAGCGACAGACATTATAGAGTTAAATTTGGTAACCATGAATCTAAGGAAATCCCCCTTGGGCAGGGAGTACCTCAAGGCTCCTCACTTTCATCTACACTTTTCAATGTCTACCTCCTACCCCTCTGCCAACTCCTTTCTAACCTCAAACTACCACACTATTTGTATGCTGATGACGTACAAATTCTTATTCCTATCACAGAATCTATTCCAAAAACCCTGGATATCTGGCACACTACTCTTACCTCAATAAACAACCTCTTAAATTCTATTCAGCTTGCCCTTAACGCTACAAAAACTGAACTCATGGTTATCTCACCCCCTACACCCCCACAGGCTATACCTACATCACCCACTATACCATCACACACACACTTCACCCAACAAGTCCGTGATCTTGGAGTTGTATTGGATGATCAAATGTCTCTCAAAAAATTTATTAATGCTACCCTCAAGGAGTGTTTTTTCAAGATCCATACACTCAAAAAACTTAAACCACTACTACACTTCTCCGATTTTCGTACTGTGTTACAAGCCATGGTTTTTTCTAAAATTGATTATTGTAATGCTTTGCTAGTGGGCCTGCCTAAAAATGCCATACACCCACTACAAATCTTACAAAATACTGCAGCTCGTATCCTCACGAATACGCCCATCAAAGAACACATCACTCCTATACTTAAAGACCTACACTGGCTCCCTATCCATTATCGTATACAGTACAAGATATTATCACTTATCCACAAATCCCTCCATAACCCAGAAATGAACTGGCCCTCCAATTCCTTTCAACTCAAGAACTGGCCCTCCAATTCCTTTCAATTCAGGAACTCCAGCAGGCCTACTAGAAAACCCTACATAGCCACCCTGCAAACCCCCTCACCAAAACTCTTCAAACATGTATCCACCAAAGCTCGTGCCATATCCCTAGCTGGCCCTATGCTATGGAATTCTATGCCTACTGACTTACGCTTGGAACTGTCTCCAAAAACCTTTAAACAAAAGCTCAAGACATGGCTATTCACAAAAGCCTACACATGATCTGCACATGTTCTTGCTTTACTCCCTTCTCCCTCTCCTCTCTACCTCTACCTCCTCTCTCTCTTTTCCATTAAGTTTAACCTCGGAAGACGACACCCCCCTTTTCCTCTAACCTCTCACACCTCCTCTTTACAACAGCCAACACTAGGCTCTTTCCTACCTTTTTCACCCTAGCTCCTTCCTTTCCATTTATAAAACTGAAGAATTTGCTCATTTGCAGCCCCACTTGTATATAATCCCTTCCCCTTACACCTTTCTCTTCTCCTCCCCTACCCAAATTTTTATCCTCTCCTTCCCTTGCCCCCCCTTTATTCTCCCTTGACTCTGTTATAAATTGTAATGTTATAACTACTTTATATAATATTATCATTATATATCTATTTATATTTTATAAATTGTTTTGTTGTTGTTACATTTAACAGTTTTTAATGTAAAGTTTTCTCAGTTGTTTTTCTTACTGTTTTATGTAAAACGCAATTGCGGATTTTGTTCTATGTACACCGACTTGATATCTCTGATGAGCGGCGGTATATAAAAACCAATAAATAAATAAAATAAATACCTTTCAGATCAAAGATGGAGCGCGAGCGCCCTCAACAGTATCAAACTTTTAAAGAACAGGATTGGCGCCAAACAGAATTGCATCGTGAGATTCCTGAACCAATCAAAACGGAGCACACATTTAACTAAATAAATGCCACTCAATTTCCTTGTTTAAACCTTTCGGGCTGATAGTGTCAAGAGCAAATATCTATCTCTGCTCTCTTCTTCCCAGTAATCCGGGATAGTCACCCCCTCTAGGATGACGGGGGACCACCTCCAATACTGAGAAAAGGAGGTCAGAGATGACATGATTGTGTTGAGACCAATGGTTTACCAGGGGCTCATCTATTCTCAGCAGGATGATGTTAGAGCAGTGTTCAATTATCCTTGTCTTAACCATTCGAGTGGTTTTTCCCCACATACAAGAGGGGGCAAGGACATTGCACGACGTATACCACACCTTTGGTTGTGCAGTCAGATTTTGCACGTAATTGAAAAACACGGCCTGTGTTGGGATGAATAAACTCAGAAATCGCATTGGTGTGGGTACACATGGTACAGTGTCCACATGGGCCATGCCCACTCTCTGCCTCAGGTAAATTCCTATGTCTAGAAAACATTGTGTGGACCAGCAGATCTCGGAGGTTCCTCCCCCTCCGGAAAGTAAACCGCAGAGACCCCTGCAGAAGGATGGATAGTGACAGGGCTTGCCAATGTCTACGAATTGTGGTTGCTATATTTTTACTAATAGTTGAAAATGGAAGGATACAGGCTGTATCAAAGATGGAGCACGAGCGCCCTCAACAGTATCAAACTTTTAAAGAACAGGATTGGCGCCAAACAGAATTGCATCGCGAGATTCCTGAACCAATCAAAACGGAGCACACATGTAACTAAATAAATGCCACTCAATTTCCTTGTTTAAACCTTTCGGGCTGATAGTGCCAAGAGTAAATATCCATCTCTGCTCATAGCCTGTATCCTTCCATTTTCAACTATTAGTAAAAATATAGCAACCACAATTCGTAGACATTGGCAAGCCCTGTCACTATCCATCCTTCTGCAGGGGTCTCTGCGGTTTACTTTCCGGAGGGGAGGAACCTCCGAGATCAGCTGGTCCACGCAATGTTTTCTAGACATAGGAATTTACCTGAGGCAGAGAGTGGGCATGGCCCATGTGGACACTGTACCATGTGTACCCACACCAATGCGATTTCTGAGTTTATTCATCCCAACACAGGCCATGTTTTTCAATTACGTGCAAAATCTGACTGCAGAACCAAAGGTGTGGTATACGTCGTGCAATGTCCTTGCCCCCTCTTGTATGTGGGAAAAACCACTCGAATGGTTAAGACAAGGATAATTGAACACTGCTCTAACATCCGCCTGCTGAGAATAGATGAACCCCTGGTAAACCATTGGTCTCAACACAATCATGCCATCTCTGACCTCCTTTCCTCAGTATTGGAGGTGGTCCCCCGTCATCGTAGAGGGGGTGACTATCCCGGATTACTGGGAAGAAGAGAGCAGAGATGGATATTTACTCTTGACACTATCAGCCCGAAAGGTTTAAACAAGGAAATTGAGTGGCATTTATTTAGTTACATGTGTGCTCCGTTTTGATTGGTTCAGGAATCTCGTGATGCAATTCTGTTTGGCGCCAATCCTGTTCTTTAAAAGTTTGATACTGTTGAGGGCGCTCGCGCTCCATCTTTGATCTGAAAAGTATGTACTTCAATTGTGATTCCTGTATTTAACAAAGTAGCCCTTCATTTTGTGGTCTACCATTTATATTTGTTTGTGTTGTAGATTTAATTATAATGATGGTCCCTCCCGATGCAGCAATAGCGAAACACGGGACCGTGTCGGGGGACTTATACAAATGACTCTCTCATTCATGTGGAGTTGCCGATTATAAATTATATATTGTGCAAAAAATTACAATTAAATTGCATTTTGAACATTGGTGGATCTTCAAAGTTGTATTCTTGCACCATTGACTGTTGGTACTTGCTGATCAAGGTTTGCTTCATGGTTTGGATGGTTTGGTAACTTCTGTTCTCACAGGACAAGCAGGATGGTTGTCCTCACAAATGGGTGACATCGAGGATGGAGCCCAACCACGGAAAACTTCTGTCAAAGTTTCAGGAACTTTGACTGGCCCCTACTGGGCATGCCCAGCACAGCACTAACCCTGCAGCCAGCAGGGGTCTCCCTTCAGTCTTCTTTTTTCCGCGCAGCAGTAGCCACGCGGTGAAAGAGCTCTTAACCACGTACCTGACAGGAATTTAGAATTCGTTATTCTGAAGAAAATTTGCCCCTCAGGGGTCTCCCTTCGGTAAATTGTTTCGTCCGCGGAACTCCGGTAAGTTTTTGCCGTTGTTTCATCGACTTCCGTCGACTTTGGCCCTTGAGGCCTGCTGGCAGTCGACAGTCCCGCGGCTAAATTTTTGGCCTTCCGCCATGGCGTCGGGGTTCCGTCGGTGTCCGGACTGTACCCGAACTATGTCAATCACAGACCCTCACAGAGTCTGTGTTTTGTGTCTAGGGAGTGAGCATGATGTTCTGACTTGCACCAAATGTGCCCTAATGACACCAAAAGGTCGCAAAGCCAGAATGGAGAAGATGGGGCTCCTCTTCCATGTTCGCACCCCAACGCCATCGATTGCATCGACGTCATCGGAACCGGCACCGTCAAAGTCTTACTACCATCGACAGCCCTCCGGTGACCGTCCGCCATCGACTTCTCGGCCATCGACTCCTGTCCCTTCCCCTGATCATCGAGGAGATAGGAAGGAGAAACATCGCCATCGACGTCATAAGTCTCGGCCCGTCGAGGAATCTACGTCATCGACCTCTGTACCGACCGAGCCTCCGCAGAAAAAGCCTCGATCAGAGTTGGCACCGTCCACTTCTGTTTCGCAGGCACCGAGGCAACCCTCACCCCTTCCGGGTTTGGGAGCCGCGATCCCACCAGTGACGGTGGTCCCTCCGCCTCAGCCTCCCTCTCCCGTCGAGCCGGGTCTTGTTACCCCTGGTCTCCGGGCAGAACTGGACCGGCTGGTCCAGGAGGCCATCGATAAGGCGATGCAACGGTTCCAGCCTCCTCCGACACAGACTCCGGCACCGAGAGCGGAACCGGCCACCGAGCCGATTGCAGCGGCACTGGCACCGCTGTTGCACCGGATGGAGGCGCTCATGACAGCCCTTCCACCGGTGATACCTGCGTCACCGACACCGGCAAGACCGCTGTCTCCGACAGGTTTTTCATCAGGTGGAGAAACACCGTATCGAATTCCCCCTTCAGGAATTGTTCCACCAAGGTCAGGTCGTCCCTCGCCACCGATACTATCTTCGGGGGCGATACGCACCTCTGCTCCACCGAGGTTTCCGATGCCGGCACCGATTCCCTCGATGACTACACCGGCACCGATATCGACACCGATTCCATCGAGGATTTTCTCGATGCCCCCGGTGACTCCAGCCAATATTTCGGAGCCTCAACCTGGACCCTCAGGAGTTCAGTCCCCTAGAGGGCCTCCAGGTCATCAACCAGATCCCTATGATACTTGGGCTGATGATACATCTACTGACACCGATGATTTGCCTTCACCACCCTCTCCTGCGGAGAGCAGAAAGCGTTCTCCCCCTGAGGACCTCTCTTTCATAAACTTTGTGAAGGAAATGTCAGAGTTGGTTCCTTTCCAACTTCAATCTGAACAGGATGATAGGCACCAAATGATGGAATTGCTCCAATTTTTGGATGCCCCGAAAGTCATCACCTCTATTCCCATTCATCAGGTTTTTCTAGACCTTCTTAAAAAGAATTGGGAATCTCCTGGCTCTGTGTCCCTAGTCAATAAAAAAGCTGATTCTACATATCTTGTACAATCAGCACCAGGTTTTCAAAAACCTCAATTAGACCATCATTCTGTGGTCGTCGAATCAGCTCAGAAAAAAGCTAAACGACTAAAACCACACTCTTCCATACCTCCTACTAAGGACAATAAATTCCTAGATAGTATAAGTAGGAAGGTTTACCATGGAGCTATGCTGATTTCCAGAATAGCTTCTTACCAACTTTATATGACTCAATATAACAGTCATTTTAAAGCAAATGCAAGAATACGCTGACGCCTTGCCAGAGCAGTTCCAGCCCCAGATTCAGTCCCTTTTAAATAAAGGATTTGAAGCTGGAAAGCATGAAATCCGAACCGCCTATGACATCTTCGATGCTTCTACTAGAATTTCTGCTACAGCCATTTCTGCTAGACGTTGGGCTTGGCTCAAATCATCTGACCTTCGCCCAGAAGTCCAGGACAGGCTTTCGGATTTGCCCTGCTTAGGGGATAATCTGTTTGGTGAGCAAATTCAGCAACTTGTTGCTGAATTAAAGGATCATCATGAGACATTAAAACAGCTCTCATCTATTCCTCCTGACTTGCCTTCCAAACAACCGTCTAGGAAGGACTCCAAAAAGTCTTTCTTTAGGCCACGAAAGTATTATCCCCCATCTAACAAGCCTCGGCCTGCACGGTCCTACCATAAGACTCAGCCTCGCCAGGCTCGTAAACAAAAACCTGCAGCAGCTCCACCACCTGGCCCTGCGGCGGGTTTTTGACTTCCACTTAGAGAGCACGTGCCAGACCCCTCTTCCAGCCATACCAGTAGGAGGTCGCTTATGCCACTTTTTAGAACAGTGGCATTGAATCACCACAGATCAGTGGGTAACAGCGATCATCGCACAGGGTTACCATCTCAACTTCCTGTCTCTCCCTCCAGACTCCCCACCCTTGCAGGCGTGAAGTCTTACCGATCATTCTCTTTTTAGAACAGGAAGCTTCTCTTCTCCTACAGTCGAACGCTATAGAACCCGTTCCTCCCTTACAACGAGGCCTAGGGTTCTATTCCAGGTACTTCCTGATCCCAAAAAAGTCAGGGGGACTTCGTCCCATCCTAGACCTGAGGGTCCTCAACAAGTACCTTCACAAGGAGAAGTTCAAGATGGTAACCCTGGGCTCGCTACTCCCTCTGCTGCAAAGAGGGGACTGGTTATGCTCTCTAGACCTCAAAGACACATATACCCACATTGTGATAACACAATCTCATCGCAAATACCTGCGTTTTCTAGTAGGCCGAAATCACTACCAATATCGTGTTACCTTTCGGCCTAGCATCTGCACCACGAGTGTTCACCAAGTGCCTCGTAGTGGTTGCAGTGTTTCTACGGAAAGAAGGAGTCCACGTCTACCCCTACTTAGACAATTGGTTGATCAGGGCCCCAACCCAGCAACTGGCTCGGTCCTCCCTGACCCTAACAATTCAAACTTTGCTTTCTCTAGGATTTCTGGTAAATTACGAGAAATCCTACTTAGTCCCATCTCAAACCTTATCCTTCATTGGGGCAGACTTGGACACCTTACAGGCAAAAGCCTTCCTTCCTCATCGAGTCCAAGCCCTAGTGTCCCTAGCTCGCCAGCTGCAGTCCCAACACACAGCTACAGCTCGCCACTTCCTTGTTCTTCTGGGACACATGGCCTCCTCAGTTTATGTGACTCCCACGGCCCGCTTGGCCATGAGTCACACAGTGGACTCTGAGACTACAGTGGACTCAAGCTCTTCAGCCTCTGTCCTCTATAATACGCGTCTCCAACGCACTTCGTCTGTCTCTTGCCTGGTGGACGAATCCATTCAACCTCCTACAGGGTTTGCCTTTTCTCCCACCAGATCCTCAGGTCATCCTCACTACCGATGCTTCCAACATCGGTTGGGGAGCCCATGTAAACGATTTACAAACTCAAGGGTTCTGGTCACTAGAGGAAGCCAAACACCAGATAAATTTCCTGGAGCTCCGAGCAATCCGTTATGCTCTCAGGACCTTTCAAGATTGCCTATCACACCATTCAATCTTAATCCAGACAGACAACCAGGTGGCCATGTGGTACATAACCAAGCAGGGAGGCACAGGCTCCTTTCTTCTGTGTCAGGAAGCTGTGCAAATTTGGGCAGAAGCCCTCTCCCGCTCCATGTACCTCAGGGCCACCTACCTGCCGGGAGTAGACAATGTATTGGCAGACCAGCTGAGCCGTGTCTTCCAACCACACGAGTGGTCACTCAATCCTTTAGTAGCGATCTCTCTATTCCACAAGTGGGGTTACCCCCACATAGACCTCTTTGCGTCCCCAGAGAACCACAAAGTGGACAATTATTGCTCTCTCATTTGGAGCCAGCACTCTCGGCCCAGGGATGCATTCTCCCTCAAGTGGACGACCGGTCTGCTCTATGCATTCCCTCCTCTTCCTCTGCTGTCGAGGACCCTCGTGAAGCTCCGCCAGGACAGGGGAACCATGATCCTGATAGCACCGCACTGGCCACGCCAAGTGTGGTTTCCCATACTCCAGGATCTCTCCATCCGCAGGCACATTCCTCTGGGACAGGACTCGCATCTGCTCACTCAAAACGACGGATGCCTCCTTCATCCCAACCTCAAAGCCTTGTCTCTGACAGCATGGATGTCGAAAGGTTAGTCCTTCAGCCTTTTAACCTTTCAGATTCAGTTTCTCGTGTCCTGATAGCTTCACGAAAGCCCTCTACAAGAAAATCTTATTCATACAAATGGAAAAGGTACACATCATGGTGCACTTCTCAGTCCCTTGATCCCCTTTCCTGTCCAATCTCTAAGTTCTTGGACTATTTGTGGCATCTATCAGAATCCGGTCTCAAGACCTCTTCCATTAGAATGCATGTCAGTGCGGTAGCCGCCTTCCATAAAGGTATCGGGGGTGTCCCTATCTCAGTACAACCCCTTATAACACGCTTTCTTAAAGGCTTGCTCCATTTGAAGCCACCTTTACGTCCACCGGCCCCATCTTGGGACCTTAATCTGGTTCTTGGTCGCCTTATGAAACCACCTTTCGAACCTCTGCACTCCTGTGAATTAAAATATCTCACATGGAAAGTGTTATTCCTTTTGGCTATCACTTCAGCACGCAGGGTTAGTGAATTACAGGTCCTAGTCACCTATCCGCCTTACACTAAACTCCTGCAGGACCGGGCGGTACTCCGCACTCACCCTAAATTCTTACCTAAGGTAGTTTCGGAGTTTCATATTAATCAATCCATCATACTACCTATCTTTTTTCCCAGGCCCCACTCCAACTCCGGGGAACAGACTCTGCATACCCTAGACTGTAAACGAGCTCTAGCTTTTTATCTAGACCGTACAGTTGCTCACAGGAAGAGCACTCTATTTGTCTCTTTCCATCCTAACAAGTTAGGACAACCTGTGGGTAAGCAGGCTCTCTCCTCTTGGTTGGCGGACTGCATTTCTTTTTGCTATCAGCAAGCTGGCATTCCTTTTCAAGACCGTGTCAAGGCACACTCTGTGAGGGCCATGGCGACTTCAGTAGCACACCTTCGATCGGTGCCGCTTCCTGACATCTGCAAGGCTGCAACCTGGAGTTCCCTCCATACTTTTGCAGCCCACTATTGTTTGGATAAAGCTGGAAGACAGGATTCCATCTTCGGCCAATCTGTCTTGCGTAACCTTTTTCCAACATGATGTACCAACACCCTTCCACCTTTCCGGTAGGGTGCGGATGCCCTTTCCCAAATTACACCCCAGTTGTTGTGCCCGTTGCACGCCGTTGGGTACATTTGGTGCAAGTCAGGACATCCTCAGCTCGGTACTCACCCATTTGTGAGGACAACCATCCTGCTTGTCCTGTGAGAAAGCAAATGTTGCTTACCTGATGTAACAGGTGTTCTCACAGGACAGCAGGATGTTAGTCCTCACGAAACCCGCCCGCCACCCCGCGGGGTTGGGTTCGTTTATTTTACTGTTTAGGCACTGCCTGTAGCTATAAAAACAAGACTGAAGGGAGACCCCTGCTGGCTGCAGGGTTAGTGCTGTGCTGGGCATGCCCAGTAGGGGCCAGTCAAAGTTCCTGAAACTTTGACAGAAGTTTTCCGTGGTTGGGCTCCAACCTCGATGTCACCCATTTGTGAGGACTAACATCCTGCTGTCCTGTGAGAACACCTGTTACATCAGGTAAGCAACATTTGCTTTATCCCAGGACAAGTCTTCACATATGGGTGATGTCACTGACAGAACCCTATCCTGGAAAACTTTCTGTCAAAGTTTCTAGAAACTTTTGACTGGCATCCTGAGCCTACTGAGCATGCCCAGCATGCCATGATCCCTCCAGCCACAGGGGTCTCCCTTCAGTCTTCTTTTTTTCCACGAAGCCGTTAGGACTCCTAGAACCGCGAGGCTATGTGGAGATTTTCACCATACGAAAAAGTTTATCAAAACTCAGAAAAAACTTTCGACACTGTAGGGGTATCCCTTTTTTTTCCATCGCGGTAAGTCTTTCAATTTTTTCCGTCTGTTTCGAAACCGTTAAACCGTGCCTGAAAGTCATCGACAGCTGTCCCACTCTCATAATGAGTACGGGTTTCAAAAAGTGCCCGAATTGTTGGCGCACTATGTACATTACGGACCCACACTTAGAGTGAGTACTCTGCCTTGGCGAGGGACACTACGTCTCGACGTGCCCGAGATCACGCCGAAAGGCAGAAGGCTGTGGATGGAGAAAATGGAGCATTTGTTTCCATCTTCAATTAATGCTATCGACATCGTCCACACAGTCGTCTCCTGGAGCGATAAGAAAGGTCGTCCTTAAAAAAAACGGAGACTGGATGAAGCAGGGATCGGCCATCACCAACCCCTTGAAAGTCTTCGATAAAATCTACATCGGTCATCGAGAAGGGTGTCGAGCACAGGCAGAAGCATCGTCATCGGAGGCCTCACGATCCCGAAATCGATCCGATAACCGGAGCTCCATCGACGGATCCCGAATCAGCGCCGAAGAAACCTCGGAGAGGACGCTCCACGAGGCCTTCCACTCCAAGGCGATCCCCACTGATATCGGTGTCAGGAATCATACCTCCTCAGGGCCCTGCGGAGGTACCAGTATCGCCTTCGCTGTCTCCCCCATAGCTGCTCTGGTCTCATCAGCTATGCGGGCGGAACTGGACGGTTACATCCGCCAGGCAGTTAGAGACATGCTCCTTGATGTGCCTCCGATGCCAGCACCGACTCTGCCATCGAGGCCAGCACCATCGCCGGTACTGGCTCCTCTTCCGTCACCGGTGCCTATACTGATGCCATTACCAACTCCCATTGACAGTTCCACCGATGCCGATGCCAGATATATCCTTTTTTTGCGCCAATTTTAGCAAAATTGGACACTCTCATCAGTGCCATCCCGGTAAAATCACCAGAGATACCGATGCCTGAAACTATTCCAGGTCCATCGGTAATCACATGTCCACGTCCATCGTTTTCTCACAGGACAAGCACGATGGTAGTCCTCACATATGAGTGACATCAGGATGGAGCCCAATCACGGAAAACTTCTGTCAAAGTTTCCAGAACTTTGACTGGCCCCTACTGGACATACCCAGCATGGCACTAACCCTGCAGCCAGCAGGAGTCCCCCTTCAGTCTTCTTTTTTCTGCGCAGCAGTAGCCTCAAGGTTTAGGAGCTCTGAAGAGATTCCTGAAAGGAATTTTCCTCACTGAGTTAATTAAACTTAAATTATCCCACAGGGGTCCCTCCTCTAACTTTTCTCAGGCCGCG
Source organism: Rhinatrema bivittatum (assembly GCF_901001135.1). Lineage (NCBI taxonomy): Eukaryota > Metazoa > Chordata > Amphibia > Gymnophiona > Rhinatrematidae > Rhinatrema > Rhinatrema bivittatum. The sequence goes on along the minus strand of NC_042619.1, from coordinate 246,927,663 downwards.
GTACTCCGGTAAGTTTTTTGACCGTCTTTTGACGATTACTGTCGAGTTTGGCCCTCGTGGCCTACTGGCCGTCGACCGTACCGCAGCTCGACTTTTTTCTATGGCCATGGCGTCTGGGTTTCATCGGTGCCCGGACTGTACTCATACCATGTCTATCACAGACCCTCATGAAGTCTGTGTAATGTGTTTAGGCCGTAAGCATGATGTCCTGACTTGCACCAAATGTGCCCTCATGACACCAAAAGGTCGCAAAGCCAGAATGGAGAAGATGGGCTCACACCCCGACGCCGTCCATCGCATCAACGTCATAGGAACGGGCACTGTCGAAGTTGCACCAGCATTGACCACCGCCCGGTGCCCGTCCACCATCGACGTTTTCACGGCCATCGATTCCCGTTACTCCCCCTCAAGATTGAGAGGATCCTAGGGAGAAACATCGCCATCGGCATCATAAGTCTCGCACCGTCGAGGGAGCGAAATCATCGACCTCGCCACCGTCCGAGCCACCATCGAAGAAGCCCCGTCCAGGAATGGCATCGACCATTTCTGCGACCGGGACATTGAGGCCACCTTCACCCGATCGGGGTTTGGGAGTCGCGATTCTGCCTGTAAAGGTGGTCCCTCCGACTGTGCCTCAGCCTCACTCTTCCGTCACGGAGCCGGGGCTGCTTGCTCCAGGTCTCCGGGAAGAACTGGACCGGCTGGTCCAGGAGGCCATCGACAAGGTGATTCAACGGCTCCAGGTTCCTCTGACACCGGCACCGAGAGTGGAACCGGTCACCGACCCTATTGCAGCAGCGCTGGCACCGCTGCTATCCCGGATGGAGGTGCTCATGACCGCCCTTCCACCGGTGATTCCCGGGTCTCCGATGGCTCAGGTGCGCTCCCCTTTGACAGCTTCATCGGGAGGACAAACACCGTTCTGCATTCCTCCTTCGGGAGTATTGCCTCAGCCATCGATGCCAATTCGCCCCTCGCCACCGATTCATTCATCGGGGGCGATACGCACATCGGCGCCATCGATGCCTTCGATACCGGCACCGATGCCTTCCAGGCCGTCCACAGTGCCCCCGGTGATTCCTTTGATTTTCTCAGAGCCTCATCCGGGACCTTTGGGTATCCAACCCCCTTCTTGTCCTACATGTCAGTCTGCTGATCCTTATGACACCTGGGGTGATGATACTTCCACAGACACAGATGACTTACCTTCACCTCCCTCTCCTACTGAAAGTAGAAAGCGTTCTCCTCCAGAGGACCTTTCTTTCATTAATTTGTGAAGGAAATGTCTGAGTTGGTCCCTTTTCAGCTTCAGACGGAGCAGGATGATAGGCACCAGATGATGGAGCTCCTCCAATTCCTGGATGCCCCTAAAGTGATCACTTCTATTCCCATTCATCAAATTCTTCTTGACCTCCTCAAAAAGAACTGGGAAAACCCTGGATCCATTGCCCCAGTCCATAGAAAAGCTGACACTACCTATTTAGTAAAGTCAGCCCTCAGCTTTCAAAAATCTCAGCTCGACCACCACTCAGTTGTGGTAGAATCTGCTCAAAAGAAAGCAAAAAGGACGAAGCCTCACTCATCTACCCCTCCTGTTAAGGAACACAAGTTCCTAGACAATATTGGTCGACAAGTGTTCCAAGGGGCCATGCTCATCTCCAGAATTGCTGCTTACCAGCTGTATATGACCCAATACAATAGGGTCATTTTCAAGCAGATACAGGACTTCTCTGAAACCCTGCCCTACCAATTCCAAGACCAGCTTCAAATCCTTGTCAACAAGGGGGTTGAGGCAGGAAAGCATGAGGTAAGAACAGCTTACGATATCTCCGACACCTCTACTAGAGTGTCTGCAGCTGCCATTTCGGCAAGACGATGGGCCTGGCTCAAATCTTCTGACTTTCGCCCAGAAGTACAAGACAGGCTATCTGACCTACCATGTGTAGGAGACAATCTCTTCGGTGAACAGATCCAGCAAATAGTGGCTGAATTAAAGGACCATCATGAGACCCTTAAACAGCTCTCATCGATACCTTCCGACTTCCTCTCAAGACAGCCCTTTAGGAAGGACTCTAAGAAGTCATTCTTCCGTCCAAGGAAATACTATCCTCCACCAGCAAGGTCCCGAACTACGAGGCCTTTACAAAAAAGCTCAGCCTCGCCAGGCCCGAAAGCAAAAGCCGCAAGCAGCTCCCCAGCCGGGGCCTGCTTCAGGTTTTTGACTTTCACTTGGAGAGCAGCAGCCTGATTCCTCTGCCAAGCATACCAGTGGGAGGTCGATTGTGCCACTTTCACGGCATGTGGCAATCAATCACAACTGACCAATGGGTGCTAGCAATCATTGCTCAGGGTTACCACCTAAACTTTCTTGCTCTTCCACCGGACTCACCACCTCTGCAAGCCTGGAGAGTATCCGACCGTTCTGTCCTTCTGGAGCAGGAGGTTTCCCTTCTTCTCCAGTTAAGAGCAATAGAACCCGTCCCACTCTCGCAGGAAGGACTAGGGTTCTATTCCCGGTACTTTTTGATCCCCAAAAACTCTGGGGGAGTTCGTCCAATTCTGGACCTCCGTGCTCTCAACAAGTACCTACAGCGAGAAAAGTTCAAGATGGTAACCTTGGGCTCGCTTCTACCTCTTCTGCAAAGAGGAGACTGGCTCTGTTCTCTGGACCTTCAGGACGCATACACACACATTGCGATAACTCCAGCTCATCGCAAGTACCTCAGGTTTTTAGTAGGCCCAAAGCACTATCAATACGGCGTGCTTCCGTTCGGCCTAGCATCGGCACCACGAGTCTTTACCAAAAGACTCGTGGTTGTCGCAGCTTTTCTCAGGAAAGAAGGTGTTCACGTCTACCCCTGTCTGGACGACTGGTTAATCAGGCCTCCAACCCAGCAAGCCGCTCGGTCGTCCCTCGATTTGACCCAACACACTCTAATTTCTCTAGGATTTCTCGTCAATTACGAAAAATCCTATTTAGTCCCATCTCAAATCTTGTCGTTCATTGGGGCAGACTTGGACACCTTGCAGGCAAAAGCCTTTCTACTTCAACGAGCGCTAACCCTCGTGTCTCTCGCTCACCAGTTGCAGTCTCAGCACACAGCAACAGCTCGCCAATTCCTCATCCTTTTAGGACACATAGCGTCTTCAGTCCATGTCACACCAATGGCCCGCCTGGCCATGAGGCTCATGCATTGGACTCTGAGGTCACAATGGATTCAAGCTGTTCAGCCTCTGTTGACCATTGTCCACATCACCGACTCACTCCGTCTGTGTCTCGCCTGGTGGAAAGATCACAACAATCCTACCAATTGATGAAACTATTGAAAAAACATTAGGCTTGGCCATGATGTATCTGGACATAATAAAACAACTACTAAACCAAATGGAGCTGATAATCAACATTGACAAAACCGAATTTATACACTTAGAAAGGAAAAGCCTGAATATCACACAAACTCCAATATTGATCAATAACAGCAAACAAATTGACTTAACTAAGAAAGTGCGCAATCTCGGAGTAATTATTGACAATGAACTAAACCTCAAACACATATCTCTAAAGGTAAAAGAAGGATATGCTAAACTCATGATACTCAGAAAACTTAAGCCATTACTATTCCTACCAAACTTTTGCACTGTTCTTCAATCTCTGATATTTGCAAGCATAGACTACTGCAATGCTCTACTACTAGGCCTACCCAACACTACAATAAGACCACTACAGATTTTACAAAATGCTGTAGCTAGAATTCTCACTGGAAAAAGCAAAAGAGATCACATATCCGATACACTTGCCGCTCTACATTGGCTACCTATAGAACAAAGAATGCAATTCAAAGCACTGTGCTTAATACACAAACTCATCCACGACTAAAAAGCAGAATGGCTGAACACAGCACTTAAAGTACACGTCCCACACAGAAATCTAAGATCAGCAAACAGAGCACTTCTACCCATTCAATCCGTAAAAACAGCAAGACTCACCCAGGTGAAGGATCGCGCATTATCTCTAGCTGGACCCACAATATGGAACTCCATGCCCCTTGACCTCAGACTTCAGAGCAATCATAAATTTTTCAAAACGCAATTCAAAACCTGGCTTTTCAAACAAACCTTCAAGAAGGAGAACGAAGCAGGAAATTAAATAAATTGAATTTAAAGATAAGCGGCATAAAGCACCCAATGACTATTTTCCAGCTCCTAATGGAATTAGTTCAACCTATTTTTAACTATAGTCAGCCTTCAAAATCAAACTCTACTCAACACTCATCCACAAGTAATGTCTTTTGATATAAACTCATGTTTGTTACCGAATTCTAATGGCACCACCCATGTAAATTATGAGATATATTTTCCTTTGATATAGGTGCCCTATTGTAAACCGTTATGATGGTGAATAACTTAATGACGGTATATAAAAACGGTTAAATAAATAAATAAATCTCCTCCAGGGACTGCCCTTTCAAGTGCCAGATCCTCAACTCATTCTCACCACCGATGCTTCCAACCTCGGGTGGGGAGCCCACGTGGACTATCTACAGACACAAGGGTCTTGGTCTCCAGGGGAAGCCAAACATCAAATAAACTTCCTAGAACTTCGAGCAATGCGATATGCTCTCAGGGCTTTTCAGGAACGCCTGTCAAATCACATCATCCTGATTCAGACGGACAACCAGGTGGCCATGTGGTACATCAACAAGCAGGGAGGCACAGGCTCCTTCCTTCTGTGTCGGGAAGCGGTGCAGATTTGGGCTGAAGCTCTCTCCCACTCGATGTACCTCAGGGCCACCTACTTGCCGGGAGTGGACAATGTCTTGGCAGACAAACTGAGTCGTGTCTTCCAACCGCACGAGTGGTCTCTCAACCCCTCGGTAGCGAACTTCATCTTCCAACAATGGGGTTATCCCCAGACAGACTTCTTTGCGTCCCCTCAGAACCACAAAGTCGACAATTTCTTCTCCCTCATTTGGAGCAAGCGCTCTCCGCCCAGAGATGCATTCTCCCTCTCGTGGGCAACCGGTTTGCTCTATGCATTCCCTCCACTTCCTCTTCTCTCGAAGACTCTCGTGAAGTTATGTTAGGACAAGGGAACCATGATCCTGATAGCACCTCACTGGCCACGCCAAGTGTGGTTTCCAATACTTCAGGATCTCTCCATCTGCAGGCATATTCCCTTGGGAACGGACCCGCATCTGATCACTCAAAACAACAGATGCCTACACCATCCCAATCTTCAGGCCTTGTCTCTGATGGTATGGATGTTGAAAGGTTAACCCTTCAACCACTTAATCTTTCAGATTCGGTTTCTCGTGTCCTGATTCCTTCACGGAAGCCTTCCACAAGAAAATCTTATTCCTATAAATGGAAAAGGTACACATCATGGTGCACCTCGCAGTCCCTTGATCCCTTTTCCTGTCCAATCTCAAGGTTTTTGGACTATCTCTGGCATTTGTCTGAGTCAGGTTTAAAGACCTCTTCAATCAGAATGCATGTCAGTGCGGTAGCCGCCTTCCATAAACGTGTCGGGGATGTTCCTATATCAGTACAACCCCTCGTAACACGCTTTTTAAAGGACTTGCTCCATATCAAGCCACCTTTACGTCCTCCGGCCCCTTCTTGGGACCTTAATCTGGTTCTTGGTCGGCTCATGAAACCACCATTCAAGCCTCTTTACTCCTGTCACCTAAAATATCTCACATGGAAAGTGATTTTCCTTTTGGCTATCACTTCAGCTCGCAGGGTTAGTGAGTTACAGGCCCTAGTTACCTATCCGCCTTACACTAAACTCCTGCAGGACCGGACGGTACTCCGCACTCACCCTAAATTTTACCTAAGGTAGTTTCAGAGTTTCACATTAATAAATCCATCATACTACCTACCTTTTTTCCCAGGCCCCATTCCAATCCAGGGGAACAGGCTCTCCATACCCTTGACTGTAAACAGGCTCTAGCGTTCTACCTAGACCGTACAGTTGCCCACAGGAAGAGCACTCAGTTATTCGTCTCTTTCCACCCCAACAAATTAGGGCAACCTGTGGGTAAGCAGACTCTCTCCTCCTGGTTGGCGGACCGCATATCTTTTGCTATCAGCAAGCAGGCATTCCTTTTCAAGACCGTGTTAAAGCATACTCTGTGAGGGCCATGGCGACTTCAGTAGCACACCTACGATCGGTGCCGCTTCCTGACATTTGCAGGGCTGCCACCTGGAGTTCTCTCCACACTTTCGCAGCCCACTATTGCTTGGACAAAGCCGGAAGACAAGATCCCATCTTCGGCCAGCTTGTCCTGAGTAACTTATTTCCAACGTGACGTACCTACACCCTTCAGCCTGCCCGATGGAGTCAGGATGCCCTCTACCAAATTCCTCCCCAGTTGTGGTGCCTGTTGCACGCCGTTGGGTACATTTGGTGCATGTTCGGACATCCTCAGCTCGGTACTCACCCATATGTGAGGACTACCATCTTGCTTGTCCTGTGAGAAAGCAAATGTTGCTTACCTGTAACATGTGTTCTCACAGGACAGCAGGATGTTAGTCCTCATGAAACCCACCCGCCGCCCTGCGGTGTTGGGTTTGTAACATTTTGTTATTTTATTTTTCGGCACTGCCTGTAGCTTTCAAATAAGACTGAAGGGGGACCCCTGCTGGCTGCAGGGTTAGTGCCATGCTGGACATGCCCAGCAGGGGCCAGTCAAAGTTCTGGAAACTTTGACAGAAGTTTTCCGTGATTGGGCTCCATCCTGATGTCACCCATATGTGAGGACTAACATCCTGCTGTCCTGTGAGAACACCTGTTACAGGTAAGCAACATTTGCTTTCTCCACTGTTTCTGTCGAAACCTCTGGAGAAACCGTCGATGCCAACTGTACCCATTCCATCGATGCCTCCTCGCCCACATTCACCGGATACCTGGGACGATCCCAATACTGATACTTCTTCAGAAGTCCTCTCAGAACCTTCTCCACCAGAAGAAAGAAGGAAATCCTCTCCAGAGGACCTTTCCTTCTCCAATTTCATCAAGGATATGGCTGACTCCATCCCCTTCCATCTTAAATCTGAAGAGGACACCAGACAAAAACCCCTGGAAGTGTTACAGTTCGTAGACCCACCTAAAGAGGTGCTAGCAATTCCAGTTCACGAAGTCCTTGTTGACTTGCAGCCCAGGTTATGGGAGCATCCCTGTACCATACCAGCGTTAATTAAAAGGACTGATGCTACATACTTAGTCCAGCACATCCCAGGCTTCCAAAAAACTCAATTACCTCATCAATCAGTAGTAGTTGAGTCAGCTCAAAAGAAATCCAAACGAATAAAGCCTCATTCATCTAATCCACCTGGAAAGGACAATAGATTTAGATAACATAGGCAGAAAAATGTATCAGGGATCCATGTTGGTCTCCAGAATTGCGTCCTAGCAACTATATATGATGCAATATCAGCGTAATTTATGGAAATAAATTCAAGAACTCTCTGAAACTCTCCCCCAGGAATTCCAAGATTCTTTCACTTCCCTCATCTATAAGGGCCTGGAAGCTGGGAAACACGAAGTTCGAGTAGCGTACGATAGTTTCGAGACTGCATCAAGAATGTCTGCCATGGGTATAAGTGCCCGCAGATGGGCCTGGCTTAAGGCCTCCAACCTGAGACCAGAAGTACAGGAGAAACTTGCTGATCTCCCTTGCGTAGGGGACAATCTCTTTGGAGATAAAGTAAAAGGAAGTTTCTCAGTTAAAAGAGCATTCGGAAACCTTGAGACAGCTTTCCTCTGTGCCTCAGGAGTCTCAACCATCATCATGAAGACTCCTACGGAAAGATTCCAAACGACGATACTACAGGCCACGACGTTACTATCCACCTCCTGCCCGTGGAAGGTCATCTAGGCCAGCTCAAAGAATGCAGACCCAACAACCAAGAGCACCTAGAGCTCAGCCCCCTCCACAAACAGGGTCAACTTCAGGATTTTGAAATCACACCAGGGAACAGAAGCCTGTCTATCAATCCGACCCCCAAATTTGCCAGTAGGAGGTCTGATCACTTTCTTCCAACACAATTGGTCACGTATCACCACAGACCAATGGGTACTCTTGATAACATCTCAAGGGTACCACCTGGAATTTCTCACTGTACCAAACGATACTCCACCCACCTCGTCTTGGACAGTAAAAAATCAATCCACACTCTTACAAGAAGAATTATCCACCCTTCTGAGAGCCAGGGCCGTGGAACCAGTTCCCCGGCCTTAGCAAGGCAGAGGATTCTACTCCCGTTGTTTCCTCATTCCAAAGAAAACAGGAGGCCTACGTCCCATATTGGACCTCCAGAAACTCAACAAATACCTGAAAAAAGAAAAATTCAGGATGGTGTCATTGGGCACCATGTTACCTCTACTTCAGAAGGGAGATTGGCTCTGTTCTCTGGATCTTCAGGACGCTTACGCTCACATTCCAATATTCCCTCCTCATCGCAAGTATCTGTGATTCCTAGTAGGAAGTCAACATTTCCAGTACAGGGTGCTACCATTCGGTCTTGCCTCAGCACCTCGAGTGTTCACAAAGTGCCTGGCAGTGGCAGCTGCCCACTTGCACAAGGAAGGAGTGCACTTGTTTCCTTACCTGGACGATTGGCTCATCAGAAAGCCAAACAAGACAAGGAGCTCTCAACTATCTCAAGCTCACAATAACTCTACTCCATTCGTTGGGATTCCTCATCAACTACCAGAAATCCCACTTCACACCATCTCACCTGTTACAAATCATCGGAGCAGAATTAAACACCATAACGTCAAAGGTTTTCCTTCCAAAAAAACGTGCACAGACTCTCGCCTCGTTAGCATGCTCTCTCCGCGCACACACTCAAATAACAGCTCATCAGTGCCTCACACTTCTAGGTCACATGGCCTCCACAGTTCACGTCACTCCTATGGCCTGACTAGCCATGAGTGTCACTCAATGGACACTCAGAAACCAATGGATACAGGCCATTCAACCACTGTCCTATCCAGTTGAAGTAACTCAGCAACTACGGTCCTCGCTCCTATGGTGGACGAACATGGACAATTTGCTCACAGGCCTACCTTTCCAACAACCGGTTTCGCCAGTGACATTAACTACAGCAGATGCATCCACTTTCGGGTGGGGAGCACACATTGGTCATCTGCAGACTCAAGGTACTTGGACAAAACTCGAAGCTACATTTCAGATAAATTTCCTAGAGCTTCGAGCTATACGTTATGCACTGCATGCGTTCAAGGACTGTCTTTCCCACAAGACTGTTCTGATACAGACAACACAGTAGCCATGTGGTACATAAACAAACAGGGAGGTACGGGCTCGTTTCTCCTTTGTCAAGAAGCAGCACAGATTTGGGACTGGGCCTAACACGCTCAATGTTTCTCCGGGCCACTTATCTGGCAGGCATTCACAACGTAGTAGCAGATCGCCTCAGTCGTCAATTCCAACCTCACGAGTGGTCTCTGGATCCAGAAGTGGCGACCAAGATCTTTCAACATTGGGGTCAACCAATAGTAGACCTCTTTGCATCACAACTGAATTACAAAGTGGACAAATTTTGCTCCCTACAGAAGCAGAGAAACCGCTTACCCAGGGACGCCTTTGCTCGCCACTGGAACTCAGGCCTTCTATACGTGTATCCTCCGATACCGCTAATAACCAAAACCCTAGTGAAGCTACAACAGGACAAAGGGTCCATGATACTCATAGCCCCATATTGGCCTCGACAAGTATGGTTTCCAATACTCCTCGACCTCTCGATCAGAGACCCAATTCGCCTGGGCCCAGGACCCACAGGATCAGGGCAGGTTGCGTCATCCCAACCTTCAATCCATATCCCTCACAGAATGGATGTTGAAAGCTTGATTCTGCAACCTCTCAATCTTTTAACTAATGTCTCTCAAGTGCTTGTAGCTTCACGTAAACCCTCCACATGAAAGAACTATCGTGCTAAATGGAAAAGGTTTACCACGTGGTGCACACAAAACAGTGTCAACCCTTTTTCATGCACTACATCATCTTTATTAGACTATCTATGGCATTTCTCAGACTCTGGTCTCTGAACCTCATCGGTAAGAGTACATTTAAGTGCAATCTCAGCTTATCACAATACCATCGGAGATGCACCAATATCAGTGCAATCCCTCGTTAGTAGGTTTATGAGAGGTTTAATTCAACTTAAACCTCCACACCGACCACCGGTCACAGAATGGGACCTTAATGTGGTCTTAACGAGGCTCATGTGTTCTCCTTTTGAACCCATGGATTCCTGTGATTTTAAATTTCTCACTTGGAAGACTATTTTCTTAATAGCCATCACATTTATGAGAAGGGTTAGCGAGTTACAAGCACTTGTCACATACTCACCCTACACAAAATTCTTACATGACTGAGGGGTACTCCGAACACATACAAACTTTCTCCCCAAGGTAGTTATGGAATTCCACTTGAATCAATCCATCATCTTGCCTACTTTCTTCCCAAAACCGCACTCTCTCCAAAGGGAGAGGGCTTTACACACCTTGGTCTGTAAATGTGCACTTGCGTACTACTTAGATCGCACTACGACCCATAGGAAATCCACGCAGCTCTTTGTTTCTTTTGATCAAAACAAGCCTGGAAAAGCGGTGGGCAAGCAAACTCTATCTAATTGGCTTGCAGATTGCATACCATTTTGTTATCAAAAAGCAGGCCTTCCTCTCCAGGGCCAAGTAAAGGCTCACTCAGTAAGAGCAATGTCAATCTCAGTAGCACACTATCATTCAGTGCCAATAGCTGACATATGTAAAGCCGCAACATGGAGTTCTCTTCACACCTTTGCGGCTCACTACTGTCTCGACAAGGAAGGACGACAAGATTCAGCCTATGGACAATCTGTCTTAAAGAACTTGTTTCCAGCATAATCCAACTCCTTCCACATTCAACCTTTCGTGATTTCAGGCTGCCTCATTTTTCCCAACAGTATACCAGTTGTTGTGCCAGTTGCACAAGTTGTACACTGTTGGTCCAATACAAAGGTGGCTCAGCCTGTAGCTTGCTAATCACCCATATGTGAGGACTAGCATCCTGCTTGTCCTGGGATAAAGCAAAATTGCTTACCTTGTAATAGGTTTTATCCCAGGACAGCAGGATATAGTCCTCACGAAACCCACCCGCCACCCCACGGAGTTGGGTCCGATACGTTTTATTATTTTATTTTTGGCTAACTCTCATTGCTACAAACAAGACTGAAGGGAGACACCTGTGGCTCGAGGGATCATGGCATGCTGGGCATGCTCAGTAGGCTCAGGATGCCAGTCAAAAGTTTCTAGAAACTTTCACAGAAAGTTTTCCCGCACTAGGGCTCCGTCAGTGACGTCACCCATATGTGAGGACTACATCCTGCTGTCCTGGGATAACACCTATTACAAGGTAAGCAATTTTGCTTTACACCTAAAGTTTACATTTCTGCTTGGGGGTAAACTGTACAGAGTGGCAGTTACTACCCTAAAAAAATCATAATGGGCAGACTAGATGGACCATTTTGGTTTTTATCTGCCATTATTTACTTTGTTATAATCAAGTTTATTGGGGGTTTGAATAGATTTGCTGGAGGAGAGAGCATTCTTACCGTCAGAAAGAGTAACCTGCCTTAGGTTCTTGGTTCAGAACTTACTGCAGAAAGACCAAGTCATGACCTTGGCAATCCTGGTTATTCTTGATCACGGTAGCATCAGTATATGCAGTCCCCATGCCTCACCTATATAGTGGGGCCTCTGATCTCAGTGGGATCAGCTGCATCAACTTCTGTTATATCCCATAATGGTAAACCCAGAGATGAAAACATCCCTTCTTTGGTGGCTGGAACCACTGGTCCTAGAAGTGGGTTCCCCTCTGAGTTTTGCCTCATCAGATGACATTAGCAATGAATGCATTCACCCGAGGCTGGAGTGCATATATAGGTTCCTCCCGATCTCAGGGAACATGGTCAGCGACAGAACGTCTTTATCAGATCAATTTAGAGCTGCAAACCATCCAGCATGTATTATCCCAGGACAAACAGGATGCTAGTCCTCACATATGGGTGACATCAGTAATGAAGCTCTATGTACGGAAAAACTTTTCAAAGTTTCTATGAAACTTTTGACTGGCACCAGAGTGCCTACTGAGCATGCCCAGCATGCCATGATATTCCCTGCCACAGGGGTCTCCCTTCAGTCTTCTTTTTTCCGCGGAGCCATTAGCCTCGCGGTTACTAGGAGTCCTGTGGAGAATTCTCCACAACTTTAAACTTTAAAAAAGTTTGGAAAAACTTCAGCCGCAAGGGTCTCCCTTTTAGTATACCATCGCGGTAAGTTTTTTCCTTATTCGCGGTTCCATACCGTTCTTTTTGACCGCTTTTTTCCTGGTCGTCGACGGCTGTCCGACCTCATAATGGCTTCAGGATTCACAAAGTGCCCTAAGTGCACCAGAAATGTCTATTACAGACCCCCACCAAGACTGTGTTCTTTGCCTTGGTGAGAACCACGATGTTAGGGCCTGCCCCTTATGTGCTGCCATGACATCGAAGGGACGTCGACTCCGGATGGAGAAGATGGAACAGCTGTTCAAAATTCAGCTTTTACCTGCAGCATCATCCTCAACGCAATCGTCTCCGGCTGGATCGATTCGTAAGGTGGTGTTAAAGAAGCGAGTCCCAGGTGAGTCGGGAGATGCTTTTCTTTCCTCCCCCCTCTCCATCGTCAAGGGCATTGACATCGGGAAGTGAAAATGCAAAAGAAAAGCATCGGCATCGAAGGCCGCACACGTCGACCGCCGACCCGATACCTGTAGTGCCATCGGAGACAGAATCGACTGCTAAGAAACCTCGGTTGGACGTACAGGCTCCGGAGCCATCGATACCAAGGCGATCCCCGCCGATACCGGTGCAGGGAACCGTACCTTCTCAGGGCTCTGAGGAAGTACCGGCATCGCCGCTACCGCCTCCCCCCATGGCTGCTCTGATCTCACCAGCCATGCGGGCGGGACTTGATGTTTACATACGACAAGCGGTACGGGACGCATTCCTCGAAGTGATACCGAGGCCACAACCTTCGACATCAGCGATGCCATCGACGCCGATTCTGGTACCGATGGATATTCCGTCCTCTATACCGATGTCACCGGCCATTCTGGCACCGATGCGGTCGATGCCTATTCCAGTTCCAACACCGATACCCTCGATGCCAATTCCACCGCCAGCACCGATGAAACCATCGATGCCGATTCCGGAGGTCTCTATTCTTCAGCCTCTGATGGAGAAGTTGGAAACCCTAATCCAGGCTGTAGCCAAGAAGCCACAAGATATGGATGAGGGCTCCATGCCAGAACCAATACCAGGTCCTTCTGGCATTGTACCACCTCGGAGACCACAATCTCCAGGATTTCCTTCCATTCCATCGATGCCTTTTAGACCATCAGGTCATGCAAGAGACACTGCAACTGATTCTGACTCAGATGTCTCTACAGACGAGGACATTTTATCTCAGCCTTCACCTCCAGAAGTGGTGCACTCAGAAATCTTTAGATCCCTTCACTTGCCCCACTACCTCACTACTAGATTACCTATACCATCTTTCAGACTCTGGTCTTCAGACTTCATCTGTAAGAGTTCATTTGAGTGCAATCTCAGCTTACCATAACAGGCTGGGAGATGCACCTATCTCTACACAGCCTCTCGTCAGTAAATTTATGAAAGGTTTAACTCACCTTAAACCTCCACTTCATTTCCCAAGCATACAATGGGACCTGAACGTAGTATTAACCAGGCTCATGCGTTCCCCATTCGAACCCATAGATACCTGTGACCTTAAATATCTTGCATGGAAAACTGTATTCCTCATAGCCATTACATCAGCTAGAAGAGTCAGTGAACTACAAGCTCTTGTCACATACGAACCTTTTACAAAGTTCCTACATGACAGGGTGGTCCTCCGTACTCATCTCAAATTCCTTCCAAAAGTAGTCACGGAATTCCACCTCAATCAATCTATAGTTTTACCAACATTCTTTCCAAGGCCTCACTCTCACCAGGGAGAAAGAGCCTTACATACCTTGGACTGTAAACGTGTGCTATCTTTCTACTTAAACCGCACTACAGTCCAAAGGAAATCCAGTCAACTATTTGTATCCTATGATCCAAACAAACCAGGTAAACCAGTGGGTAAACATACTTTGTTAAATTGGCTAGCAGATTGCATACAATTTTGTTATGAGAAAGCAGGCCTTACTCTTCAAGGGTGAGTAAAAGCACATTCAGTCAGAACAATGTCAACCTCAGTAGCGCATCTTCGCTCTGTACCTATTCTGGACATTTGTAAAGCAGCAACATGGAGTTCTCTTCACACTTTTGCAGCTCACTACTGTTTAGATAAAGAAGGAAGACAAGATTCAGCCTATGGACAATCTGTCTTAAAGAACTTGTTTCCAGTGTAATCCCAACTCCTTCTACATCCAACCTGCTGTGATCTTCGGCTGATTCATTTCAACAGTACTTCACTGTTGCCTCAATCCCAAATGACTCCGCCTCTAGTTTGCTAATCACCCATATGTGAGGACTAGCATCCTGCTTGTCCTGGGATAAAGCAAAATTGCTTACCTTGTAATGGGTGTTATCCCAGGACAGCAGGATGTAGTCCTCACGAAACCCACCCGCCACCCCGTGGAGTTGGGTCCGATACATTTTATTATTTTATTTTTGGCTAACGCTAATTGCTACAAAACAGACTGAAGGGAGACCCCTGTGGCAGGGAATATCATGGCATGCTGGGCATGCTCAGTAGGCACTCTGGTGCCAGTCAAAAGTTTCATAGAAACTTTGAGAGAAGTTTTTCTGTACATAGGGCTCCATTACTGATGTCACCCATATGTGAGGACTACATCCTGCTGTCCTGGGATAACACCCATTACAAGGTAAGCAATTTTGCTTTGTGTTCACTCATCTCATTCAGGGAAAGCTGATCCAAACAGACAGTCAAGTAGCAATGTTCTATATAAACAAGCAAGGAGGCACAAGGTCCTTGATCCTTTGCCAGGAATCTCAAAAGATTTGGGAGTGGGCTGCAGTCACAATGCCTCTTTCCAGATAGTCCACCTTCCCGAAGGCAAATTGCCTTAGCAGGATTTTTTGAACACATGTGGTCTCTGTATCAAAGAGTGGCAAACAAGCTGTGCAATCTATGGGATCCGACCATCAATAGAATTGTTTGTATCAGAAAATAGGAAAGTTGAGAAATTTTGCTACATTCAGATCCATTCCAGATGCTTTTCTGCAGTAGTGGGATGCAGGTCTGCTATATGTGTTTCTACCGCTTCTGCTAACTTTTGGGTTGGCACAGAAAATAAGGACCATGAATATGTTATCTTCATCACTCCATCATGGCCTAGACAGGTGTGATGCTCCTGTCTCCTCAGATTATCAGTCTGCCTTCTGATTGTTCCAGGAACAATCCAGTGTTGCTGTCATAGGAGGAGGATCATCTGTCACCCAAACCTCCCTTAACTTGACTGCATGGATGTGGGAAGCTTGGTAGTTTTCTTGTTGCTATCCAGGGCGATTGAGTATATCTTTATTTCAGCCAAGAAGCCATCCACCAAAGAAGTGGATGGATTTAAATGGAAGCATTTCACATCTTGATGTCAGGCAGGCACTTTGAACTCTTTTGCTTGTAATCCCAGGGATCTGCTTCAGTATTTGTTCTCCCTCTCCACATTGGGTCTCACTACATAAGTGAAAGTGTATATCATAGTGCCATAGCTGTGTACCACCCTCAGATGGAAGGTAAACTGATCTCCCTTCATCCTTTTGGTATCAAACTTCATGAAGGGCTTGTAACATACAAGGCCTCCAGTTTTGAAACCATCTGTATCATGGGATCTCAATGTCATCTTAGCACAACTGATGAAGCGTCCCTATGAGATTCTGGAGTCTCCTCATTGAAGTTTCTTATGTGAAAGGTGGTATTCTTAATTGCTATTACTTCAGATAGAAGAGTCAGTGAATTTCAAGCATTGAGCTCATACTCTCCTTACCTGCTTTTCATCTCTGGTGCTTCAAACTCATCCTAAGTTTCCTACTAAAGTGATTTCTGCCTGTCACTTGAAATCAGGCTATTGTTCATCCCACACTCTTTCCAAGATCACATACACATGGGCTGGGGGTGGAGTGGAGAGAAAAAACAGTGGGATTAGTCTAATCTAAGGTGAGAAGATATGCTGCATATAACAGTGTATGTTTTCTTGTTACTTTGTCTTTTGTTCTTGTGAATTGAAGTTTAGGACTCACTGTTTCAAAATACCAATAAATATGTTTGTTAAAAAAAAAAAAGAGAAAAAGCCCTTCATTCGCTGGACTGAAAAAGGGGCCTAGCCTTTTATCTGAAGAGAACTCATCCACATTATTAGATCTCTCCATTGTTTGTATCCTATGAGCCAGGCAGAATGGGCATAGCAGTGGCCAAACGTACTTTATTCAACTGGCTAGTGGACATTGTCGCACATTGTTATACGCTGGCTGGCCTTCAGATTACAGAGACTGTCCAGGTTCATCAAATAAGAGCCAGGGCTATTTCAAGTTACTTACCTAAGATCTGTCTCCATTGCAGATATCTGTAAAGCTGCAGTTTGGTTGTCTATTCACACCTTCACATCCACTACTATCTAGGCCATCTATCAAGAATTGACAGTAATTTTGGGCAAGCAGTTTTGCTCATCCTGTTCTCCCAGTATCCATTCCCCAAAGGGGAGCCAAGTTTTTTTTATACATTGTGGTCCTCCACGCAATCCTCAGTTTATGATTCCCCACATCTTATGGCTAATTCAGCCCTGTTTGTGGACGGAGAAAACAAGGTAGATTACCAAAAATGGGGTTCTCTGTAGACAATAGGATGAATTAGCCATGCTTAATACCTGCTTGCCTTCCTAGAGAGTCAACTACCTAGCTAAAGCTAAGCTATACAAGGGATTGAGGGGCTTATGAAGCAGATCGCATGCAGGAACTCCTATGCATGCTCAGTAGTAAAACTTTACTGAGCTAGAGAGATGGGTCCATTTGGCACCTTGAGATGACATCATCCCACCAGTCATGGCTGATTCATCCTGCTGTGTACAGAGAACTCCGTTTACAGAAAGTAAACTCACTTTATAGGTAAATTGCAATGGTTCTTGAAATGGGATGTAAGCAAAAAATACTGAAGGTAAAACATGATAGCTCTTCAGAAAGATGGAGGAAATGAGAAAACCTTTGTAGTGGAAAATCAGGAATAAAGTAAATATGGCAGAGTATACATAAGCAATAAGCTTTTTTTTTTCTCTCTCAGGACAAGATAATTGCACACTGAATGCTTGTGACTATTTTGTTTTTATTCAAAAGCAATGTGGAGTATATCATTTCTCCTAGGACAAGCAGGATGGGTAGTCCTCACATGTGGGTGACATCAGATGGAGTCCGGCACGGAAAACATTTGTCAAAGTTTCTAGAAACTTTGGCTGGCAGACTGAGCATGCCCAGCCTGCTGCTATCCGGGCATCCACATAAGGTCCCTCTTCAGTCTCTTCTTTTCCGCAGTGCAGTAGCATCGCGGTGGTGGAGCTCCAACTCCTTGAAATTATGTTTAACTTTTTTGGGTGTTTTTTTTCTGTGTAGGGTCCCCCTTCGTGATCGGTATCCCTCCGTTTCAGTAGGTATCCTTGTTTTCGATCTCTTGTTCTTTGCAGTCAGTTCCCGAGACTTGCACCATGGTGCCTGGTCATCGACCACGCGCCGGCCTCTTTTATCAATTGCGTCATCAGGTTTTCAACAGTGCCCCCAGTGCCCGCGGATCATGTCCATCACGGATTCACATGAGGTATGTATCCTCTGCCTGGGAGCCTCACACAACATCCAAGGGTGGTGTTTGTGTGACCAGATGATCAGGTCTCCAAAACCTTCCACTCCGGCTTCAGTGTCCTTGATGCCCAAGGCCCGTGGGGAATCGTCTTCGTCCCTTTCCCTGGCGGTCCCACTATCCAATACCTCTGAGGATCGGGGAGAAGGAGATTGATCCTCAGTGGTATCTCCCCTCGGGGTCATTGTCGTCCTCTGCACTGGGGAAAGGCGAGGCCAAGCGCCTGAAGTCCAGGAAGCATCAACACTGGTCACCGTCTCACCATGGTTCCGGAGCAGCACCGGCAGCTGCCGAGCCACCATCGAAGTGGCACCGGCCACAGGAGGCCCCATCCTCTGATGCCCTCGGTAGCCCGAAACATTCCCCACCGGCTACGGTACAGGATGCCGTGCCACCTTGTAGACTTGAGGATATGCCGGCGACGCCTCATCCCCCTCCATCAGTCCTAACCACTCAAGGCTTCCAGGAGGAGCTGGACTGCAGGGTGCAATCAGCGGTGCTGCCGGCGCCACCAGCCCCCATACCGGTGCCCGAGCCTCCGCCATCGATGCTCACACCCCTGCTGGAGCATCTGGACATCCTTCTCGGCGCCCTACCGATGCAACCGGTGCCTGAATGGCCTTTGATGCCTCCTCAGCCACAGATGCCCTCCACTGGAGTGATCCTGATTCCCGGGTTCTACGACGAGGATGGGGCCTCTGGGACCGGGCACCCTTGCCTGCAGTTCCACAGGCCGCTGCCTGTTCCCCCTGGCGTACCATGGCCGATGCCCCCCTCGATGCTGGGGGTTCCATCGATGCCATTGGTGCCCCTCATGGCCCTTAGAGATGAGCTTCATTTTTCTGGCTCAGGTCGGGTTTCAGTTCGGGCGGTTCGTGGGAAAACTCGTTTTCCCATGGATCATTTTCCAGAAAAAAACGAAGCTGGAACCCGAACCTGAAACCAGAAAAATGAATTAAAAAAAAAAAAATCCTGAATCGGAAAAAAAACACCCCAGCCCTTCAATTGTACTTTCTTACAACCCCCTCCACCATCCCGATCCCTCCCCAAGACTTACTAAAAGCCCTGGTGGTCCAGCGGGGTCCAGCGAGTGATCTCTCCCTCCGGGCTGTCAATGGCGCCGATGGCCCTTTGCCCTTACGATGTCACGGGGGCTACCGGTGCCATTGGTCAGCCCCTGTCACATGGTAGGAGCAATGGACGGCCGGCGCCATCTTGTGCTCCTGCCATGTGACAGGGGCCGACCAATGGCACCGGTAGTCCCTGTGACATAGTAAGGGCAAAGGCTATTGGTGCCATTTTGAATACTGGCAGCCAACGGCCCGAGTGCAGGAGATTGCTCTCGGACCCCCGCTGGACCACCAGGGGCTGACCAATGGCACCGGTAGCCCCTGTGACATCGTAAGGGCAAAGGGTCATCGGCGCCATTTTGATTCATAGCAGGCCCGACGGCACGGAGGGAGAGATCGCTTGCGGGACCCCGCTGGACCACCAGGGCTTTTAGTAAGTCTTGTGGAGGGGTTGTAATACAGTAAATGTGAAGGGTTGGGGTGGCTTTTTTTTTTTTTTTTTTTAAATAAATGTGCCCCCCCCCCCCCCCCCCCCGCACTAACCCGAAAAACAAATTTTCCCCGCAGTTCAGGGAAAATCCGTTTTGTGGTTCAGGTCCCCCCGAACCACTACGAATTAGGCAATTTCATCGAAATTTCCTAATTCGTGATAAACGAATGCACATCTCTAATGGCCCTCGGCGCTCGGGCCCCAGTGAGGAGGTGGGTCCTTATGACCCATGGAGCGATGACTCTTCGGACTCATCCTCAGAGTTCTCCGATGACCCCCTCTTGGAGGAACGGCGTCTGTCTCTGCCCGAAGACCTGTCATTTGCCAGCTTTGTAGGGACAGTGGCAGAGGCCATCCCCTTCCAGCTCCTGTCAGAGGAGGATACCCGTCATAAGATGCTGGAGGTCCTCCAGTTCATCGACACTCCCAAGGAAATTGTGGCAGTGCTTGTCCACGACATCTTTAAGGAGCTCCTCCTCAGTATGTGGGAACACCCGGTGTCAGTGTCCCCGGTCAACAGGAAGGCCAATGCCACTTATCTGTTGCAGCAGGCCTGGGCTTTGAACGGTGGCACCTCCGCCCTCAAGAAATCTAGATGTTCCCGGACCCACACTTCTGCCCCTCCAGAGTGTGAACACAGGGAACTTGAAGGCATATGGAGAAAAATGTTTCAAGGGGTCATGCTGGTGTCCCACATTGTGGTCTACCAGCTGTACATGACCCAATACGACCACAGTCTGTGGAAACAAGTCCAAGACTTTGTGGAAGGCCTTCCCCGTCAGCAGCTGGAATCTCTTGCAGCCATTGCCACATTGGGCCTTGAGGCAGATAAGCACAAGGTGAGGTCCACCTATGACGTGTTCGAAACCGCAGCCCGCCTGGCCGCTGGGGGCGTGGGTGCCAGATGGCTGGCTTGGCTCCAAGCCTCAGGACTCCAGCCGGAGGTTCAAGACCGGCTCGAACCTGTTTGGGGACGAGGTGAAGGAGGTAATGGTGCAGCTGACCGGTTAGCCTGACTTCAGTGCCAGGAAAAATAGTGGAAAGTGTTCTAAACATCAAAATCACAGAACATATAGAAAGATATGGTTTAATGGAACAAAGTCAGCATGGCTTTACCCAGGGCAAGTCTTGCCTCACAAATCTGCTTCACTTTTTTGAAGGAGTTAATAAACATGTGGATAAAGGTGAACCGGTAGATATAGTATACTTGGATTTTCAGAAGGCGTTTGACAAAGTTCCTCATGAGAGGCTCTAGGAAAAGTAAAAAGTCATGGGATAGGTGGCGATGTCCTTTCGTGGATTGCAAACTGGCTAAAAGACAGGAAACAGAGAGTAGGATTGAATGGGCAATTTTCTCAATGGAAGGGAGTGGACAGTGGAGTGCCTCAGGGATCTGTATTGGGACCCTTACTGTTCAATATATTTATAAATGATCTGGAAAGAAATACGACGAGTGAAATAATCAAATTTGCAGATGACACAAAATTGTTCAGAGTAGTTAAATCACAAGCAGATTGTGATAAATTGCAGGAAGACCTTGTGAGACTGGAAAATTGGGCATCCAAATGGCAGATGAAATTTAATGTGGATAAGTGCAAGGTGATGCATATAGGGAAAAATAACCCATGCTATAATTACACAATGTTAGGTTCCACATTAGGTGCTACAACCCAAGAAAGAGATCTAGGTGTCATAGTGGATAACACATTGAAATCGTCTGTTTAGTGTGCTGCGGCAGTCAAAAAAGCAAACAGAATGTTGGGAATTATTAGAAAAGGAATGATGAATAAAACGGAAAATGTCATAATGCCTCTGTATCGCTCCATGGTGAGACCGCACCTTGAATACTGTGTACAATTCTGGTCGCCGCATCTCAAAAAAGATATAATTGCGATGGAGAAGGTACAGAGAAGGGCTACCAAAATAAGGGGAATGGAACAACTCCCCTATGAGGAAAGACTAAAGAGGTTAGGACTTTTCAGCTTGGAGAAGAGACGACTGAGGGGGGGATATGATAGAGGTGTTTAAAATCATGAGAGGTCTAGAACGGGTAGATGTGAATTGGTTATTTACTCTTTCGGATAGTAGAAAGACTAGGGGACACTCCATGAAGTTAGCATGGGGCACATTTAAAACTAATCGGAGAAAGTTCTTTTTTACTCAATGCACAATTAAACTCTGGAATTTGTTGCCAGAGAATGTGGTTCGTGCAGTTAGTATAGCTGTGTTTAAAAAAGGATTGGATAAGTTCTTGGAGGAGAAGTCCATTACCTGCTATTAAGTTCACTTAGAGAATAGCCACTGCCATTAGCAATGGTTACATGGAATAGACTTAGTTTTTGGGTACTTGCCAGGTTCTTATGACCTGGATTGGCCACTGTTGGAAACAGGATGCTGGGCTTGATGGACCCTTGGTCTGACCCAGTATGGCATTTTCTTATGTTCTTCTTATGTTCAGCAACTCTCTGCCAGCCCCTCAAATGCCCTTCATCCACCAGGAAGACCTCCAGGCCGGGCTCTCGGACCAGTCCCAAGGGTCACGGCTGGCAGCAACGGGCTCCGAGGACCCAACCAGCACCCCCCCCCCCCCCCCTTGCAGGCTCCATCTACAGGCTTTTGACTGGCAGTGAGGAGGCACGAGCCAGATGCTGGTTCCCCTGGTGCTCAATCCCCAGGTCGGTGGCACTCTTCTTTGCTTTGCCCGCCGGGTCACCTAAACACACTGGCGGACCACCTCAGTCAGTCCTTCTAGCCACACGAGTGGTCCCTGATCTCTTATTTATTATTTTTATATACCGACATTCGATCTCAATTGATCACCCTTCTATACTTCTCCTTCCCTCCCCTGCCCCCACTCAAACTCCCTTTCCTCAGTCTTACCCTCTTTCTCCCACTGCCTCCCTCCCCTTTCACTGAAACCCCCCTTCCCTCACTCTCACCTCCCTCCCCTTCCCTCAGTCACTCCCCACCCTCTCTCAATCCCATCCCTCACTCTCATCCCCTCTCAACTCATCCACAACTCCTTCCCTCTCCCTCAGCCCTCCTCCACTTCCTCTTTTTCGGTTCTCCACAACTTCTTACTCTTCCCATTTATTCACTCACATCCCTTTTCCTTCCATCTCCTCACCTCATCCACAACCCCTTCCCTCTCCCTCTTGTTCTCTTCAGCGCGGTCCCGCTATCGCTGGATGGCGCAGACACGGAGATGGAAGGTCTCCAGGGATCCTTCCCTTGTGCGCGCCTCAGCTGCTCCTCCCCGCCTCTGCATTTCCTCCCAGCACCATATGCTGGCCCGCCTGACACTCCGATGCCGCCACCGCTACTCCTCCCGATATCGCCGACGCCGCTTCGCCGCTACTGCTTCTCCCAGCGTCATATGCTGGCCTGCCCGACACACTGATGCCGCCGCCACTCCGCCGCTGCTTCTTCTCCCAGCGCCATATTGTAGTTCCGCTCTCACCGATGTGCTCTCCCGCCCACGCATGCGCGGTAGAGCTGCTCTTTAATGCGCATTTGCGTGCAGTCGGTCACAGCCCATTTATAAGTTAGATTATGAGACTGAAGGGGGACCTTGTGTGGATGCACGGATAGCAGCAGGCTGGGCATGCTCAGTCTAACAGCCAAAGTTTCTAGAAACTTTGACAAAAGTTTTCCGTGCCAGGCTTCATAGGATGATGTCACCCACATGTGAGGACTAACATCCTGCTGTCCTAGGAGAACACCTGTTACAGGTAAGCAACTGCGCTTTATTACAGAAAAATAATTTGCCATATTTGCTATAAAGGTTGGCCACTATGGTGTGCGCCATTTCTCTCCAAAATCATTATAGCTAATAGTAATTTTCTTGTCTTCAGTGGGTAACACAAACGTTAATACAATTTTGTTTTACTCTTATTCTTAGCCTCCAATAGTACCAAAGTTATCCCATGAAGGTGACACATCCAATTTTGAAACTTATCCTGAAGAGGACTGGAAAAATGTTTCTCCAGCAACTTCAAAAGAATTAGAATTGTTTAAGAATTTTTAGATATGGAGAAAAGATTATTTTGCAAGGTAAGCTGCAAAGTTAAAATTGATTTGAATACTGAAGAAATAATGTGCAGTATGTCCACTTAAATGTGGTAGCAGGCACCATCGATTTCTATGAAACTCTCAATCACATTTATGCAGAAAGCATTTTAATTTGAGGGTCAGCAGTATGATGTTCCCAACGAATATCTGTCTATAAAAAATGCTAAATAAAAAAAATAAATTTTGTTGTTGTCAGGAATTGTCCACATCAACTTACGCACAATATATTAGTTCTTTTAGACATGTCAATTTTTCAGCAGTGTATAGGCCTGTCAACTCTAGTGTTTCAAACTGTTTAAATAGTAATGTATGAACCAGATGATACTTTATTACATATGTGGTTTAGAGAATAATATGGAATGTTATATTGATGCTTAAAAATTACTTATATAGTATGTTTGTGTAATAAATTAAAAAAAATTATATATATATCTAACTTATAAATGGGCTCTGACTGACGGCCCGCAAATGTGCAGTGGAGAGCAGCTCTACCACGCATGCGCAGGCGGGTGAGCACGTCGGTTAGAGCGGAGCTACAATATGGCGCTGGGAGGAGTGGCGGCGGTATCGGTGTGTCGGGCGGGCCAGCATATGGTGCTGGGAGAAGCAGCAGTGGCAGAGTAGCGGCGGTGGCATTGGAGTGTCGGGCGGGCTAGCATATGGTGCTAGGAGGACATGCAGCGGCGGGGAGGAGCAGCTGAGGCGCGTGCGAGGAAGGGATCTCCGGAGACCTCCCGTCTCCGTGTCTGCGCCGTCCAGTGAGAGCAGGGCCGCGATGAAGAGAACAAGAGGGAGAGGGAAGGGGTTGTGGATGAGGTGAGGGGATGGAAGGAAAAGGGATGTGAGTGAATAAATGGGAAGGGTAAGAAGTTGTGGAGAACTGAAAAAGAGGGAGTGGAGGAGGGCTGAAGAAGAGGGAAGGGATTGTGGATGAGAGTGAGGGATGGGATTGAGAGAGGGTGAGGAGTGACTGAGGGAAGGGGAGGGAGAATGAGGGGGGAAGTGAGAGTGAGGGAAGGGGGTTTCAGTGAAAGGGGAGGGAGGCAGTGGGAGAAAGAGGGTAAGACTGAGGGAAGGGAGTTTGAGTGGGGGCAGAGGAGGGGAGGGAAGGGGGGGTGAGTGAGCGAGGGGAAGGGGGAGTGAGGGAGAAGTGTAGAAGGGTGCAGTGTCCGAAAATGGACCGACATTTTTTTAATGTAGCCCGTTGTTACGGGCTTAACGGCTTGTTTGTATGTATATATGTATGTATGTATATATGTATGTATGTATATATGTATGTGTATGTATATATGTATGTATATGTGTATATGTGTGTGTATATATATATATATATATATATATATATATGTGTGTGTGTGTGTGTGTATATAGTATTACAGTTCATATTGTCGTTTTCATTAAATAAATATGGACTTTTTTCTCAGGAAATTTGCAGCTGAAGAATGGATCAAGTACAGCATAATCAAAAGTAATGGAAAATAACTCTACTTTGAAAGCAGTACTATTAATTGGATACAGATTTGTAAATATCAAGCCAAAGAGAATTTTCAATACTTTATAAGCAAATCTTTAGCTAATTGACATTTTAAAAATATTATGTCTCTTAGAGCTTGAGTAACCCAGAAATGAGCATATAGCAGGAAGAATTCCACATTTGCTGACTATTTAACTGGCATAAAATTAAATATTCAAGCCCAAAAAAATTTACTGTGGTTTGGCAAGATTTCTTCAAGGACAAGCATGGACTTGTCCTTGGAGAAATGTCATGACTTCTAAGGCGTTGATATGAAACATCTCCCAACATCTGCTGGAAAAACTTAGAAAAGCTTTTCCAATCCTGCTTGGACTTTCCTTCACAGTTGCCCACACTCGCACCAAGTTTCTCCCTAAGATAGTATCAGTATTCCACCATAACCAGTCTGTCCTCCTGCCAACCTTTTTCTCATCGCTACTTGCTCAAAAAGTTGAGCAAGCCCTGCACAATTTGAATTGCAAAAGAGCCATCTGTTGCGTCCGTCGGTCTGACGACTTTGACCTCTGTGCCTCACCTTTCTTCCTTCTCTCTCCTCAAGCCTTGGGAAGATGTCTGCTGCCGCGTCTTCATGCCGCTCTCTCCGGTGTCCCCGGATCGGCAATGGTGTTCGCCATGATTTTCCTGAGGGCCTCCTTGGGTGTGCATGCGCACGCAACCCACGTCTATATCCACGTCATGACAGGAACCTCGGGGGCGTCCCTTCCGAGTGACGTCATCACATCCTGGTATTTAGCCTGCCCTTCGTTTGCTAACAAACTGAGTTAGCAAGGATTGGATTGCTTCCAGTCTAAGCTGCTCTGCCGCTTCCCAGCTGCCGCAGGAAGCTCTCTGCCCTTCGGGGTATTTCTTCACTAACCTGGGTACCCTTTCCTTGGGGGCCCTTCTGCTCTATTTCAGGTACCTATCTTTGGATACCAGGTACTCGCTCCTTGAGGGCCTGCTCTCCCTAATCTGGTGCCTGCTACTGAATAACTTCTGCCTGCCTGGACCTTCAACTATAGCTTCTGCTTCAGTGAGTACTAACCCTTTCAATCTGTCTCATCTTCAGCTTCAGCGCTCAGTGTCTACATCCGGGACCTGTCCCTGCTACACCGCGCTGCCTATCACTTACTCGAGTGTGAGACTGGTCTCCTCTGCTGAGGACCCCCGTACTACTTCACTAGGCTACCTCCACTGCTGCCCGCTCCCCAGGCAGTACCATCGAGCTGTACAATAAATACAACTTCTCTGTGTCTGCGTGTATAGCATCTAGCCTAGTACTGCAGTTCCTCACTGGGCTCCTCCCCATGGGAGTGGCCATCACTGCAGTACCCAAGAATCCACTCCAACACCTCATAACCATAACAGATTGCTAACTCCATGGATTCTGCTCAGCTCACCGCTTTGCAGGCCATTCCGGGCCTTGCCCAGCGAATCTCCGAACAGAATTCGTTGGACAACTTGACTGTTGCCTTAAATCAGTTACACGCACAGATGAATGCACCGGCTGCCGCAGGTAAAGAAGTTATACCGCCAGAAGTGACTGTCAAGTCTACAGTGCCTCTATCTGCTCCATCATGCTTCGCGGGTGAAGTTTGGAAGTGTAAAGGATTTATTAATCAATGTTGCATGCTCTTTTCTCTGCAACCTAACCATTTCCCTACAGTGTATGCCAAGACCACCTATATCCTTTCGTATCTGGAGGGAAGAGCGCTGGCTTGGGCCTCACCGCTGTGGGAGCGCAGTGACCCTATCCTGAATGATCTTGCCGGGTTTCTTGAACTGTTTAAGTCAGGATTTGATGACCCTGCCCAGTACTCGTTAGCAGGATCAGCTTTGGTTAATCTAAAACAAGGTAACAAACCTTTACCAGACTTCGCCATTGAATTCAAGATGTTGGCTTCTGAATTACATTGTGACCCTAGGTGCCTGAAAACCCTATTCTTTGAAGGTCTGAACTCCCGGTTGCAAGATGAACTGGTGACTCGTGAGATGCCCGAGACCTTAGCGGAACTTATGAACTTGGCAGCAAAGATTGATCGCCGAATTCGCGACAAAGTTCAAGAGGTCAAGGGTCCCAGAAGACCACTCCAGGGAGAGATTCGTGTCAAGTCTGTACCCAGGCCTACACTCCCAGTGCCTGCTGCTAGCGAAGAAGAACCAATGCAATTGGCCCGTAGTCATTTGACTTCTAAAGAGAGACGATTCCCAGACCTAAGTCCTGTGGAAGGACTCTTCTTAGGTCTAAGTGAACCCTCTCCTCCACTCTCTCTTCCAGTATCTTTAATCTGCGGGCCTTTGGAATATCAGACCTTTGCCTTAGTAGACTCTGGGGCAGGGGGAAATTTCATTTTGAAACGTCTAGTTGAACACTTGCGGATCCCTACCACTACTATGACGTCTCCATTACTATTGTCCTTTATTCATGGAGAGCCCTTACCGGGTGAAGTAACTCTGCTTACAGAACCAGTGAGCTTGTGTACCAGTGCTCTTCGTACAGAGACTATTTCCTTCTTTGTGCTAGAGAAGGCCATGCACCCTTTGGTACTTAGGATTCCGTGCCTGCAGAAACACATGCCACAATTGAACTGGACCACTTTGGAGCTTTCATGTTGGGGTCCAGATTGTCATGGCAAATGCTTAATGGAAGTCTCTCTAATACCATGCATGCCAACTACTGCGTTGTTGCCTGGGTTGCCGCCTCAATATGCATCTTACCAAGATGTATTCTCAAAAGAAGCTGCTGATGTGTTACCTCCACACAGATCATATGACTGCGCAATTAATTTGAAGCCAAATACGGAACCACCCAAAGGAAGAGTCTACCCCCTCTCTGTAGTGGAGAATAAGGCGATGTCTGAATACATCCAGGCGAATCTCCAGAAAGGCTTCATAAAACAGTCTAAGTCTCCTGCCGGCGCAGGATTTTTCTTCGTGGGGAAAGGACGGAACGTTACGTCCGTGCATTGACTACAGAGGTCTGAATGAGATCACCATAAAGGACCGCTACCCTTTACCACTCATCTCTGAGCTATTTGATAGGTTACAGGGAGCCAATATATTCTCCAAGCTTGACCTCAAAGGAGCATATAATTTAGTTCGCATCCACGCTGGCGATGAATGGAAGACGGCTTTTAATACCTGGGATGGACACTTGAAATACCTGGTGATGCCCTTTGGCTTGTGCAACACCCCGGCTGTCTTCCAAAATATGATGAACGATATTCTGCGTGATTTACTCTACCAATGTGTCATTGTCTACTTAGATGACATCTTGATATTTTCTCAGGACCTGCAATCCCATCAGGAAGATGTCAAAAGAGTTCTACAGAGACTTTGCAAGAACTGCTTGTACGCCAAATTGTCTAAATGTGAATTTCATAAAGAATCTGTGCCCTTCTTAGGTTACATTGTTTCAAACAATGGTTTCCAAATGGACCCTCAGAAGCTTGAGAGTATTCAAAAATGGCCACAACCCCCGGGCTTAAAAGCTCTAAGATGATTTTGGGGATTTACCAATTACTACCGGACCTTTATTAAAAATTACTCTTCATTGACTGTTGCTTTAACAGCAATGACTAAGAAGGGAGCCAATGCTGCTACTTGGTCTATGGAAGCTGTGACTGCGTTCCAGAAGTTAAGATGCCTTTCAAAGCAAACCATGTCTCCGCCATCCAGACCCTACTCGACCCTTCATTGTGGAAGTCGATGCCTGTGAAATAGGTGTAGGGGCCGTGCTAAGCCAGACCGGTGATTCAAAGATCTTGCACCCCTGTCCATTCTTTTCCCGACGCTTCTTGCCAGCGGAGAAGAACTATGACATTGGGGATAAAGAACTGTTGGCAATAAAAATGGCATTTGAAGAATTGTGCCCCTGGCTTGAAGGTGCCCAACATCAGATTACTGTTTACACCGATCACAAAAATCTGGACTACCTAGGTCACGATCAGCGCCTCAACCATAGACAGACGAGGTGGTCCCTGTTCAACAGATTTGACGTTTTGCTGAAATATCACCTTGGTGACAAGAATGTCAGAGCAGACACATTATCTTGCTCTTTCCTCTCAGAGGACGTACCTGATGAACCCCAGCATATTATTGACCCGAAGAGAATGATTCTCACAGCTACACATTCAGTACCCCCGGGCAAGACCATTGTACCTTGCAATCTAAGAAAGAAATTGCTAAGATGGATTCATGATTTGAAACTGGCCGGACACCCTGCGAACACTGGCCAAGCTACAAAAGTACTTTTGGTGGTCCACCATGAAAGAAGACACTCTCGCTTACGTAGCCTCCTGTTTCAATTGTGCCAGACAGAAACCTTCGCCTGGACGTCCTTGGGGCCTGCTTCAACCCTTGCTAGCACCGGATGAGCCCTGGACCCATATTGCAACAGATTTTGTGGTGGACCTGCCACTTTATTGAGGTAACAATTCCATTTGGGTTACAGTGGACCGATTTTTGAAGATGGCTCTCTTTGTGGCTCTCCCTGGCTTGCCATCAGCCATGGAACTTGCTAAGTTATTCATCAGTCACATATTTCTCCTACATGGCATGCCTAAACATATTGTTTCTGACAGAGGAGCTCAATTTACAGCAAAGTTCTGGAAAGCCTTGTGTAAGAAATTCGACATCTCACTTGACTTCACCCCTGCGTATCATCCTCAGTCAAATGGCCAAACTGAGAGAATGAATAGAACTCTCAAACAGTTCCTCCGCGCCTATGTCTGTTCATGACAGAATGTCTGGGCTGAACGGTTGCCCTGGGCTGAATTTGCCATCAATTCGCAACCAGCGTCATCTACTGGATTTACTCCATTTGACGTGGTCAGTTACTCACCTTGGAAAGGTGTTGAGGTAGTGTGATTGGGTTTGAATAGGGATCAACATTTGTTAATCAAGAGAGCAGTGAGTCACTCTGGCTGACTAACTGAAGTTAGACCGTTTGTATTTCCCACCCCTCCCACCCATCCCTAGCTCATCCCTTAATTTATAGGCAGGTGCCACTTTCACAAAAAAAACAAAAAAAAATGTACAAAAACTTTATTGAGAATTCGATCAGACCTTGGTAGGCCACTACCAGACACATAGTGAATTCTCTAATACATTTAAAGGACGTTAGACACATTCCTACTCCCATAGCAACCTAAAACTTAACTAGGAACTGATCAAAATTGAGATGAAGGCAGCAGTCCAGCAGCAAGAGGGGGGCTTCCCAGTCTTTTGCATAGAGTGTCACATGTATGATTTTTTACCGACCGGTGAGAAGTTGTACATGTGCATGCGATGCAAAGAGCTCCTGGCTCTCAGAGAACGAGTCCGATCTCTGGAGGCTAGAGTGGCAGACCTGGAGGAGCTGAGGCAGACAGAGAGGTATATAGAATAGACCTTCAGGGACATAGTAGTCAAGTCCCAACTTCAGACTGGCAGCCCTGGTGCTGCCTTGGAGGAAGAAGGTCTCATGATGGGAGAGCACCAACCAGGTACAGCAGGAAAGGATCCTGTAGCAAGGACCTTCTCTCCAGGTGATGCATTGTCCTTTTGCACTGAGGATATCTCCCCAAGGCCTACTGCCCAGGAGGGAAGGGTTTAGTCGGCTGTCATAGTTGGTGATTCAATTATTAGGAATGTAGATAGCTGGGTGGCTGGTGGGCGTGAGGATCGCCTGATAACATGCCTACCTGGTGCAAAGGTGGCGGGCCTCACACGACACCTAGATAGGATTTTAGACAGTGCTGGGGATTAGTCGGCTGTCGTGGTACATGTAGGCACCAACGACATAGGAAAATGTGGGAGGGAGGTTCTGGAAGCCAAATTTAGGTTCTTAGGTAGAAAGCTTAAATCCAGAACCTCCAGGGTAGCATTCTCTGAAATGCTCCCTGTTCCACGCGCAGGTCACCAGAGGCAGGCAGAGCTCCGGAGTCTCAATGTGTGGATGAGACGATGGTGCAAGAAAGAGGGATTCAGTTTTGTTAGGAACTGGGGAACCTTTTGGGGAAGGGGGGAGTCTCTTCCGAAGGGATGGGCTCCACCTTAACCAGGGTGGAACCAGACTGCTGGCGCTAACCTTTAAAAAGGAGATGGAGCAGCTTTTAAACTAGAACAAAGGGGAAAGTCGACAATCGCTCAGCAGCGCATGGTTCGGAGAATGGTATCTTCAAAGGATACTAATGATGCATTAGAATTAGGGCATCCCGACAGTGAGGTTCCAATAATTAGAAAAATAGTCCAAGTGCCTGTAACTAAAAACTCACCTGAGCTAAAAAATTCTAACTTATCTCTATCAATTAAAAAGCAGAATGAAAATACAAACAAAAAACAAACTTTGAAATGTTTGTATGCTAATGCCAGAAGTCTAAGAAGTATGATGGGAGAATTAGAATGTATAGCAGTGAATGATGACATAGACTTAATTGGCATCTCAGAGACATGGTGGAAAGAGGATAACCAATGGGACAGTGCTATACCGGGGTACAAATTATATCGCAATGACAGAGGAGCACCCGGGCGGAGGTGTGGCGCTTTATGTCCAGGATGGCATAGAGTCCAACAGGATAAACATTCTGCATGAGACTAAATACAAAATTGAATCTTTATGGGTAGAAATCGCTTGTGTGTCGGGGAAGACTAAAGTGATAGGGGTATACTAACGTCCACCTGGTCAAGATGGTGAGACGGACAGTGAAATGCTAAGAGAAATTAGGGAAGTTAATCAAATTGGTAGTGCAGTAAGAATGGGAGACTTCAATTACCCAATATTGACTGGGCAAATGTATCATCGGGACAGGCTAGAGAGATAATGTTCCTGGATGGAATAAATGATAGGTTTATGGAGCAATTGGCTCAGGAACCGACAAGAGAGGGAGCAATTTTAGATCTAATTCTCAGTGGAGCACAGGACTTGGTGAGAGAGGTAATGGTGGTGGGGCCGCTTGGCATTAGTGATCATAATATGATCAAATTTGATTTAATGACTGGAAGAGGAACAGTGTGCAAATCCAAGGCTCTCGTGCTAAACTTTCAAAAGGGAAACTTTGATAAAACGAGAAAAATTGTTAGAAAAAAACTGAAAGGAGCAGCTACAAAAGTAAAAAAAAATGTCCAAGAGGCGTGGTCATTGTTAAAAAATACCATTCTAGAAGCACAGTCCAGATGTATTCCACACATTAAGAAAGGTGGAAAGAAGGCAAAACGATTACCGGCATGGTTAAAAGGGGAGGTGAAAGAAGCTATTTTAGCCAAAAGATCTTCATTCAAAAATTGGAAGAAGGATCCAACAGAAGAAAATAGGATAAAGCATAAAAATTGGCAAGTTAAATGTAAGACATTAATAAGACAGGCTAAGAGAGAATTTGAAAAGAAGTTGGCTGTAGAGGCAAAAACTCACAGTAAAAACTTTTAAAAATATATCCGAAGCAGAAAGCATGTGAGGGACTCAATTGGACCGTTAGATGATCGAGGGGTTAAAGGGGCACTTAGAGAAGATAAGGCCATCGCGGAAAGATTAAATGATTTCTTTGCTTCGGTGTTTACTGAAGAGGATGTTGGGGAGGTACCCGTAATGGAGAAGGTTTTCATGGGTAATGATTCAGATGGACTGAATCAAATCACAGTGAACCTAGAAGAAGTGGTAGGCCTGATTGACAAACTGAAGAGTAGTAAATCACCTTGACCAGATGGTATACACCCCAGAGTTCTGAAGGAACTAAAAAATGAAATTTCAGACCTATTAGTAAAAATTTGTAACCTATCATTAAAATCATCCATTGTACCTGAAGACTGGAGGATAGCAAATGTAACCCCAATATTTAAAAAGGGCTCCAGGGGCGATCCGGGAAACTACAGACCGGTTAGCCTGACTTCAGTGCCAGGAAAAATAGTGGAAAGTGTTCTAAACATCAAAATCACAGAACATATAGAAAGACATGGTTTAATGGAACAAAGTCAGCAGGGCTTTACCCAGGGCAAGTCTTGCCTCACAAATCTGCTTCACTTTTTTGAAGGAGTTAATAAACTCGTGGATAAAAGGTGAACCGGTAGATGTAGTATACTTAGATTTTCAGAAGGCTTTTGACAAAGTTCCTCATGAGAGGCTTCTCGGAAAAGTAAAAAGTCATGGGGTAGGTGGTGATGTCCTTTCGTGGATTGCAAACTGGCTAAAAGACAGGAAACAGAGTAGGATTAAATGGACAATTTTCTCAGTGGAAGGGAGTGGACAGTGGAGTGCCTCAGGGATCTGTATTGGACCCTTACTTTTCAATATATTTATAAATGATCTGGAAAGAAATAAGACGAGTGAGATAATCAAATTTGCAGATGACACAAAATTGTTCAGAGTAGTTAAATCACAAGCAGATTGTGATAAATTGCAGGAAGACCTTGTGAGACTGGAAAATTGGGCATCCAAATGGCAGATGAAATTTAATGTGGATAAGTGCAAGGTGATGCATATAGGGAAAAATAACCCATGCTATAATTACACAATGTTGGGTTCCATATTAGGTGCTACAACCCAAGAAAGAGATCTAGGAGTTATAGTGGATAACACATTGAAATCATCGGTTGAGTGTGCTGCGGCAGTCAAAAAAGCAAACAGAATGTTGGGAATTATTAGAAAGGGAACGGTGAATAAAACGGAAAATGTCATAATGCCTCTGTATCGCTCCATGGTGAGACCGCACCTTGAATACTGTGTACAGTTCTGGTCGACGCATCTCAAAAAAGATATAATTGCGATGGAGAAGGTGCAGAGAAGGGCTACCAAAATAATAAGGGGAATGGAACAGCTCCCCTATGAGGAAAGACTAAAGAGGTTAGGACTTTTCAGCTTGGAGAAGAGACGGCTGAGGGGGGGATATGATAGATGTTTAAAATTATGAGAGGTCGAGAACGGGTAGATGTGAATTGGTTATTTACTCTTTCGGATAGTAGAAAGACTAGGGGGCACTCCATGAAGTTAGCATGTGGCACATTTAAAACTAATCAGAGAAAGTTCTTTTTTACTCAATGCACAATTAAACTCTGGAATTTGTTGCCAGAGGATGTGGTTAGTGCAGTTAGTATAGTTGTGTTTAAAAAAGGATTGGATAAGTTCTTGGAGGAGAAGTCCATTACCTGCTATTAAGTTCACTTAGAGAATAGCCACTGCCATTAGCAATGGTAACATGGAATAGGCTTAGTTTTTCGGTACTTGCCAGGTTCTTATGGCCTGGATTGGCCACTGTTGGAAACAGGATGCTGGGCTTGATGGACCCTTGGTCTGACCCAGTATGGCATTTTCTTATGTTCTTATGTCTACCGGCGACAACCTTTACCACTTCCACTTTCTGTGTCGTTCCCGGCAGCTCAATCTACTGCCAAAAATATACAGCAGCTCTGGTGGAGATGCTCCTAAAAGCAGGACAAAGAGCAAAGAAAGACTATGACGCTCATCGAAGTAAGGCTCCTGAATTCCAGCCTGGAGATAGTTTGGCCTTCTACTAATACTCTTTTTTGTAACCATACCTCTACTGTTACCTGACTCTGCTACTCTAGCCCTTTCTCCCCAGTTTAGCTTCCTTATGTTAAATGTAATTTCTATTTTCCAATGTTAATGGTGACCCCTGTTTAATGTAAACCGATGTGATATTCCCATGAATGTCGGTATAGAAATGTTTTAAATAAAATAAATAAACATCTGAGACTTAAGCTTCCATCTGCTCGATTTGCTCCACGCTTTGTCGGACCCTTTCCTATTCTCAGACAGTTGGCCTCTCTAACCTATAGTCTGAGACTCCCTCCAGCTATGCGGATTCACAATGCATTCCGTGTTTCGCTGCTGAAACCGCTTGTTCTTACCGAGTTTTCCACCAAGACACCTGAACCTACCCTAGTTGATGCAGAAGAAGACATCGAATATAAGGTTGATGTCATCGTTGATGTAAGAAAGAGAGACAGAGTTTTGGAATACCTCCTGTCATGGGAGGGATACGGACCAGAAGAAAGTTCTTGGGAACCATTGGCTAATATCATGGACAATGAGATGCTTCGTCAATTTCATCGATCACATCCTCAAAAACCTAGACCAGGTAGGGGGTCTGGAGGGGGGGCCCTTTGAAAGGGGGTACTGTTACGTCCGTCGGTCTCAGATGGCTTCGATCTCTGTGCCTCACCTTTCTTCCTTCTCTCTTCGCAAGCCTTGGGAAGATGGCTGGTGCCGTGTCTTCATGCCGCTCTCTCTTCATGCCGTCGGTTCCTGAACCAATTGTGTCTAATGATATGACGTCTGCGAAACAATGCGACAAGGCGATAGCAAAAGCCAGAAGAATGCTGGGCTGCATAGAGAGGAATATCGAGTAAGAAAAGGGAAGTGATTATCCCCTTGTACAGGTCCTTGGTGAGGCCTCACCTGGAGTAGTGTGTTCAGTTCTGGAGACCGTATCTACAAAGAGACAAAGACAAGATGGAAGTGGTACAGAGAAGGGCGACCAGGAAGGTGGAGGATCTTCATCGGATGACATACGAGGAGAGATTGAAGAATCTAAATATGTACACCCTGGAGGAAAGGAGGAGCAGGGGTGATATGATTCAGACTTTCAGATACTTGAAAAACTTTAATGATCCAAAGACAACGACAAACCTTTTCCGTCAGAAAAAAATCAGCAGAACCAGAGGTCACGAGCTGAGGCTCCAGGGAAGAAGACTAAGAACCAATGTCAGGAAGTATTTCTTCACGGAAAGGGTGGTGGATGCCTGGAATGCCCTTCCGGAGGAAGTGGTGAAGTCTAAAACTGTGAAGGACTTCAAACACTGTGGATCCATCAAGTCTAGTGGGCATAAATAAAGAGGAGGC
This sequence comes from Rhinatrema bivittatum, assembly GCF_901001135.1. Taxonomy (NCBI): domain Eukaryota; kingdom Metazoa; phylum Chordata; class Amphibia; order Gymnophiona; family Rhinatrematidae; genus Rhinatrema; species Rhinatrema bivittatum. Next base: position 246,891,774 of record NC_042619.1, on the reverse strand, counting down.
AGCAAAAAAAAAAACAAAAAACCCAAACAAACAAACAAAGCAGGGGTGGGTAAGAGTATGGGGCAGGGGTGTGGCCTGCTTGTTGCGGCGGTTGCTACTCCTGATTGAGCTGGATGTTCACTGGGATGCGGATACGGCGCTGCTCTCTGCATTGGTGGAGGAGTGGAAGGGAGTTGGGGCCGGAGGGTGCTGGAAGCCAATAGTGACGGGTGGGAGGGAGAAAAAGGGGGGGGGGGGGGGAATGGATAAACTGCGTGGCTTGCTGGGCAGACTGGATGGGCCGTTTGGTCTTCTTCTGCCATCATTTCTATGTTTCTCCAGTGTCCCCGGATTGGCAACGGCGATGGTGTTCGCCATGATTTTCCTGAGGGCCTCCTAGGGTGCACACGCGCATGCCACCCACATCTATATCCACGTCATGGCGGGAACCTCGGGGGCATCCTCTCCGAGTGACGTCATCACATCCTGGTATTTAGCCTGCCCATCGTTTGCTAACAAACTGATTTAACAAGGATTGGATTGCCTCTGGTCTAAGCTGCTCTGCCGCTTCCGAGCTGCCGCAGGAAGCTCTCTCTGTTAAGGGTATTTCTTCACTAACCTGGGTACCAGCTCCTCGGGGACCCTTCTGCTCTTTTTCAGGTACCTGTCTTGGGATAACAGGTAATCGCTCCTTGAGGGCCTGCTCTCCCTAATCTGGTGCCTGCTACTGAACAACTTCTGTCTGCCTGGACCTTCAACTATGAGAGCAACAGTTCAAAATAAGCAACCAAATGTCCGAAATTCTGAAAATTGTTTATTAAGTGGAATCAGATATATGCAAATAAGCCCGACTCCAGCCGAGTTTCGCCCTCTTTCAATAGGGCTGCATCAGGGGTCTTTGCATGTATAATTGCTATATCTTCGTCACAAGGTTGTATCTATGGGCTATGAGCGATGCGAAGTTTCGCCAGTCTGTGCTATACAAGCCGCAAAAGATAAATTATATCAAAAGTGAGCCTTCCAAACTCTGGAGTGCGAAATCACTGCGATCACTTTCTTAGCAAAATGATTGTGTTTTCATTTTGCTAAGAAAGTGATCGCAGTGATTTCGCACTCCAGAGTTTCACCCCGTGAGGAACCGCCTAATACTGCGGTTCCTCACGGGGCTCCTCTCCATGTGAGTGGCCATCACCGCAGTACCCAAGAATCCCCTCCAACATCTCATAACCATAACACCATCTCCTTTCTTCTATCTGGGGCAAACTATTTAGGGTTCACCCACTTTTTTATTTCTTTGGCCTCCCAACATGCTTAGGATTGTTGTAACCAAACAATTTTTAATTGGATTGCAGAATGCACTTTCTGTTGTACCCAGCCATGTTTGACTGTAGCAGGGTCTGTCAAGGGTTATAATGTTATAACATTGGTGACTCATCTAAGATCAGGTTCTGTGGAGGACTTGGAGTTCAGTGACCTTTGTAGCAAAAAAAAAAAAAAAAAAAAAAAAAAAAAATAAAAATAGCAAAGAGTTTTACCTAACAAAAATGTTCTTGCACATTGGTGGTCTTGGTTCCACCCCCCCCTTTTTTTTTTGGTTGAAGGCACACCCTTAGGTAAGAATTCTCACACGTGTGACTGATTCATTTATTAGAGAAACATAGAAATGACGGCAGAAGAAGACCAAACGGCCCATCCAGTCTGCCCAGCAAGCCACGCAGTTTATCCATTCCCCCCCCCCCCCCCCCTTTTTCTCCCTCCCACCCGTCACTATTGGCTTCCAGCACCCTCCGGCCCCAACTCCCTTCCACCCCTCCACCAATGCAGAGAGCAGCGCCTAATCCGCATCCCAGTGAACATCCAGCTCAATCAGGGGTAGCAACCGCCGCAACAAGCAGGCCACACCCCTGCCCCATACTCTTACCCACCCCTGCTTTGTTTGTTTGTTTTTTGTTTTTTTTTGGAGATGGCAGCCCTCCGTGAAGGCGGAACACCAACCACTGGCCACTGGCATCCCGCTCCGTGAATGTCTCTGTGACTACTGCCGCTCCGTGCAGTGTTTTGCTGCCTGAAGGTGGAACACCAACTACTGGCCACTGGCATCCCGCTCCGTGAATGCCTCTGTGGCTACTGCCGCTCCGTGCAGTGTTTTGCTACCTGAAGGTGGAACACCAACTACTGGCCACTGGCATCCCGCTCCGTGAATGCCTCTGTGGCTACTGCCGCTCCATGTAGTGTTTTGCTGCCTCCTCTTTATTTATGCCCACTAGACTTGATGGATCCACAGTGTTTATCCCACGCCCCTTTGAATTCCTTCACAGTTTTAGACTTCACCACTTCCTCTGGAAGGGCATTCCAGGCATCCACCACCCTTTCCGTGAAGAAATACTTCCTGACATTGGTTCTTAGTCTTCTTCCCTGGAGCCTCAGCTCGTGACCTCTGGTTCTGCTGATTTTTTTCTGACGGAAAAGGTTTGTCGTTGTCTTTGGATCATTAAAATTTTTCAAGTATCTGAAAGTCTGAATCATATCACCCCTGCTCCTCCTTTCCTCCAGGGTGTACATATTTAGATTCTTCAATCTCTCCTCGTATGTCATCCGATGAAGATCCTCCACCTTCCTGGTCGCCCTTCTCTGTACCACTTCCATCTTGTCTTTGTCTCTTTGTAGATACGGTCTCCAGAACTGAACACAGTACTCCAGGTGAGGCCTCACCAAGGACCTATACAAGGGGATAATCACTTCCCTTTTCTTACTCGATATTCCTCTCTATGCAGCCCAGCATTCTTCTGGCTTTTGCTATCGCCTTGTCGCATTGTTTCGCAGACGTCATATCATTAGACACAATTGGTTCAGGAACCGATGGCATGAAGAGAGAGCGGCATGAAGACACGGCACCAGCCATCTTCCCAAGGCTTGCGAAGAGAGAAGGAAGAAAGGTGAGGCACAGAGATCGAAGCCATCTGAGACCGGACGTAACAGTACCCTCTTTCAAAGGGCCCCCCTCCAGACCCCCTACCTGGTCTAGGTTTTTGAGGATGTGATCGATGAAATTGACGAAGCATCTCTTTGTCCATGATATTAGCCAATGGTTCCCAAGAACTTTCTTCTGGTCCGTATCCCTCCCATGACAGGAGGTATTCCAAAACTCTGTCTCTCTTTCTTACATCAACGATGACATCAACCTTATATTCGATGTCTTCTTCTGCATCAACTAGGGTAGGTTCAGGTGTCTTGGTGGGAAAACTCGGTAAGAACAAGCGGTTTCAGCAGTGAAACACGGAATGCATTGTGAATCCGCATAGCTGGAGGGAGTCTCAGACTATAGGTTAGAGAGGCCAACTGTCTGAGAATAGGAAAGGGTCCGACAAAGCGTGGAGCAAATCGAGCAGATGGAAGCTTAAGTCTCAGATGTTTGTTTATTTTATTTAAAACTTTTCTATACCGACGTTCATGGGAATATCACATCGGTTTACATTAAACAGGGGTAACCATTAACATTGGAAAATAGAAATTACATATAACATAAGGAAGCTAAACTGGAGAGAAAGGGCTAGAGTAGCAGAGTCAGGTAACAGTAGAGGTATGGTTACAAAAAAGAGTATTAGTAGAAGGCCAAACTATCTCCAGGCTGGAATTCAGGAGCCTTACTTGGATGAGCGTCATAGTCTTTCTTTGCTCTTTGTCCTGCTTTTAGGATCATCTCCACCAGAGCTGCTGTATATTTTTGGCAGTAGATTGAGCTGCCGGGAACGACACAGAAAGTGGAAGTGGTAAAGGTGGTAAAGGTTGTCGCCGGTAGACATAAGAACATAAGAAAATGCCATATTTATTCATATTTAATGAATAGCCCAGCTTTACAGGTCAGAACAATGTACCGTCTAATAGTTCTCTCAATATACAATAAAAATTACATTCCAAATCACATTTTACATAAGTCATAGCAATAGCAAAATATATTTATTAAAATATATTCTCTAAAGTATTTTAAAACCCCAAATTACTTTCATCCTGTCTAGGCATACCTGCTGTTACTCAGAAAAAGTTAATGCCTTCTTAAATGGATATATGGACATTTAAGATCAGAGGGGGTTAACAGGTGTCCTCTCCTCCACAAGATAAGAGTCTTCTGTAGAGGACCTTTCCTTCACCATCTTTATGAAGAGAAAGGTGGAGACCATTCCATTTGCTTTGCAGGAGGAAGAAGAGGCCAAAACGTTTGTCCTCCAGTTCATGGATTCCACATCTCCTCTTCCTCAAGGATGCTATGGCAGTGCTCATCCACAAGATCCTTAAGGCAATGAAGCTGAGAATGTGGGAGAACCCCCTTTTCATCTCCAGTGAATAAGAAGGCAAACACAATATATTGTATCCAGTAGGCTCCCAGATTCGAGAAGCAGCAACTGCTTCATCATTCTGTTGTGGTCAAATCCGCTCTGATAAAGGTCAAGGGGCCTAGAATCCATTGCTCTGTGCCTCTGGGGATGGATTCCCACATCCATTGACCTTATTGAGAAAGATGTTTACCAGGGAGCTATGCTCAATGATTGTATAGCGTCTTACCAGTTCTTTATGAGCCAATATATGAGAAACATTCTGAAAGATGTAAAGGGTTTATCAGAGCATCTCCCTCATGAGCAGCGAGTTGCCTTGATGTCACTTATGAAGGGGATGGAGTGTGGAAAACACATCTGGTCAACTTTTCAAATCTGCATTGGAGAGTATCTGTAGTGGTTATTGACGCCTGCAGAGTTGAATGTCTGCGGGTCTCAGACTAAGACAGGATGTCCAGGATAGGCTTCATGATGTGCCTTGTAGTAAGAAGAATCTCTCTGTAGATGAGACCATTGTGCTACACTTTAGATACTCTCCACTCCAGACACACACTCCTCATCTAGGAGATATTCAACTGGAGCACCGAGGAGGCCTTTCTATTCACCAAAGAATCATTAACCTTTGCCTCCTTATCCCCATCAATAACAGGGACCTATCTCTTGTCTCAGAGGGCCTCAAACAGCCCAGCCAAAACATGATACAGGGTTTTGACTGGATAGAGGAAACCATAGCCAGAAATTCCGTATCCATGCTGAAGGACCTTCCTCTTGGGGGGGGGGGGGGGGGGGGAGGTTGGCTCACAGTAACCCCAAACACATGGAGGTCCATATTAAAACTCATTTAGGAGGATAATTAAGAAGTAATCTGGAAATGAAAATATGGCTGGATAAGTGAGGGTTGTTCGAGATGGGGTCCAGAGGCATTCTGGGGAGTTGCTGAGGTAGCCAGATAAATCATCCAGGTAACTCTGATATTCAGTTAGCTGAATATACCGTTGAATATACAGCACAAGTTAGCCAGATAAACTTATCTGGCTAACTAGCAGAGCCGCACAGCAGCTGAATATATGCGCCCCAGTGGTTCTCATCATAGTGAATATTGGATACAGATTACGTCTATTAAGAAACCCACTGCGAAGCTCTTGGTTTGCTTCTGAGCATGAGGAAATGCTACCATAGGAACTCTCCTCCCTCTTAGAGGCCAGTTTAGTCAAATCCATTCCAGTAGGGAAAGAGGGCAGGATTTTTCTCAAAGTACTTCCTGTTCCTGTTGAAAGCTTGATCTTACAGCCACTCAATATTTCCACCAACGTATCTCAAGTGCTTCTAGCTTCACGTAAACCTTCCACACGTAAGAACTATTCTTTGAAATGGAAACGGTTTACTTTGTGGTGTAGGCAGAAAAAAATTGACCCTTTTGCTTGCCCCACTACTTCTCTACTAGAGTACTTATACTACCTTTCAGACTCTGATCTACAGACTTTGTCCGTAAGGGTACATTTAAGTGCAATAGGAGATGCACCTATTTCCACACAACCTCTTGTCAGTAGGTTCAGGAGAGGTTTAACGCACCTAAAACCACCAATTCAGCCACCAGTCATAGAATGGGACCTGAATCTGGTCTTAACAAGACTAATGCGCTCCCCTTTTGAACCCATAGATTCATGTGATTTTAAATTTCTCACATGGAAGACTATCTTCCTCATAGCCAATACATCAGCTAGAAGGGTTAGTGAGTTACAAGCACTTGTCACGTACTCGCCCTATACAAAGTTCTTACATGACAGAGTGGTTCTCTGTACTCATCCAAAATTCCTTCCCAAAATAGTTATGGAATTCCACTTGAACCAATCCATACTTTTACCCACATTCTTTCCAAGGCCCCATTCGCATCCAGGAGAGACAGCCTTACATACCTTGGACTGTAAGCATGCACTAGCATTTTATATAAAAAGCACTGCAGTCCACAGAAAATCCACTCAACTTTTTGTATCTTATGATCCAAACAAACCAGGAAAAGCAGTGGGTAAACATACTATATCCAATTGGCTAGCAGATTGCATACAGTTTTGCTATGAAAAAGCAGGCCTTCCTCTCCAAGGGCGAGTAAAGGCCCATTCAGTGAGGGCAATGTCAACCTCAGTAGCACACTATCGTTCAGTGCCAATCCTTGACATATGTAAAGCAGCAACATGGAGTTCTCTTCACACTTTTGCAGCTCATTACTGTTTGGACAAGCAAGGACGACATGATTCAGCCTATGGACAATCTGTCTTAAAGAACTTGTTTCCAGTTTAATCCCAACTCCTTCTACATCCTTCTACATCCAATCTGCTGTGATTTTCGGCTGACTCATTTTCAACAATACTTCAGTGTTACTTCACTACAAAATGACTCAGCCTCTAGCTTGCTAATCACTCATATGTGAGGACTAGCATCCTGCTTGTCCTGGGATAAAGCAAAATTGCTTACCTTGTAATAGGTGTTTTCCCAGGACAGCAGGATGTAGTCCTCACGAAACCCACCCGCCACCCCGCAGAGTTGGGTCTTATTCCTTTTACTATTTTATTTTTTGCTAAAGCTTATTGCTACATACGAGACTGAAGAGACACCTGTGGCAGAGAATATCATGGCATGCTGGGCATGCTCATTGGCCTCACAGGGCCAGTCAAAAGTTTCTAGAAACTGACAACGTTTTCCCGCGCTAGGGCTCCGTCGGTGACGTCACCCATATGTGAGGACTACATCCTGCTGTCCTGGGATAACGCCTATTACAAGGTAAGCAATTTTGCTTTCCCTCTGTTCTGCCTGTCATATTCGGGCATCTCAGTCTGGAGTGCCCTCTAACTTGTGCCAGCACTTCTTAGAGGGTCAGAGAATTATCTTTCTCTGATTTTACTAAGCCTAGTTCTTCCCAGCCTGATGATGGCCTGGGTAAGGACATGTCAAGAGGGATGCCTGACTTGGAACTCCCTTAACTGATTCTGGGGACAGTAGTTGAGTGGGCACAGCACAGGTGCCTTCTAGTTTTGGCATGGATTCTTCTCATTTTCTTGGGTAGAATTTTTTCAAGAATTACAATCCTTTCTTCAGGTCAGTCCTCGGCCCTGTCCAATCCTAAATACTGAAGTACACCTAGATTGGCAGTAGGTCCTCCTGATAGGAGTCCAGATGGCACTGATGATGAGGCTGATCCTGACTGTCTGGAGGATGGGGACATTCCTCCAGGACTGGAACCGTATAAGACTGTGTTGCAGTTCTTTCATAGAGATGAGCTACTGGCTCTGATTTACCAGATGTTGAAGATGCTGGGAGTACCTGGGGCAGGTTCTGTGTCTGAGCCAAAGGAAAATCCCATTTTGGTTTCTTTGCGTAAAGCCTCTTGTTTTTTCCCCTGTTATGGAGGCCATTCAAGAATTAATTGATCTTGAATGGAACACCCTAGAGGCAAATTTCAAAGGGGTTTGGGCCTTGGAAGGCAATGACCACGCCTCTTGGACATTTTTTACTTTTGTAGCTGCTCCTTTCAGTTTTTTTCTAACAATTTTTCTCATTTTATCAAAGTTTCCCTTTTGAAAGTTTAGCACGAGAGCCTTGGATTTGCACACTGTTCCTTTTCCGGTCATTAAATCAAATTTGATCATATTATGATCACTATTGCCAAGCGGCCCCACCACCGTTACCTCTCTCACCAAGTCCTGTGTTCCACTGAGAATTAGATCTAAAATTGCTCCCTCTCTCGTCTGTTCCTGAACCAATTGCTCCATAAAGCTATCATTTATTCCATCCAGGAACATTATCTCTCTAGCCTGTCCCGATGATACATTTACCCAGTCTATATTGGGGTAATTTAAGTCTCACAACAAGACGTCGCAAAAACCAAAAGTTTTTTTTAATGTTTTTATGTGCATAGAATTTATCTGGAAATGTGGACCATCATACCACCCTTGGTTGATTTAGGCAGTAAGCCACGCTTTCAACCACAACGGGTCACATTTAATCATCGGTCCAATAAAGTCTTTTGAATAACTTCAATTCTCTATTTTATTAAACTAACTCTTTTTTTTAAATTTACTCTTTTTATCTTTTTTTGTCCATTTATGATAAAATATTTTTGACAATGTTAGGATGAATATATTTGAAGCGGAATTTCCTTACTTGTGTGGAGCGCCGCCGCACTTCACGGAGTGCCGCCGCGCTTCCAAACCTTTATCCCAGGACAAGCAGGATGCTAGTCCTCACATATGGGTGACATCAGTAATGGAGCCCTATGTACGGAAAACTTCTTTAAAAGTTTCTATGAAACTTTTGACTGGCACCGGAGTGCCTACTGAGCATGCCCAGCATGCCATGATATTCCCTGCCACAGGGGTCTCTCTTCAGTCTTCTTTTTTCCGCGAAGCCGTTAGCATCGCGGGCTATTAGGAGTCTTGAGGTGATTTTCACCTTGTACGAAATTCGAAAAAATTTGATCAGCCGCAGGGGTTTTTCGATCTTACTACCGGTGGTAACTTTTTCTGTTATCGATTCCCGGCTGGGAGCGATAATTTTGGGGGTTTTTGCCGTCGACGGCCGTCCGGCGCCATGGCCTCCGGCTTCAAAAAGTGCCCTAACTGCACAAGAACTGTCGATTACCGACCCACATTTTGAATGTGTTCTTTGCTTAGGCAAAGACCACAACATTCAAATGTGCAAGTCTTGTGCTGAAATGACCAGTAAAGGTCGTCGTTTAAGGGCTGAGAAAATGGAGCAGCTTTTCTCCATACAACTACTTCCACGGGCATCGACTTCAACGCAGTCTTCTCCATCGGCTTCCGTTCGCCAGCTTTTGATGAAGAAAAAACATCCAGAAGCGGGAGACGCCTCAACTTCATCTCAGTCGATATCATCGAAAGCATCGACTGCTGGAAGCGAAAAACAAAAGGAGAAGCATCGCCATCGCCGGCGACAGGAGACGATGACCGAAGAGACTTCCACAGGTATGGCCTCTCCGGCAAAGAAAACCCGGACGGAGACAGAGGCTCCAAGGCCTACTGCAGGGCGTTCCCCACCGATATCGGTGCCGGGTTCCGAACCTCCTCAGGGCTCTGAGGAGGTATCGGCATCGCCTCCCTCCACAGCTGCTCTGTTTTCACCAGCTGTGAGAGTGGAACTTGACTCCCTGATACGTAAGCGGTGCAACAAGCGCTACGTGAGGCGATTCCACCATCGATGCCGATGCAATCACCATCGATGCCCATTCCGACACCGTCGATTCCGAGGTCACCGATGACAGCGGAACCGGAGACGATTCCTACCCCGGTACAGTCACCGATCCCACGTACGCCTCTACCGATTCCTTCCTCGGTGCCAGCGATGCCAGCACCGGTTCCACCTGGGGATGTCAACATCCTGCATCCAGTCTTTAACAAACTGGACTCACTCCTGGACATCCTGACCAAACAATTACCAAAGGATCCAGTTCCAGGGCCATCTGGTCTACCAAGGCATTTGCCACTAGACCCAGTCCCAGGCCCATCGGGAGTACCAAGGCCTGCTAGGCCTCGCTCGCCTGTGCCACCACATCATGATCCTGGGGACTCTTCCTCTGACTATTCTTCGGATGAAGAACTATTCTCAGAGCCCTCTCCGCCGGATGACCATAGAAAATCTCCACCTGAGGACCTCTCATTTACTAATTTCGTTAAGGAAATGGCAGACACCATCCCTTTTCCTATCCAGACGGAGGTAGATGAGAGGCAGAAGACTTTGGAAGTCCTACAATTTGTGGACCCTCCCAAAGAAATGTTGGCAATCCCGGTACATGAGGTTTTTCAGGAACTACAGCACAGGATTTGGGAGCACCCAAGTTCTGTACCAGCAGTGAACAAGAGGGCTGAAGCCACTTACCTGGTACAGCCTACTCCAGGATTCCAGAGATCTCAACTGCCTCACCAATCAGTGGTGGTTGAATCTGCCCAAAAGAAGGCAAAAAGACAGAAGTCCCATGCTTCCTTACCACCTGGGAAGGAAAGTAGATTCCTGGACAACTTAGGAAGAAAGATTTTCCAGGGTTCCATGCTGGTCTCAAAAATTTCTGCTTACCAGCTCTATATAAACCAGTACCAAAGGAACTTGTGAAAACAGGTTCAGGAACTCACGCTTTCTCTTCCAGAGCAGTTTCAGGAGTCATTCCAAAATATCATACACAAGGGCCTTGACTCGAGCAAGCATGAAGTTCGTGCAACTTATGATTGCTTTGAAACAGCAGCAAGATTGTCAGCATCAGGCATAGCTGCGAGAAGGTGGGCTTGGCTGAAAGCCTCGGATCTTCGCCCAGAGGTTCAGGAGCATTTATCTGATCTACCATGTCTGGGGGATAACCTCTTTGGGGAGAAGATTAAGGAAGCTGTGGCAACCTTGAGGGACCACACCGAAACCTTAAAACAATTATCCTCTCAGCCTCCAGAACCTCAAGCTTCTTCCAGGAAGTTTCCCAGACGTGACACTCGCCGACCGTACTACCGTCCACGTCGGTATTATCCCCCAGCGGGTAGGCCAAGGGCTAATCGCCCAACACAACGCCAACAGCCTAGGCAAAGGCCAGCAAGACCTCAGCCACCTCCACAAACAACAACTACTTCTGGTTTCTGAGAAGCCCCAGAGAGCAGCAGCTACATCAACCCGTTTCAGGAAACGCCAGTAGGAGGTCGCATACAGTACTTCCACAACAATTGGACTTCCATCACCACCGACCAGTGGGTGTTATCCATCATAACTCACGGTTACAGGCTGGATTTCTTAACTATCCCAAAAGAAAATCCACCTCGTCACTCTTACACAATAAATCAACATTCCATAATTCTACAAACAGAATTATCCACCCTTCTGAGAGCCAGGGCTATAGAACCAGTCTCTGGGCCTCAAAAGGGCAGAGGATTCTACTCCAGATATTTCCTCATTCCAAAGAAAACAGGAGGCCTTCGACCCATTCTAGACCTCAGAAATCTCAACAAATTCCTGAGAAGAAAAGTTCAGAATGGTATCCCTAGGCACCATTCTACCTCTTCTTCAAAGGGGAGATTGGCTCTGCTCTCTGGATCTTCAAGATGCATACGCTCACATCCCCATTTATCCTCCTCATCGCCAGTACCTGCGCTTTCGGATACTGAATCAGCATTTTCAATACAGAGTGCTGCCATTCGGCCTTGCATCAGCACCACGAGTATTCACAAAGTGCATGGCTATAGCAGTGGCACACCTCCACAAGCAAAGAGTGCACGTGTTCCCTTATCTGGACGATTGGCTCATCAAAAGTCAATCAAAAGAAGGAGCTCTCACTTCTCTCAGGCTCACCATCCACGTGCTTCACTCCTTGGGATTTCTCATCAACTACCAGAAATCCCATCTGTCACCATCTCATCTGATACAGTTCATAGGTGCAGAACTAAACACTATACTAGCAACGGCTTTTCTTCCAAGAGACCGTGCTCAAACACTTGTCCAGTTGACTCACAATCTTCGCAAACCATTCCAGGTAACCGCTCACCAGTGCCTCATTCTTCTAGGGCATATGGCTTCCACAGTTCATGTAACTCCCATGGCCAGATTGACCATGCGACTACTACAATGGACACTCAAAGCACAGTGGATACAAGCCACTCAACCAATGTCCACTCCCATTCATATCACACCAGAACTCAGGTCTGCACTCCTCTGGTGGACATCAATGGGCAACCTGCTCAAAGGTCTACCTTTCCAGCAGCCAGTTCCACAAGTGACTTTGACTACAGATGCATCCACCTTAGGGTGGGGAGCACACATTGGTCATCTAATGACACAGGGCAAGTGGACTCAGCTCGAAGCCTCTTTTCAAATAAACTTCCTAGAGCTTCGAGCTATACGCTATGCGCTACATGCGTTCAAGGACTGCCTATCACACAAGACTGTTCTGATCCAAACGGACAACACAGTAGCCATGTGGTACATCAACAAACAGGGCGGTACAGGTTCCTACCTCTTTTGTCAAGAAGCAGCACAGATTTGGGACTGGGCCCTCACACACTCAATTTTTCTACGGGCCACCTACCTAGCGGGCATCCACAACACAGTAGCGGATCGCCTAAGTCGTCAGTTCCAACCGCACGAATGGTCCTTGGATCCAGCAGTAGCATCCAAGATTTTCCATTGCTGGGGTCAACCGACGATAGATCTCTTTGCATCTCAACTCAACTACAAAGTGAACAATTACTGCTCTCTCCTCTGGCAGCAGAACAGCCTATCAAAGGACGCGTTTGCTCGCCATTGGAATTCAGGCCTGTTATACGCGTATCCACCAATACCACTCATAACCAAAACATTGGTGAAACTACAACAAGACAAGGGAACTATGATCCTCATAGCCCCATATTGGCCTCGACAAGTATGGTTTCCCACACTGCTAGACCTCTCAGTCAGGGATCCCATTCGCCTGGGAGTAGTTCCCAATCTCATAACTCAGGAACAGGGTCAGTTGCGCCATCCCAACCTTCAGTCCCTGTCCCTGACAGCATGGATGTTGAGAGCCTGATCTTACAACCTCTCAACCTTCCATCCGCTATATCTCAAGTACTTATAGCTGCACGTAAACCTTCCACTAGAAAGAATTATTCTTATAAATGGAAAAGGTTTACATTGTGGTGCACTCAGAAAGATTTAGATCCTTTCACTTGCCCCACTACCTCACTACTAGATTACCTTTACCATCTCTCAGACTCTGGTCTCAAGACATCGTCTGTAAGGGTACACTTAAGTGCAATCTCAGCTTATCATACCAAGCTCGGAGATGCATCTATCTCCACACAACCTCTCGTCAGTAAATTCATGAGAGGCCTAACTCACATTAAACCTCCAGTTCATACCCCATGCATACCATGGGATCTGAACGTGGTACTCACTAGACTTATGCGTTCTCCTTTTGAACCCATAAACACGTGTGACCTTAAATACCTTACTTGGAAAACGGTTTTCCTTATAGCCATTACATCAGCTAGAAGGGTCAGTGAATTACAAGCACTAGTCACATATGAACCTTTCACAAAGTTCCTCCATGACAGGGTAGTCCTACGGACACATCCAAAATTCCTTCCTAAGGTTGTCACGGAATTTCACTTGAACCAATCCATAGTTTTACCTACCTTCTTTCCTAGGCCTCACTCTCACCAGGGAGAAAGAGCCTTACACACTTTGGACTGTAAACGTGCGTTGTCCTTCTATTTAAACCGCACTACAGCCCAAAGAAAATCCAGTCAGCTGTTTGTATCCTATGATCCAAACAAGCCAGGTAAAGCAGTGGGTAAACATACTCTGTCAAATTGGTTAGCAGATTGCATACAATTTTGCTATGAAAAAGCAGACCTTACTCTTTAAGGGCGAGTAAAAGCACACTCAGTAAGAGCGATGTCAACTTCAGTAGCACACCTTCGCTCTGTACCTATTCTGGACATTTGCAAAACAGCAACATGGAGTTCTCTTCACACCTTTGCAGCTCACTACTGCTTAGACAAAGAGGGAAGACAAGATTCAGCCTACAGACAATCAGTCTTAAAAAACTTGTTTCCAGTTTAATCCCAACTCCTTCCACATCCAACCTGCTGTGATTTTGGCTGATTCATTTCAATAACAATACCTTACGGTTACTTCAGCACAAAATGACTCAGCCTCTAGCTTGCTAATCACCCATATGTGAGGACTAGCATCCTGCTTGTCCTGGGATAAAGCAAAATTGCTTACCTTGTAATAGGTGTTATCCCAGGACAGCAGGATGTAGTCCTCACGAAACCCACCCGCCACCCCACAGAGTTGGGTCCGATACGTTTTATTATTTTATTTTTGGCTAACGCCTATTGCTACAAAACAAGACTGAAGAGAGACCCCTGTGGCAGAGAATATCATGGCATGCTGGGCATGCTCAGTAGGCACTCCGGTGCCAGTCAAAAGTTTCATAGAAACTTTTAAAGAAGTTTTCCGTACATAGGGCTCCATTACCGATGTCACCCATATGTGAGGACTACATCCTGCTGTCCTGGGATAACACCTATTACAAGGTAAGCAGTTTTGCTTTATCTTCAATACTGCCGTGCTTTATAGGCGAAGATTTCCGATTGAGGGAGCTCATACCACTGAGAGCTCCTGTAGTCCGACGTACGTTTCGCGGTTGTGCTGCCTCAGGGACTATGTCCTGATCGGAAAGTTGTAATATCTGAACTTGAAAAAGTGCAAGGTTAATTCCCGCCAAAATTGCTTCAGTGTTTAAATACCTCCATATTTGCTTTCGTCTAATTCATACGGTGTTAAATGCCGCATTCAGAACGCCTAGCAATTTTGGCGGGAATTAACCTTGCACTTTTTCAAGTTCAGATATTACAACTTTCCGATCAGGACATAGTCCCTGAGGCAGCACAACCGCGAAACGTACGTCGGACTACAGGAGCTCTCAGTGGTATGAGCTCCCTCAATCGGAAATCTTCGCCTATAAAGCACTGCAGTATTGAAGATAAAGGTTTGGAAGCGCGACGGCGCTCCACACAAGTAAGGAAATTCCGCTTCAAATATATTCATCCTAACATTGTCAAAAATATTTTATCATAAATGGACAAAAAAAGATAAGAGTAAATTAAAAAAAAAAGTTAGTTTAATAAAAAAGAGAGAATTGAAGTTATTCAAAAGACTTTATTGGACCGATGATTAAATGTGACCCGTTGTGGTTGAAAGCGTGGCTTACTGCCTAAATCAACCAAGGGTGGTATGATGGTCCACATTTCCAGATAAATTCTATGCACATAAAAACATTAAAAAAAACTTTTGGTTTTTGCGACGTCTTGTTGTGAGATAAGTGTGGTTCGTTGCACGTTAATTATTAACTGTTTCTGTATAGTGGTAATTGAAGTCTCCCATTATTACTGCACTACCAATTTGGTTAGCTTCCCTAATTTCTCTTAGCATTTCACTGTCCATCTCACCATCTTGACCAGGTGGACGGTAGTATATCCCTATCACTGTAGTCTTCCCTGACACACAAGGGATTTCTACCCATAAAGATTCAATTTTGTATTTAGTCTCATGCAGGATGTTTATCCTGTTGGACTCTATGCCATCCCGGACATAAAGCGCCACACCTCCTCCCGAGTGCTCCTCTCTGTCATTGCGATATAATTTGTACCCCGGTATAGCACTGTCCCATTGGTTATCCTCTTTCCACCATGTCTCTGAGATGCCAATTAAGTCTATGTCATCATTTACTGCTATACATTCTAATTCTCCCATCTTACTTCTTAGACTTCTGGCATTAGCATACAAACATTTCAAAGTTTGTTTTTTGTTTGTATTTTTATTTTGCTTTTTAATTGATAGGGATAAGTTAGAATTTTTTAGCTCAGGTGAGTTTTTAGTTACAGGCACTGGGACTACTTTTCTAATTATTGGAACCTCACTGTCGGGATGCCCTAATTCTAATGCATCATTAGTATCCTTTAAAGATACCTCTCTCCGAACCATGCGCTGCTGAGCGACTGTCGGCTTTCCCCTTTGTTCTAGTTTTAAATCTGCTCTTGGCTGACGAATGATTGTGCTATGGTGGACCTGCATAGTTATGTGTTCCAGGGGTTATTGGTAAGTGTTAATCCAGTCCCTAGACTAGTGGTGTTAAATTCTTTATCCCAGGACAAGCAGGATGATAGTCCTCACATATGGGTGACATCATCAGATGGAGCCCTGATACAGAAAAACTTCTGTCAAAGTTTCTAGAAACTTTTGACTGGCACACTGAGCCCACTGAGCATGCCCAGCATGCCATGATATTCTCAGCCACAGGGGTCTCCCTTCTGTCTCTTTTTTTTTTTTTTCTGCGCTGCTGTAAGCCTTGCGTAATAGGAGCTCTGTGAGATTTTTCCCTCACTTTTTCCTCACGGAAAATATAACTTTTCAGTCACAAATTTATCTACTCGGGTCTCCCTTCGACATATCAATCAGTGAGTAATTTATGAATCAGTTTTTCAGTCGATTCCTGTCACCTTTCATCGGTACCCACAGGCCATCTTCCGTTACCTGGCCTACTTTTTCACCATGGCCTCGGGATTCAAAAAATGCCCAAATTGTATCCGAACTATGTCGATAACCGACCCACACAATGTTTGTGTTTTATGCCTGGGATCAGGCCACGATGTCCGTGCTTGTACAACTTACGCCCAGATGACACCGAAGGACAGGCATGCCTGTTTGGATAAAATGGAGGAGCTGTTTAAAAAACTCACTCCATCGTCATCTTCGACATTGTCACCGAAGAAATTATCACCCTCTGTTGAAAAACATCGAGGTAAGAAAAGGGTCAATGACCGTCCGTCACCGACCCTATCCGGATCTTCCATAGCATCTTCGACATCTACTAGAGAACATCGTGAAAAAAGACGCCATCGACACCGTTCTGTCTCCGATCCATCGGAGGGAACGACATCCACATCAGCACCGAAGGACATCGAGCCGATGCCGAAGCATGTCCGGGTACTAGAGCCACCGTGTCCCTCTGTACCCAAGATACCGAGGCACTCTCCGCCGGGATCGGTATTAGAATCTGTGCCACCACGCTCAGTCGTGGAAGAACCAGTAGCGCCAGTCTTACCTTCTTCTGTGACAGTGGACCTAGTCCCAGTCTCCAGGGAAGAAGTGACTTCCATGGTCCAACAAGCGATTGTCAAGGCATTCCAAAACTTCCAGCCTCTTTCCATGCCAGCACCAATGCTGACACCGGCATCCACGCCAGAACCATCTATTTTTCAACCCCTACTGAATAGATTCGACACATTAATTGGAGTTTTTCTTACGCCGACAGCTCCCCCGATGCGGCCATCGATGCCAAAACATCCACCGATGATTCCTTCGATTCCAATCCCAGGCTCATTGGAGGACAATGGGAGGGACTCTGATTCCGTCCCGGGGTCATCGGGCCTTCAACACTTCCGGGCACCGACATTACCTTCGATGCCATCGTGACCCAGTCCATCGGGCGATGCTGGCCATCGAGACCTTTCGATTCCCCATCAATGCCTTTACTGCCTCCTGTGATACCAAAGCAGATTCCATCTCAACCATTGAAGTCAGCTTCTAAAAGAAAGCATCATCTTCAAAAACAAAAACCAGATCCTTCTGGGTCAGCTTATCAACCTCACTTCAGTCCTTGGAGGTTGTAGACACTGACATTGATACAGAAGATTTACAGTCAGAGAGGAGGAAATCCCCTCCTGAGGATCTGTCATTTGCAAATTTCATAAAGGAAATGGCAGATACAATTCCTTTTGAATTGCTTACTGAAGAGGATGCAAGACACAAGACTCTTGAAGTATTGCAATTTGTTGATGCACCAAAAGAGGTAATGGCAATACCCATTCATGAAGTGCTTCTGAAACTTCAGCATCGATTGTGGGAACATCCTTGCTCTGTGCCGGCTGTAAACAGAAGAACAGATGCAACATACCTAGTACAACATACCCCAGGTTTCCAAAAACCGCAATTACCACATCACTCAGTGGTCGTTGAATCGGCTCAGATAAAAGCCAGGAAACAGAAATCACACTCTTCTGCCCCACCAGGAAAAGAACAGAAATTCTTACATGGCTTAGGAAAAAATGTTTTTCAGGGATCCATGCTGGTATCTAGGATTGCGGCATACCAGCTTTATATGACGCAATATCAAAGAAACTTGTGGAAACAAGTTCAAGATATTGCAGATAATCTCCCTCAACAACAGCAGCTGGCACTAAATACTCTCATTGCCAAAGGCCTCGAATCTGGCAAACATGAAGTACGAGTGGCTTACAACTCATTTGAGACATCCACCCGTCTATCAGCAGCTGGAATCAATGCACGAAGATGGGCTTGGCTCAAGGCCTTGGACCTCAGGTTAGAAGTTCAGGAGAGACTCGCAGATCTGCCATGTACTGGAGACAATCTCTTCGGAGAAAAAATTCAAGACACTGTCTCACAACTCAAAGATCACCATCAGACACTCCGTCAAATCTCCAAATTACCATCTGATCAGCCTTCTTCCATCCGAAAAGCTAACAGAAGAGATACCAGGAGGCCTTTCTATAAGCCTAGAAAGTACTTCAGCGCGTTCCTACCGTCCACCGCAAAGAGGACTGTTTATTCTAAAGGAAAACACAGCTGAAATAGTTAACTTTGAGACTTTATTAGGGAAAGACAGAGGCAAAGGGAATAGAGACAGATACTAGAACAAAGTACAGATAAGTTTGTTCCAGGGAGTGACAGGTCCATACAAATGTATAATTACCAAGTCACTCAAAGTTCCAATAATGTGTAGAACCTTTTATACCTTCCATACTGACCAATCAGAACATATACTGAGAGTGTTATTTCTAGATAAGTGCAGGGCTTCTGATTTGGGAATATATTAGACCAATCAGCTAATGGGTCTGGGGTGTTGGCTGGCTGCATTCCAGCATGTAGTCAGTCCTTTGTTGCCTTTAATTTCAAACTAACATTCTTGAATACAGCAGAGATGAGGTACTTCAGAAAGTCAATGCACAATATCACATACATGACGTACACGCCAACCAAAGCAGGCAAAAACCCAGCCACTTCCACAAACTGGTCCAGCAGCTGGTTTTTGAAATACATCAAAAGAACAGAAGCTTCTCCACGAATCCTGTGCCCCACTCACTAGTAGGAGGTCGACTCCATCATTTCAAACACCAATGGAGTCTCATCACCAAAGATCAATGGGTATTAGCCATACTGAATCGGGGATACCGTCTCAAATTCAAAACAATACCCCCAAATCTCCACCCATCCTGCTTTGGACAAGCACTGTCATCACATCTCAACTTCAAGTAGAACTCTGCTGACCACCAGGGCTATCGAACGAGTTCCCCAGTCTCAACAAAGCAAAAGGTTCTATTCCCGCTATTTCCTAATTCCAAAGAAAACAGGTGACCTTCGCCCTATCTTAGACCTCCGCAATCTCAACATCTTCAAGATGCTTATGCAAACATACCCATTTCCACACAACATCGCAAGTACCTACGATTTGCTGTGGGAAAATATCATTACCAGTATCAAATCCTGTCATTCGGACTTGCGTCGGCTCCTCGAGTATTCACAAAATGTCTAGCAGTTGCTGCTGCACATCTAAGAAAAAACAGCATCCATGTTTTTCCCTACCTAGATGATTGGCTAATCAGAAGTCCATCCAGACAGGGAGCTCTGTCTACCTTAAAAAGCACAATAAGACTATTACACTACCTGGGATTTCTAATCAACTATCAAAAATCCCACATCGAGCCATCTCAGCTCCTCACGTTCATCGGAGCAGACCTCGACACCACAGTGGTGAAAGCTTTTCTTCCAAACAACCGTGCCAACAATCTAGCTCGCTTGGCGAATTTAATAACACATTGCCAGTTCGCCTCTGCCCATCAACGTCTAGTGTTACTAGAACACATGGCCTCTACAGTACATGTTAGCCATGCGAAGAACTCAATGGACTTTGAAATCTCAATGGTCCCAAGCTTTCCAACCACTGTCGTACACAGTTGAAATCACCCACCAATTACGCCTTTCGCTCCACTGGTGGACAAATCAAGCTGCCTTGAAAGCTGGTCTCCCATTCCAGCAATCAACTCCACAAGTCATCTTGACTACAGATGCCTCCAATCTGGGATGGGGGGCACACGTCAACAACCTTCAAACGCGCAAGGTACATGGACTACGCTCGAAATGAAGTATCAGATAAACTTCTTAGAGCTTCGAGCAATGCGTTATGCACTTTATGCCTTCAAAGACTGCCTCTTGAACAAGACTGTGCTGATACAGACAGACAACACAGTAGCAATGTGGTACATAAACAAACAGGGAGGCACAGGCTCTTATCTGCTCTGTCAAGAAGCAGTACAGATTTGGGCCTGGGCTCTCGAGCAGTCCATGCATCTCCGAGCAACTTATCTAGCAGGCATACAGAACGTTCTAGCAGACGATCTCAGTCGACGTTTCCATCACCACGAATGTTCTCTGGATCCAGATGTAGCGAGCAGAATCTTTCAATGCTGGGGTCACCCAGCCATAGACCTCTTTGCGTCCAAACTGAATCACAAAGTGGAAAGATTCTGCTCCCTCCACGGATGTCGACCAACATTCCCCAGGGACGCCTTTGCTCACCCCTGGAACACAGGTCTTCTATATGCGTATTCTCCGATCCCACTCATATCCAAAACTCTCATGAAGCTACAACAGGACAGAGGGACAATGATCCTCATAGCCCCATATTGGCCTAGACAAGTATGGTTTCCCATACTCCTCAACCTCTTGATCAGAGAACCGATTCGCCTGGGCACAGCGCCCACTCTCATAACTCAGAATCAGGGCAAGTTATGTCACCCCAACCTGCCAACTCTTGCCCTGACAGCTTGGATGTTGAAAGCTTAATTCTGCAACCACTTAATCTTTCAACTCAAGTCTCTGAAGTTATTGTAGCTTCATGAAAACATTCTACACATAAATCTAACCACTCTAAGTGGACAAAATTTACCAAGTGGTGCACGCAAAATGGTTTTGACACCTTTTCTTGCCCCACTCCCTCTGTATTGGATTACCTGTGCCACCTTTCGTATTCTGGTCTACAGACGTCTTCGGTAAGAGTTTACCTAAGTGCCATAGCAGCATACCACAAGGGAATAGGGGATGCACCAATAACAGCGCAACCCCTAGTAAGTCGATTTATGAGAGGCTTACTCCACCTTAAGCCTCCCATTCGACCACCGGTTACTGAATGGGACCTAAATTTAGTGCTAATGAGACTCATGCGATCCCCATTTGAGCCTCTGCACTCCTGTGATGAAAAATTTCTTACATGGAAAGTATTTTTCCTAGTAGCCATTACATCTGCTAGGAGGGTCAGTGAGTTACAAGCTCTTGTCACATACTCACCCTACACAAGGTTCTTACATAACCAGGTAGTCCTTCGCACTCACCCCAAATTCCTACCAAAAGTGGTAACGGATTTTCACCTCAATCAATCATCTTGCATACTTTCTTTCCAAGACCACACTTTCACCAGGGTGAGAGAATTTTACACACCTTAGATTGTAAATGTCCGCTAGCTTGTTACCTGAACTGCACGGCAGTCCACAGAAAATCCACCCAACTCTTTCTTTTAACAAAAATAAACCAGGAGTTGCAGTGGGAAAACAAACTCTCTCCAACTGGCTAGCAGACAGTATCGAATTCTGCTATAAAAAAGCAGGCATTCCTCTCCAGGGGTGAGTAAAAGCGCACTCAGTAAGGGCTATGTCTACATCAGTAGCACACTAAGGTTCTGTGCCTATTGCTGATATCTGTAAAGCTGCAACTTGGAGTTCACTTCACACCTTTGCAGCACATTACTGTTTGGACAAGTAAGGACGACAAGATGCAGACTTTGGACAATCTGTCTTAATGAACTTATTTCCAGTATAGTACCAACTCCTTCTACATCCATCCTACTGTGATTTCAGGCTGCCTCATTTTTTCCAACAGTACACCAGTTGTTGTGCCCTTTGCACAAGTTGTTTGCTGTTGGTCCAGTACAAGAATGACTCGGCCTGTAGCTTGCTAATCACCCATATGTGAGGACTATCATCCTGCTTGTCCTGGGATAAAGCAAAATTGCTTACCTTGTAATAGGTGTTATCCCAGGCAGCTGGATGTAGTCCTCACAAACCCCACCCGCCACCCCACAGATTTGGGTCCGATATGTTTTATTTTATTTTTTCGCTAATGCTTATTGCTACAAATGAGACTGAGGGGGAGACCCCTGTGGCTGAGAATATCATGGCATGCTGGGTATGCTCAGTGGGCTCAGTGTGCCAGTCAAAAGTTTCTAGAAACTTTGACAGAAGTTTTTCCGTATCAGGGCTCCATCTGATGTCACCCATATGTGAGGACTACATCCTGCTGTCCTGGGATAACACCTATTACAAGGTAAGCAATTTTGCTTTGTCTGAGCTCAGTGTTTCTTGTTGGCTGAGTGCTGAAATGGATAACTGTTATTAATCAATTTTTTGCTAGTCTGTCCACAGTTGGCTTTTGAAGAGAATACTGGCAGGCTGATGTCACTGCAGGGGTATATATATAGCATGACATCAATTTGCTCCGTCTCCATCTGCTGGTAGAGGTACATAAACCACTGGTCCTGAATTCATCGGTCTGATTTAGTGAAAAGGAAATTATCAGATAAGTAGTCATTTCTCATTTTCTTGCATTGGAAATAAGATATGAATGCTGAAACATACATGTATACTTTTGTAGCAAAAATGTGTAGTATTTTATATACCGTGTAGCTTCCGCCACACAGTGTATAAAATACTAGCATTAATTTCTATGAGCCTGATGTTCAGTGCTACTTAGCCGGACAAGTCAGTACTTATCCAGCTAAGTGGCAATTGCTGAATATCCGGCTACGTTCTATGGCTGCCATTTAGCCAGATAGTTCTCTTATCTAGCCAAGTAGTTAGCCAGATATCTGGTGGACAGGCAGTGGAAAGAAAATAAGTAGCAATATTCATATTTATCTGGTTCAGTTAATTGGATAAGTTAGACTGCAATAGATGTACAATAGATGTACAAATGCTGTATTGCAGTTAGGTTTGAAAGTTGCACTCCCTGTGATCTAAAAAAGTGTGAGCAAAATGTTTGTTTGAGCCGTGTCCCCCCTACCATTCTTGCAATTGGTTGAGCCCCTCCCCCCACAAATGTGTGGGTGTGTACAATGGCTTGCAAAAGCATTTGACCCTCTTAAAAAGTCAGCACATTTGTGTGGATAACAAATGACACTTGCACAGATTGTTCCAGACAGTATGTTTATTGCAAACTAGTATGCTCTTAAAGTAAAGTTTCAAAGTCACAGTTCATTATTTCTCCGCATTTTGTGTAAAACAAAATTAAAAATAAAAACTGAAAAATGCTGCTTGCATAAGTATTCAACCCCTTCAGACTAGTACTTGGTAGAACTATCTTTTGCTGCAATAACAGCTTTGTCTATTGGGGTAAGTTTCTACTAGCTTTACACACTATTTGTAAGTGATTTTTGCCCATTCTTCCTGGCTGATTTGCTCCAGGTTGTTCAGATTGGTTGGATGACGCTTATGGACTGCAATTTTCAAATAGTGCCACAAATTCTCAGTTGGATTGAGATCTGGACTTTGACTTGGCCATTGTAGAGCATTCATATTTTTGTTCTACCACTCCTGTGCTGCTTTGACCTTGTGCTTGCTATCATTGTCCGATTGAAAGGTGAACTTTCTCCCAAGTTTGGGGTAGATTTTTAAAAAATAGGCCCGCGCGTACTTTTGTTTGCATGACAGGCGCAAACAAGAGTGCACTGGATTTTAATAGATACGCGCGTAGCCGCGCATATCTTTTAAAATCTGGGGTCGGCGCGCGCAAGGCTGCACAAAATTGGCAGCCTGCGAGTGCCGAGCCGCGCAGTCTGCCTCCGTTCCCTCCGAGGCCGCTCCTAAATCGGAGTGGCCTTGGAGGGAACTTTCCTTCCACCCCACCCCCCCCCCCCCCCCCCCCCCCAAATCTTTGTTTGAAAAGTTACGCCTGCCCTGGCTGGCCGCCGGCGCACGATTCCCCAGCCCGGGAGCAGTTTCGGAGGCCTCGGCCACGCCCCCCCCCCCCCCCCCCCCCCCCAGGAAAGCCCCGGGACATACACGCGTCCCGGGGCTTGCGTGCGCCGCCGAAGCCTATTCAACATATTTTGTTCAAAAAGGTCCATTTTTGTCTCCTCTGACCACAAGACCTTATCCCACATGTTAGCTGGGTCACTCTGATGCTTTCTGGCAAACTTCAGAAGTTCTTTAATGTGCTTTTCTTCAGTAATGGCTTCTTTCTAGCCAATTTCCATGCAGGCCAGTTATTTGCAGAGCTCTTGATATGGTTGACTGGTGCACCTCCACTCCAGTCTCAGCCAGTGAACTCTGTAGCTCCTTCAAAGTGATTGTTGGCCACTCTGTGTCTTCTCTCATAAGTCTCCTTGCTCTGAATCTGAGTTTTGAGGGATGGCCTTGTCTAGGCAGTGTCTGGGTGATATGATGCAGCTTCCATTTCCTCATAATTGATCCAACAGTGCTTACTGGGATACCCAAGCACTTGGATATTATTTTGTAGCCTTTTCCTATCTTGTGCAATTCTATAAACTTTATCTTTAATTTCTTTAGAATGCTCTTTGGTCTTCATTTTCACAGCTTTCCTTCAGATTCACAGTCTGACCAATGGTACTGAAATTAGGGGGTCTTTTATCCTGAAAAACTGTCCTTTTTAATGATTGAAAAATCAGAAAAAACAAAGGAAGAGAACCAAAACCAAAATGTAAAACTGACATGGTCCACACAAATCAAATGTTGACTGAGGAAGAGGTGTCTGTTTCCCCTTGTTGCATTAAGGAGACCTTCAGTCTTGGACATATGTTATACTCTGGTTTGTAGTTAAGTACTTTTTGATATTCATTTGTAACATTGCTTTATGAATGATTTATGTTTTCACAGACAGCAACTGGACAATTTTCTTAATGGAATATGATTTTATCCCTGAAGAAGCTTGCTTAGTGAAACACTGGCCATGTTGGGCTTTTTTTCTAGGTTTAATATCGAGACTGTTGTGACTATTTTATACACTTGAAAAATTTCTTTTAAAAAAATTGTTTTTCTTTTGCTGAATCTTAAGATGAATGATTGAACTGACCGGGAGGTCCAATTTTCTTGGACATACCGACAGGCTTGCTGACACCTTTTCCTCAATCAATATTTGATTTGCTGCTGATATGTCAGTTTAAATTTTTGTTTTAGTTCCTCTCCTTTGTTTTTTGTGATATTTCTTTTGGGTTACTAGAAGCTCTTATTGTGGTTTTTTGTTTTTTTTTAATGATTCACAGGTAGATGCCAATTGTTAGGGCAGTATTATCTTTCATCTGGGTAAAGTTGGAGCTTCCATAGTACAGGGATTGAATACTTATGCAAGCAGCATTTTTTTTTTTTTTTAATTCTGGTTTTCAAAAACAGCAGAAAAATAATGAATTGTGACTTTGAAAATTTACTTTAAGAGCAGACTGATTTGCAATAACCATACTGTCTGAAATAATCTCTATTTGTAATCCACAGAAATCTGACTTTTTTAGGGGGTAGAATACTTTTGCAAGTCACTGTGTATATATGTATAGATATTTGTATATATATATATATATAAATGAGAGAGAGATACGCACACATACCTGAAGGGTATTCACCAGGCAACCACACTGCCAACCAATAGCTCAAAGCCCCCATTTTGTTTCCCTTCAAGGAGTAAGCTCTCACACATGGGCACAGAAGTAGACATCCCGTACCCAGACACAGATAGAAATGGATACCTCATGCCCAGATAGACACTCCATACACGGACAAAGTGAAAATGATACCCAGCTAGAAAGACAGACAATCCACACAGACATACCCACACCAAGACAGAAACCCAACACCCTGACAGGCACAGAGACACAAACATACCATATCTAGACAGAAAAACAGACACACGGATATAGAGAAAGACATAGACACAACACACGCAAACACAGGCACAGAGAAATGCAGGCAGACAGACCATATCAAACACACAGACATAGACCACGCATACAGACCAAAACACGCCAGACACACATACTCCACACCATACTCAAACTACGGTAAGGGCTGGAAATGTTTTCAAAAATCTTTGGTGCCAGTCAATTTTTTAGGAGCTGAGAAAAACTCCATCACACTCTGCCCAACTTTTATTATGCTTTTTTACTGTTTCCTGTAAGTTTCTCTCTATTTTTGTATTTTTCTAAGTTCATCTTTTTTAATTTTCTCATGTTTTGATTTGCCTATTTAACTTTTTTACACTTTTTACCTTTATTCTCCCTTCCCCACTTCCTCCTCCTCTCCTCTCCTTTCTATGTCCTCATTCTCTCTGGCCTCTTTGCCCTGTAGCTGTAATTTCTGTCCATAGCAAACAGGGGTGGATTGGCCTATCGGGGGATCGGGCTTCCCCCGGTGGGCCGGTCACTCCCATCACGTGATTTTTTTTTTTTTAAACTTCCCGGCCAAAGACAAGACCAGGGTCTGCTGGGCTGCGGGCAGGGCCGGTGGAAGCACTAGGCCTGGGGCGCCGCGAGCAGTGGTATCCCGAGGGGAGCCAATGCCCCCGGGCGCAGGGAGGCTCATGCGGCGCTGCAACAGGCAGATCGGCAGGGCCGTGGTGAGGCTCACGTCACCACGGCCCGAAGAAAAAGATCGCGATTAAATGCGCTGATGCTCCTCCTCTTTCCTGCCTGTGCAGCCCCGAAAATAAACGTTGCCGGAGCCACGTGGGCAGGAAGGAGGAGGAGCATCAGCCGCGTGCAGAAGAGGAGCAGCGCTTACGGGCTGAGAGGAGGAAGAGGCCTGGTAGCAGGGCTGCCGCGGCCCGAGAAGATCAGGGCCGCTGCAGAGCCCATCCTGCGGTGACCCGCGAAGAAGAGGCCCAGAGGTGAGAGAGAGGATGAGGGTCTGTAGAGTGTGTATGTGTGCGTGTATGAGATGACTTGAGAGATTGTGTGTGAGTGAGGACCTGAATGTTTGCAGAGACAGCATGTGAGAGCCTCTTTGTGTGTGAGAGAGACAGCATGTGACAGAGCCTGTGTGTATGAATGATTGCATGAGAGCATGTGAGAGCCTGTGTGTGTGAGACAGCATGTGCCAGTGAGACTGTGTGTGTGAATGATTGTGTGAGAGCCTGAGCTTGAGCAAGACAGCATGTGGGAGTGAGAGAGAGCCTGTGTGTGTCAGACAGCATGTGCCAGTGAGAGACTGTGTGTATGAATGATTGTATATGAGAGAGCATGTGACAGTGAGAGCCTGTGTGTATGAATGATTGTATGAGAGAGCATGTGACAGTGAGAGCCTGTGTGTGTGAGTGAGAGAAATGCATGTGAGAATGAGAACCTGACTGTGTGTTTGAGGGAAGAAGATGGAGAGAAAAGAAACAGAAAAAAGGACAATATAAAAGGAACTGGCAAAAAAAAGCCTGTGACCAACCAATTAGAAAACTAAGATCTGACAGCAAAGGTAAAAAAAATAATAAATTACTTTTTAGTGATTGGCACATGTAATCTTTGGGAATGTGCAAGAATAGCACTTTCTCTATGCGGATCTCACAATGTACGAGATCAGCATGGAGAAAGTGGAAGCCCACGGGGCCTGCACAGAGGAGGCAGTAGAATGGGCTTCAGTGTCAATAGCAGCAATTGACACCTCCCCAATAGCCTTGTGGCAGCAGTGACAGTGGCAGCAGAGGAATGAGAGAGGTTCCGAGGTTGCTGGCAAAAGAGGGGGATCTGCCTTTAGTTTGTGCTTATATATGAATGGGAGTCTGCCTGGGGGTGTATGTGTGTGAATGCATGGGTGCCTGCCTGGGGGTCTGTGTGTGTGAGAATGAATGTGTGCATGCCTGGGGGATGGGGAGGGAGTGGTGTGAAAATGAATGGGAGCCTGCCTGGGGGGGGTCAGTGTGTGTGTATGTGAGGGAGCCCAGTGAGTGTGAGAGCATGAGTGTGTATGAGAAAATCCAAGGGAGTAAGAGTTTGTGTGTGGAGGGGGAGAGAGTGTCTTAGAGCCTGAGAGTGTGTCAGTGTCAGTGAGAGCGAGAGGTTATGGTGGATATAAGAGCATGAATGTGTATGTATGTGACAGTGTATGTGTGAGAGAGAATGGACATGTGAGTATGTGTGAGAGAGAGAGGATAACCTCCTAATCCTCGACAATATCAGGGTGACTGGAAATCAAGAGCTCCCACAGAAGGGGACAGCAGGGGCTTTTTAAAATCCTTATTAGTTTTAATTATTGAATATTATTTGATGTCTGCTCTTTTTGAAATATTTTATTGGTGTTAATACACATTTTTGAAAATTTCCCTTAGTTAAATTCCTGGAGGTTCTATTCATCAGCAGTTTTGAAATATATATTTTTAGTATGATTTTCCTATTGTGATGTTTTATAGTTCTTGATTTTATTGTTTGATGTTTTATGAGGAATGATGGTATTTTCTGTTTTTCCATTGCTGCATTACATACAGTCTAACTTGTTGATATTTCCAGTTCAGTTTGTCTGTGCATTTCTGTGTATATTTTATGGTCCCTTTATTCTGTATTTGGTGACTCACCAAATTGTATGTGTAATTGGGTACCCATGGCCAGTATGGAGAAAAATCCCCCGGGCCACTATTTTCCCACAATCCGCCCCTGACAGCAAAGCAGCTCCTCTCCCTGGCCCAAGGAAAGAAATGCATGGCTAAATTATGGCATGCTTACAATGTCATTACATTCTGGCAGCAACATCTCTCCTGATCTTGCAGTGTCTCCATGGCACAAGACTCAACAGTGTAGCCATTTTATTCTTCCCTGATTGGGCAGCCAAGTGTGCCCCTCCTTCACGATTGTTCGAGCCCCCTTCCAATTTTCTCACCCCACTCTTTTTTTTTTTTTTTTGAGGCAGCTTTCTCCACTCAAGGCTATATCAATGTTAAATTTTACCCTTGAGAACCATAATTACAACTCAGTATTTTCCCTTCCTTGTTAGAAACTGGAAGATATACTAGCAAGTATGCAAAGAAGATTCAATTACCTGTAAATGAAGACGTGCATGAGGAAATAACTTCAACTATATATGCAATTATATTATTTATGATAGAAGAGAGCAAGTTGAGATTAACTGTACATATTTGACATTGTCTTCTCAAATAACATGGACTTCTGCTTTGGTGGAAATGTGGTGGAATGCTGATTGAAAGTGTTTTTTAAGGACTCATTTGACTGCTGGATACTGTTGACAAAATATGTTCTGTATGATTTAAAGAATCTGTATATATGCATACAAAAGTGTTGCACTCTGTGGACCAGGGGTGCATTCTCACCACTGTTCATCCTCAGTGACTTACCTATTTCACATATTAGATTAGTAGATGAAATAGTATATTGTACTGTTGAGCATAAACTGTTTCTAATCTAGTTTGTCCTACCCATGTCCTTTT
Organism: Rhinatrema bivittatum; assembly: GCF_901001135.1. Taxonomy (NCBI): domain Eukaryota; kingdom Metazoa; phylum Chordata; class Amphibia; order Gymnophiona; family Rhinatrematidae; genus Rhinatrema; species Rhinatrema bivittatum. Next base: position 246,862,378 of record NC_042619.1, on the reverse strand, counting down.
TATATACAGTGTATCTTCTGTTGGATTTAATTTTATAAGTTTATAGCAAATGTGTGTAACTGAAAGCACAAACTAGTATGTATATAAAGAAAATACTATAGCACAGGAACTGTTCAAAGATGTAAATGTTTTGTACTTTTCAAAGAATGATTTTTATTCAAAATTTTTTCAAGAAGTTTTGAGTGGGAGGGCATAGGAATATTAGTTTTCATCATGTAACAATTTTCGGTTGAAAAATATAAAAATTTCTAGTATGTCACATAATAGCCAGGGTACTTGAAAATAGTTGACAATAGGTCAAAGCAATACTTTAAAGGGCATGTTTTATTGATAATTCAATATGTTTTATTTAAAGAGTTTTGCTAAGGAAATGTATTGTGAATAACCTAATTACTTTATTTCATGTCATTCTGTACTAAATATACCACAATCTCCAACTTCAAATTTGAAACAACTTGTTAAGGCAGTATTCAGTGCATGCCTCCTCTTAGGTAAATGTTTAAGTACCCACATTCCTTGTTTTCAACAATATTTTGGGCAGCAGTGCACATAGTTCATATTTTGATGCAAAGGGATCAACAAATATGTACTTATTTTTGTTTTTATATATTTCCAGTGAAATGTGTTGTGTTTCCTAGTTCTCATTTAAGAACAGAAGATTGTTTCTACCCTTCTTTGGCAAGTATTACCCATGTGTGCTTAGTGTCAGAAAAGTCCAATGCAGTTTGGCAAGTTATGCTTTTTCAGCATACAAGATCTTGATACAGTCAGTGCATGACATGAAAAAGGTATGGAAGTTCTGAGAAAAGACTTGAAAGCTATGGGAAGCATATAGAGGATTTGGGCAAGTTAAATGCTGTTTGGCAATGTTTAGGAATTGAAAGGGAAAGATCTTGCCATTGAGACTATCTTGGATTTTTAATAAATATTCCAAGCACTGCATTTGAATAATTTTCTAAAAAATTATCATATTTTTAGTAGGTTTATTGACCCCACTCGAATTTGTACTATTAACTAAAAAGGAAACTAAGGGGGTTATTTTCTAGTCACTTCATTACATTAGGCTAAAGAGAATATCTGATTCTGGGAAGCCTCAATAGATCTGTTTGCATCTCCCCACTATCATAAACTTTCACTTTACTGCTCAAAGAACATCTTATGACTGCTTTTCTTGTCACCAGGATAACCTGTTCAACTGCAGTAGAAACTAGTAATTCAATGATTATTATACTTTCAACATCTAAGCTGTGAGCACCAAGAATTGAAGACTGGGGTGAAACAGGATCCCATCATTGAGTTAGAAGATTTGAGAAACTCCTTAGTCAAATCGGATGGACCAAAACTAATCTGTGTCCACAGGAACCATAATGGATGAGGCCAATAGGGAGCTATGAAGATCATGGTCCTTCTCTCTTTTCTCAATTTCAGCAACATTCTTGGAAAGAGGGGTATCAGAGGAAAGCATATATGACTCTTCCCCTCCAGGAAGTTTCTCAAATCTTCTAACTCAATGATGGGATCCTGTTTCACCCCAGTCTTCAATTCTTGGTGCTCACACCTTGGATGTTGAAAGTATAATAATCATTGAATTACTAGTTTCAACTGCAATTGAACAGGTTATCCTGGTGACAAGAAAAGCAGTCATAAGATGCTCTTATAATTTTAAATGTAGATTTACACTTTGGTGTCATACTACTCATGAGAATCCATTTCATTGTACAAAGTCAGTAATTCTTCAGTATCCTTGTCATCTGCCACATTTGGCGTAAAAATTAAACTCAGTAAGTATTCATTTGAGTGGTATTAGTGCCTATCAGCAGCAAATATATACTTTCCCAGTATCTCATTGACAAACAGTAGCAAGATTTATGAACATTTTGTTGCACTTACACCCACCAGTCAAGAGACCTGTAATTAAATAGGACTTAAATATGGTTCTCTTGCAATTAATGTAATCCCCTTTAGAATTATAAGTAAATGTAAATTTGAAATTACTTTCCTGGAAACTGCTATCCTTGTTGCAGTCTCCTCATGAAGAATTGAAATTCAAGCATTAATAACCTATGAATCCTATACACAAATATGCCAATAGAGTACTTTTAAAAACATATCCATAGTTTTGCACAAACTAGTCTCAGTGATACGTCTAAATCTGTAGTCTTACCAATGTTTTTTCCTAAACCACACTCCTCAAAAGCAGAACATTTGAATACTTTGTATTGTACAGAAGCGCTGCTTTTTTATTTGGAAAGACTAAACAAATCAGAAAATTTCAAATAATTTGTGATTTTTGGACAAGTACAGCAAGGGCAAGCAGTTAAGAAATAGACCTCATCCAGTTGCTTATCCCAGTGTATATTTTTCTGTTACAAAGAAGCAGGAACTGCTCTTCAACTGAGTAAAGACCCTTCAGCTGAGGGCAACTATATCTACACTAGTATAGCATTTCATCGTTCAGAACTTTTACACGACATCTACAGAGCAATTATATGGTCTGCCATTCATTTATTTATTTATTTATAAAATTCTTATATACAGTCATTCAGACTGGCCATCACAACTGTTTCCAAACACAAAATGCAAATAAAAGAACAGTTAAATTTACATAATACACAACTACTAAATTATTATATAAAACACAAATAAAAATAACCGGATAATATGAGATCACTCCTTTACAAAATTTTACTGTTTAGAAGAGGATTCTCCTTAGTAGTTTTGGACAAGCTGTACTGAGCAACTTATTCAAATAGCTTCAGCTAACCTGCCATCCTTTAACAGAGTGCATAACCTACATTGATTAGTTTTCTTACACACTTCTGAGTTTTGGAGTCCCCACTTATGTGGTTGTTTACTTGTCCATGGAGAAAGTGAGATTGCTTACTTGTAATGGGTGTTCTCCATGGACAGCAGAACAAGTCATACCTTCCCTCCCACCTCCCTGTCTAGTTGAAGCTTAGCTAGGAAAAGAACTGAGGAGATTAGTGCCAGGGTGGCAGCATAGGAAATCATATGTATGCTCAGAAAATATTTAAAAATGCTGCTGAACTATATGTGTGAGAGAGCTCTGTCCTGCCAGTCGCACCATTGGGAGACACCATCTACTTGTATGGCTGATTGTTCTGCTGTCCTCTGAGAACACCCATTATAGATAAGCAATCTTGCATTAACTGAAATTGGCATTTCTGTGTTCAGTTTTTGAGAACTATTGCAACCTAAAATAAGACATTTTAGATAATTTTTCTGAGTTTCACCATAAACACAGAATCGGAGAAGCACACTTTAAAAATGGAGGTGCCCAACATTTTTTAAACTTATTCCAAGTATAGAAAATAGCAACCCTAATTTTACCCATGCTAATCAAAGTTTTGATTATAGCTTTCAGATAAGTTTTATTTTTGATTCTTATGAGGGGAAAGAGTATGTTACCATAAGTTAATTATGAAAATGCCTGTCTTCATGAATGAGCAGCAGTATCTCTAAGACCATTTGGGGTAGATTTTAAAAAAGTGCGCCTTCGCGTACTTTTGTTGGCGCACCAGGCGCAAACAAAAGTACGCTGGATTTTAGTAGATACGCGCCCTCCCCTCACCTTCCCCTCCCTTCCTCTACCTAACCCACCCCCCCCCCCCCCCCCCCGGCCCTATCTAACCCCCCCCCCTACCTTTATCCCTGGATTTACGCCTCCCGGAGGGAGACATAAATCCACGCGCGCCAGCGGGCTGCTGGCGCGCGGAGATGCAATCCGGGGGCGGTTCCGGAGGGCGCGGCCACACCCCTGGCCCCGCCCCGACACGCCCCCTCGAAAAAACCCCAGGACTTACGCGAGTCCCGGGGCTCTGCGCGCGCCGGCAGGCCTATGGAAAATAGGCGCGCCGGCGCGCAAGGCCCTGCTCGCGTAAATCCAGGCGGATTTACGCGAGCAGGGCTTTTAAAATCCGCCCCTTTATATTTTGTATACTACATATCAATAGCATTTGTTTTAAGTACAATTATATTTTCAAGATTTGACATTCATTTTTATATCACTGTGTCTATGGTGATTATGCCCTTAGAATACTAACTGTGCTCAACAGTTGGTCTTCCAACTCTCAAAACGGGTCAGGTAAATTTTTGCACCATTGCATGGCTTTTTGCAGGTTAGTTTTAAAGCAGTGCTAGAAGTTCTAAAGGAATATGCTTTATGTATGCAGCAAGTGTACAGTATACATACATTACTATTCATGGGAACTTCTAATGCTTACTTTCTATTCTTCAGATATTATAGGTTTTATTTTAGAAACCTGGAATCAATGAACCTTGTAGGAAATTAAAACTTATTTGGCCATTTCATATAAACATGGGTGTTTTATGAAGAAACTAAGGGCCTCATTTTCCACGCCGCTCGCACGCGAAAGGTCCCTTATTGCGTACGATACCAGGATGGGGCGGAGTCGGTCCCGGAAGAGGAGGAGTCGGGGCGTCACCGGGGCTGACTCTGCGCCGACGCCGCAGACAGCGAAAAGGTAAGTGCCTTTTCACGGCAGCTTTCGCTCCCAATAGCTACACCTCCTATGGTGTAAGTATTGGGTGTGAAACCGGCAGCGATCACACCGTCGCGGTGCGATCGCTGCCGGCTAGCGCAGGCCCTCCCCCCGTTTCGGCCCCCCGCCCCTCATCTTCTAAAGTATCGCAGGCCTGCGATACTTTAGAAAATGAGGCCGTAAGAGATGTAGGTTTTACATAGCTACTAATATCTTATTCTTTAGCTGTTTACTTTGTTCCTTGACTTGTCAACACTCCTCGCAGAATCTTTAATCATATAGATCTAGTTCGCCATCACTGATGGACTTATTCAGCACAGATAAATAGCCAAGCAGAGTGCACCCATTAAACATGTACAGTAGAGCAGCAATTCCTAACCTTTTATGTGTCATGACATACCCAGCACTGGTTTCACTTTGCCTTGGCACCTTTCCTTTTCTCTTGCAACTCTCATCTGGCATCAACACCACTTCCCTTCCTCCCATCCCCCTAGCATCAGCACCATCTCTTTTCTCTAAATGACCTCCAACTGGTAAAAGAAATCCATGAGCAGCACTTATTGCTGCTTCTACCACGTGCTCTGCTGACTTCCCTCTGAAATTGGAATAGTGCAGGTCCGGTAGGTCTTTGCAAGACTGTGAGACCCCACATGGTTCCAACTTCAGAAAGAAGCTGCAGAGAAGGCAATAGCAGCCAAAAGTTTGCAGCACACTAGTGTGCCATAGCATACTGGTTTGACACCTCTTTATTAGGGTACCTTTTATCCAAAGACCCATTATCAAAAAAAAACTCATATGCTTCTGCACATGCTTTTTTATACAGAAAGCCTGTTTAAAAAAAAAAAAAAATTGGTTGACCTCAGGTCCTGTTATCCAGGAAAAACTTAAATTATTTGGGACAAATCAATTATCCAGAGTGAGTTTAGTACCAACCATTTTGAATAAAAGGCACTTATTGTATTACTAGTAATGCTTTATTTCATATAGTAAAATTGCATTCATTTGTAGTATATTTTTATTTGAGTTAATCATGATTACTTGAGAATTTATTTTAGTAAAATGAACAGAAAAACTGTTCTGCTTAAATTCCATAAAGTAGTAGTATCAATATTGAAATGGATTACTTTGTTTTTGATAACTTTCCCCTAAATTCATCATTCTGTTATATTTATAGCAGAATGATGAGTCTCAAAAAAGAAGGGGCGGGGGGTGACTGGGCAGCCAGCTGCATTGCAGCAGTGTGGTTTCGCCTGCAGTGGTGTGGCCACACCGCTCACTATCGCCCCCATAGCGTCATGGGAAAAGGTGGTGGTGTTTCCCACAGTGCTGCTTGCAATAATGTGAAAAACATTGCTGGTAGTGCTGTCGGGTCATAACACTGCCCATACTTGTCCCCTTCCCCTATTTAGCATGGCATCGCCATGATAATGGCCTATCGCAGAATAAAGAAAATGACCCTGTTTGCTATTGAATTGGTAATGTGTTAGCCTTAGATTTTGAGTTTCAAACTATTTGGCATCATGTATTAAATTCACAGGCATTGTATTGCTTTGGGGGCATTCGTGATTTGTCTACACCTAGTTAAAATGTTATAGCTACAATGCATTTCAATAATTCCGATATTTGTGGTGGAAATTTTCAGGCTGAGAGAAGAAATTCCATACTTGCAGTATACATGCTTATTTTATCCAGTACATATAGATGTTTCTTGTTATAACTTACTGGCAGAGTATTGCCTACTTAATGCTCAACAACTTTTCCACTCCTTTTTGCTAGCAACATAACCTTACTTTATTCACAACTGCTTAATTTTGTACAGTTTTAGTGGTTACAATATAAAACTAAACTATATTTTTAGTGAAGTAAACGTGCTTATGTTGGACACATGGCAATGTATTCAAATAGTGCACTGCAGTTCTAATTGCAAGATATATATATATATTTTTTTTAGTACAAATGTGTTTACATCAGATATGGCTTATAATCTCCTGTGGACATAATGCTCCCATCTCAGAATAAGGGACAAAATTATATCACTGTATATGTACAGTGCATACAACTGAATTCAAAATAAAAGCTTTTATTCATTTTTATGGGAAATTGTATCTTCAGGTAAATATAGAATAAAATTAGTGGAATTTCATTTTGGGGTAAATATACAGGAAAACCCAAAAATTTAACACAGTTTGCCTACAAGTTATAGATATTTATTTTGGTCCATTTCATCTGTAATATGAGAGAGAGTGCATGGAACGTACAGATAATATGATATAGAGCTATTTATTGTCTTCTGATTTTAATTGTATGAAATTGTAGGTTTTCAAAAATGGTTCTGGTTTAAGGATAAATATATTCTTTGTTTAATTTCTTCTATGATTAAAGATAATTAAATTCTGATTGATACCCACTGCTACACCACTGTACAGTATTTGATAATATGACTAACATTTATTCAGACTTTCACTGTCTGCCAGATACTAAATCAAAAGTATAATAAATATTCCCAAGTTTCTGGTATATTTTTTATCAACAGAGTGCAAATTATATGCTTACCTGAATGTTATGCAGATTAAGTTCATATGAAATTAGTTAAAAAAAATAATATAGCTTGTTCTAAAATCTATTTCTTAAACTTTTTCTTTACATTTAAAGATGTTAGGAATATCCTGCAAGAATTATTTGCAGAATTCATGTGCTACATATTACTACTTTCTGGATGTATCATATTTACAGTTGCAAGCAAAATTGAATGCGAAAATATATAGTAGGCAGTTGGAAAAAATTAAGTATAACTTTAGTGGTAAGTTGATAACTTGCACAGTAACTCAGAAGATCATCTTTACTGTCTATTATTAGAGAACTTCTGAGGAGCTTATTCTCTATTTAAATCAGGCATAACAGCAACTACTCTAAATCATAATACATGGTACTAGATAGGCAGATTAAGGAACTTTTATGATTTCAAGCAAACTGTCTCAGCTAATCAGATTCTAAAGATAGGGAGCTACTTAAAAAATATTTACATCTTTATATTTGTAACAAGGCAGGAAGAAGTGATGAAGAGGAGGTGTAGGTCACTTGTAGAATGATCACTTGTCCCCTCCAGAGCTGCACGAATCTATGGAGCTACATTTTCTGATGAATGGGAATTAAAATTACGTTTTTCTACAACTACACTGGCAATGAAAAGGAAACAGATTGGAAGACCTAATATGGAGTCACGTGACTGGCTTTATTTTCTTTTATAGTACACCTCTGATAGATTATTCTCTTCCATCAGTGGCATTTAGGAATGTTATAATTTGACTGGAAGACATACAGTTTTGATACATAAAGGATACATCCTGTGTATAGCATAAATCAGATTTTTTTGGTAGTACACTTACCCAATTTAAAGAATATTTTATTATGTCCTGAAGGCTGGTTTTTATTGCCAGGTTAAAACATTGCAAAGGCATACCTGCCATTCTGCTTTTCTTTTCTGTATGCCTAGTTGGAACAGTATGTTTCTTTTATATAACAGGATATTTTGTGCTCTCAGATCCACCCTTCTTTAAACTTTAACCAGTAAGCTAAGAGTGAAATATATAGCTTCTGGAATTTGTCATTATTGGTTTATATGTCAATATTGTTTATATTAACGGCCTTCTCACATTCATAATAAAGTAATGACCATAAGGATTTTTTTCTGATATTTCAGTGAACAAACTTGTCTATAAACAGTAATTGTACACTGTATTTAAGTAGCTCTCCATCATTGTTCAAGGCATGTATTTAAAAATGTTGATTTTAATCTAGAAAGGAAGCAAAATTTTCCACAGTCAAAATTAGAATAATTAGATTAGAATAATCTAACATTTATTATATTATAGCAGTGTTCTAAAATGCCTGATAAACACTGCCTTGCTATATGGAATACTAACTGTACCCTGTGCCTGTATATTTGCAGAGCCTTTAAATAAGTTGCTCAAAATGCAGTCAGTATTTAGTATAATTGGCTTTGCATATTTATTTGTAATACATCTTCTATTTGCATACAAGACAATACATTTTGGAGAAGCTATTCTGAATATTTCAGAATGAGACTGGCATATGAATATACCAACACATTTAAAAATCCAGTAAAGAAGGGTCATTTGTTTACATAAATTATGATGCAAAGCAGGGTTCTAAAATTATATAATGTGCACTGTATACACAGCTTTATAGTCCAGTGGCAAATAATTGACAAGTTCTTTTTATTGTGCCTCTGTTTTATTTTGCAGAACGTGGTCTTCCACTATAGAACAACCATTGTTACTAAATGATACTTAAATATAAATATTGTGTTTACATGATGAAATGCAAGCATTTTACAAAGAACTGAAAACTATTCTTGTTCAGAAGAGTTGTAATGCAGTGCTTCTTTATGCTATAGAACACATTTTCAGTTTTAAAGAATTGTAGCAAGGTTCCTTTTGTACTATGTACAGATTTGCCATGTTTTGCACTTTTCTATGGCTTTTCTAACTGCTTTTAAAAAATATTTATAGAGGAAATAGTGATACTTTTGCAGGATTTACTATTCTGCATAGCCAGTTGTACTATCACTGATAATTTCCAAATTTAATTTGGACTAACAAATACTGTTGATTGCAAGGCCTAACAAATATGAATACTGTTAAGTCATTAGTCATTGCACAATAAAATCACTGTGAGATGTATATAAACCTTCCCTTAGTAAAACAAAATGTTTTATTTATGTAATGTCTATTGATTTTGGATTCATTTAATAAACCTTTATATCTTTTTTTAATGTTTAAATCTGTTTTTCTTTTATTTGCTTCCTTGACGAAATACAGTATCTAAACAGTATGAGACTATGAACTGTGCAGAACTCTATTTTGATTACATAAAATATTAACCCCTTGATTTGCATTTGTAAAGATCAGATTTGCTGGTGCCAAGAAGCTAAAGAGTCCATACTGAACATTTCCAGATTGTCCCAGCTTTTAATTTTAAAAAGTCTAGTAGCCATGTTTGCATATGCCTCATTTGTAAGAGTGTTATACAGTATTAAATTATATGATGATTCTTTAATGTTAACATACACTTGGGACGTTACTGAGGATAAACTATTATCAAACAATAGTAAAGATACAAAATGGTAATTTCTTATCCTTCTGCTACACCAGTCCAGAGCATTGGGGTTCTCTCCCATTTCCCAGATGATGGCAGAATTCTTTTTTTTTTTATTATGACATCACTACTCTACTTAACCTGTACATGGAACCTAATGTACCAATGTTTTCTGCCTCCAGCTAAGTGGACAGAAGGCCTCATTTTCCATAGGGATCGCAAGCGATAAGGGACATTTCACACGCGAAAAGTCCCTTATCGCATGCGTTACCAAAATGGGGGCGGAGTCGGCCCCGGAAGAGGAGGAGTCAGGGCGTCACCGGGGCCAACTCCGCAAAAACGCCATGGACGACAAAAAGGTAAGGCCCTTTTCGCGTCCGAGTTCACGCCCAATAGCTACACCTTCTATGGTGGCGCTATTGGGTGCGAAACTGGCAGCAACCGCACTGCAACGGTGCGATTGCTGCTGGCTAGCGCAGGCCCGCCCCCCATTTCGGCCCCCCGCCCCTCATTCCCTAAAGTATCGCAAGCCTGCGATACTTTAGAAAATGAGGCCCATAGTGGTGAGGCAGAATTTTTAAATTTATTTTCAAATCTATTTACCAAAGATTTAAACAAAATCAGCTTTGCCCTAAATCACCCTTTTCTATTAAGTTATCAGTGGAACCAAGATCTAGAAAACTTTTAAAGAGGAAATTTCTCAAGAATCTTTCCTTTAAGCAGCTTTTAGGAGAGCAGTTATCCTTAGAAGCCACCGATAATGTAAGGCATTCAGTTCCAACCTTAATAGTTGAGATTGAAGAGATTTTGCCACTAAAGCTGTTTGTCAAGGGGGAGTGAAGCTTATAAATAAAGGAGATAGGAACTCACACGAAAAAGATAAGTTTAGGAAAGAGAAAAAAAAAAGGTAAAGAAAAATGCCCTACTATAAACCAGCGTTGATTCCTTTACAATCATCTGTCCACGGAATGGCAGTTGAAACAGCTGTGGGTACTATTTTTAAACCTGTTCAAGTTGACTCAGACACACAAAATGTTAATTTAATTTAAGCTGAGGTTTATTTTAGGAGTATCAGGAGTCTGTGGCCAGAAATGATTTACAGAGGTTTGGCCAAACAGTATCTCACTTGAATTTGTAAATGTTATGCAGCAAGCCTTTGCTGCATTTGTCTCATAAAGATATGCAGGAAGAGTCACTTGCAGGCAGACACTGCCATCCAGATGCTATGGCTTTGCAATCCAAATATACAAAGTTGAGAAAAGATTGATTATCCCAGGACAAGCAGGATGCTAGTCCTCACACATGGGTGATATCACTGGACGGAGCCCTATCACGGAAAACTTTCTGTCAAAGTTTCTAGAAACTTTTGACTGGCACACTGAACCCACTGAGCATGCCCAGCATGCCATAATTCCCTGATCTACAGGGGTCTCCCTTCAGTCTCGTTTGTAGCAATAAGCTTTAGCCAAAAATAAAATAATAATAAATATCGGACCCAACTCCATGGGGCGGCGGGTAGGTTTCATGAGGACTTACATCCTGCTGTCCTGGGATAACACCTACTACAAGGTAAGCAATTTTGCTGTATCCCAGGACAAGCAGGATGCTAGTCCTCACATATGGGTGATTAGCAAGCTATGGCTGAATCATTGTGCAATGGACCAACAGGGAACATATTGTGGAACAGGCACAATAACTGGTGAACTGTTGGAAAAAACAAATGAGGCAGCCTAAAATCACAGCAGGTTGTATGTAGAAGGAGTTGGGATTATGCTGGAAACAAGTTCTTTAAGACAGATTGTCCGTAGGCAGAATCTTTTCTTCCTTCCTTGTCCAAACAGTAGTGAGGTGTGAAGGGAACTCCATGATGCAGCTTTACATATGTCAGCTATTGGCACAGAACATTAGTGCACTACTGAAGCTGACATTGCTCTTACTGAGTGCGCCTTTACTCGCCCTTGGAGAGGAAGGCCTGCTTTTTCATAGCATAACTCTATACAATCTGCAAGCTTGCCCACTGCTTTACCCAGTTTGTTTGGATCAAAAGAAACAAAGAGTTGGGTGGACTTCCTATGGACTGCGGTGCGATCTAGGTAATATGCAAGTGCACGTTTACAGTCTAAGGTGTACAAAGCACTTTCACCTTGGTGAGAGTGAGGTCTTGGGAAGAATGTGGGTAAGACTATGGATTGATTCAAATGGAATTCCGTAACTACCTTGGGAAGGAATTTTGGGTGTGTACGGAGTACCACTCGATCATGTAGGAATTTTGTATAGGGTGAGTAGGTGACAAGTGCTTGTAACTCACTAACCCTTCTAGCAGATGTAATGGCTATCACGAATAGAGACTTCCATGTAAGAAATTTAATATCACAGGAATTCATGGGTTCAAAAGGAGAACGCATGAGTCTTGTTAGTACTACATTAAGGTCCCATTCTGTGGTGGACGTAACGGAGGTTTAAGGTGAATTAAACCACTCATAAATCTACCAACAAGGGGTTGCATTGATATCTATGCATCCCCTATTGTATTATGGTACGCCGAGATTGCACTGAGATGCACTCTTACTGATATAAGGTCTGGAGACCTGAGTCTGAGAGGTACCAAAGATAGTCTAGTAAAGATGATGTGGGGCAAGAAAAAGGGTCAAAACCTTTCTGTGAACACCATGTAGTGAATCTTGTCCACTTAGAACGATAGTTTTTTCATGAGGAAGGTTTGCATGAAGCCTTTTCAAAAAGATCACTCCATCATCATCTTTGGCGTCTTCACCGAAGATAATGCCTTCCTCTGTTGAAAAACATCAAGGTAGAAAGAAGGCCGATGACAGTTCATCACCGACCCCATCCGGATCTTCTATAGCTTTCTCTTCGGTCTCCAACAAAGATCATCGAGAGAAAAGACGCCATCGGCACCGTTCAAATTCTGTTCCTTCGGAACCATCGGTGTTCGCATCGGCTTCGAAGGACGTCGAACTGATGAAAAAGCGGATCCAGGTACAAGAGCTTCCATGCCCCTCTATACCTGAGGCACCCAGGTGCTCTCCACCGGCGGCGGTGTAAGAGGCTGTGCCACCAGCACTACTCACCTGGTCATTCGTGGCTGTATAAGGCTTGCGTCTCAATCGACCGCCTCAGCATGATCAGGATCACAGTGGAATCAGAATCGCGCCTGGGCCAAGGAGGAAGAGGCCGAACAAAGGGGAGCCAGCAGGTTTTAAGTTTCCTGCCAGTCCTTCCCCTTTGGCCGATGTCGCCACATCGCTCCCCCAGCCAATTGCGTAGCCCGGCAGTGGGGCGCATCCTGATTATGTCACCATGCCTGATGCCGGACCAACCGGGAGGAGTGAAGTCAGAAGCAGTGCACCCCGGCGTGACCAGCAGGAGCCCTGCACCTGGCGCTGACTGGTCGCAGCCGGCGCCATTACTACCAGCCATCACTGGAGAGAAGGGATCCCCCCTCCACACACGTTTGGTAAGCCCGGCCTCAGCATGGCAGTGCCTCACGGATGCAGTGGGTGCCCGGTTATTCACGGCGCCCGCGCATCCCTAAGAGCATGCCCTACTGGGTCAGACCAAGGGTCCATCAAGCCCTTGGTCTGACCCAGTATGTGATCCTGCTGTGCTTCTTGTAAGGATGGGGTGCTTTCCATTAGCAGTGAAAGTAGACAACTATATCTCTAGCTTTATTAGCTCCTTTAGGACCCAAAGAGTGAGGTGCCTGTTCCAGCCCTACATTGGGAGGTTCACATTGTACATCCTCTGCATTACTTTGCTGCAGCAAAAATGCACAAATGTTTTGAATCACTTCAGCACAGTTACTGTATTCTTCCGTCTCAGGGATCCCTAGAAAACTCAAATTTCAGCAATGAGTTCCAATTTCCATGTCCTCCAGTTTCTCAGCTAGCTCCAAATTCTCAGTTTCTAGCTTAGCACAATGGGACTGCAGATTTTTAATACCATATGCTTAGGTCTCCAGCCAGCACATCACGTGCATCCACCTGGTTGCCTATCTCGGACATCTCCTCTTTCATTTCAGATAGCGTGTACAACATTTCTCTTATTGTTCTTCATTGGTTTCTGGAGGTCACAAAACCATTGTCTGTCAGATTCCGAATTGGGACAAGTTTAAACTTCTGTATTTTTGTCTTCTTTCCCGGACTCACTGGCACCGTCTGCCGGAAGTGTCCATTTCTTCCAGGATCTCAGATTCCACTGAACTTTTCACATATGAGAATTGTTTGAAATCTGGAGCTTCTTTCTTCAAAGACATTTCTGCTGGTAAAGTAATCAATATCTGTATTTGTTTAGCCCAGACATCAATGGATGTGGTGGATATCAGACGGATGAAGTTGTTTGGGAGCAGAATCTCTGCTCTTATGCTGCCACTGCAGCTGGTGACGTCGCATCCTCCAGCCTGGATATTTTCCATACACAATGGGACATGTGTATGTCATTTGGGGATGAGCTATAAAGTTCCTATCTAGCTTTCTGGACAATGGTTTTGTACTCCAGGCAAACCACATAAGAGTGGCTAGTGGCAGTATCACACTCTTAAAAAGCTCCAACATTCCTAGCCAAGATGTTACAATGAAAACAAAGCATCAGGTTCCAGAGAGATTAGAATTGTATATTACACTGCTGTAGCTTTCAGTGACTACAAGCTAGAGCAGGTGCCTGCCTGGCTATAAGAATATTTCAAACATCAATAATAGCACAAATTACCCACATAGTGCAGAGACTCCCATGTCCTCAGGGCTGATGGGTGCCAGCATGAAAAGACAGTGTGCTGCTTCTGCTGGTGAGTGTAGCAACATGTTCTTGTGGGCTTTGCTTATTGAGGTAAACATTTCAGTCTTCCTCACATGGGCTGCTGTGTGTACTAGGTGAGCAAAGATCATGTTGAACACAAGGTATTTTTCTTAATTGGTCTTTCCTTATCAAGAAATATATATAGAAACACGCACATAGGCCCCTGTTTCTTACATGGTTTTGTTGTATGCTAGTGTGACGGGCCTCCCAAAAAGGAGTTCTGTCTCACTGAGGAGTTCCCTGGAAAAGATTCTGGATGGGGGAGTCCGTTTAACATTGCTAACTGGGGTTTAGTAATGTATTGATGACTGTTTGAGTGTTGTAAATAGAAAAAAAACCCCTATTGATGGGACAATTCTATGGAACAGCCACTAGATGGCACCCTCTATATTAAAATTACACTATGCATATGCAATTAGGAGTCTATGGGAAGAGTGGTAGCTGAACTCTAATTTGTGTGTCTCCTTTAAGAGGTTTTAGAAAAGAGATTCTCTAAAGGGGATGATATTGAGACTATATAATCCTGAGTTTAAAGTTTGGTGGGAGAAGATGAGATGAACCCACTTGGACCAAGGAGTTTAATTCCCAGTATAAACTATGGAGGTGGGCAACTACAGCTGAACAGTACACCAGCACTGTGCATCCCAACTTTCAGGTACTGTTTAACTGTAGATGCCCACTCCAGGGAATTTATACTTGGTTCAGCTAGCTGCAATTGCCCACTCCAGAGAAGCAAATTCTTGCATCCAATGCCATTTTGGGAAGCAATGGCAAATAAAATCAAACCTTACATTTCCAGGATAAGCTCTCTGGGGATAGCACCTACAGCGGACCAAAACATAAGCCCTTTGGGGCAGGCACCTTCAGCTAAATAATATGCCCTTTGGTGTTGGGCATCCTGCTTTGGCATACTGTTCAGTTTATGTGCCCGCCCCAGAGAGCTTATGCATTATTCCAATCCAGGTACCAGCCCCAGAGAACTTGCCCTGCCAATTTAAATCCTTCCTGAAGTCTGAGGTAGAGCACCACACTGGGCACAACAATAGACAATATTGGCCACCAGAAATGTGAGTTTACTCCACCTCAGACTCAGGAGTTAAATTTCCAAAGTAAGCTTTCAGAGGCAGGATCCAGTCACAAGTTTTCTTTGTTTTTCTGAACAGGTGAACAGTGCACACACACACAGTGCCAAAGTGAGTACTATTCAGCTGTTGATGCCCACCCAGACAGCCTATGGTTTGTTCATCTAGCTGTAGATGCCTTGCCCAGAGAGCTTATTCTTTTGTTTTATTTGCCATTCCTTGTCAAAATGGCCTTGGATGAGAGTATGTGTTACAAGTTGGAATGCGCAGCATCAGTCTCACATGCAATGCCATTTTGGCAAGGCATGGCAAGAACAATCAAAGGAGGGCACTTTCAGCTGAACAGTATATACTGTGGCACTGTGCATCAGACTTTGGCATCCTGTTCGGCTGTAGGTCCTCCCCCACCCTGCCCCCGAGAGTTAATGCTTTGTTAAGCTGGCTGTATGTGCCCACCCCAGAAAAAGTATCTCCTCCTTTGGTCTAAAGTGGCTAAAGTTATTCTATTGTTGTGCCCAGTTTGGTAGAAACAGCTAGAAACAAGCACCTAGGCAGGGGCGGATCTATAATGAGGCAGGGTGAGGCGGCTGCTTCACGCGGCAACCTTTGGAAGTGGCAAAAACTGGGTTATACAATGGAAACAAAGTAATATCCAAAAAGTCCTCCTCATGAATTATGCCACATCTAAATGTGAAAGCCAGTCATAATTGGCTCTAATGGCAGTGATTGCCTTCCTTGCCTTATGATTAATCATCGGCTTTTAATGAACATTTTTTAAGTTATTTTGTGCATATAAAACTTATCTTCCAAGTCCTTCCGGATTCTAAAGATTCTTCGTGAAGTCCAGCGAAATGCCCCGACACTGGCCGTGTTTCGAAAAACTGCTTCAGGGGGCCAAGACAAGAGAGCTTCAGCAGAGGCTTTCTTCATGCATCTTAATGTTGCGCAATAATATATCTACAAGAATAAGTGCACCAATAAACTTCTATACAACATTCAATGCAATAGCATGTCACATAGCACCAAGTTATAGGGCTCACTTGCTTCGGTGACTTAGAAGTTTTGGCGCCATAACGAGACCGGAAGTTCAAGATCCGTGCCAACAGATATACAAAAACAAAAATAAATTCTTTAACAGAGACATTTGTAAGTTTCAAATGATAGAATACCATACTGGGGCTACTGCATTTAAAGTAAAAAAAAAAAATCCAAAACTGTTCCCGAGTAAGAAGGTAAAGCTCATGATCATCTGGATGTCCTCCTTATAACTCTGTTATTTACACTTTCAAATAATAGAAGGACTAGGGGGCATTCCATGAAGTTAGCAAGTAGCACATTTAAGATTAATCTGAGAAAATTCTTTTTCATCAACGCACAATAAAGCTCTGGAATTTGTTGCCAGAGGATGTTGTTAGTGCAGTTAGTGTAGCTGGGTTCAAAAAAGGTTTGGATAAGTTCTTGAAGTCCATTAACGGCTATTAATCAAGTTTACTTAGGGAATAGCCACTGCTATTAATTGCATCAGTAGCATGGGATCTTCTTAGTGTTTGGGTAATTGCCAGGTTCTTGTGGCCTGGTTTGGCCTCTGTTGGAAACAGGATGCTGGGCTTGATGGACCCTTGGTCTGACCCAGCATGGCAATTTCTTATGTTCTTATTAGCATGAATTATATACTACCATTTATCACAAACACATGGAAAGAAGCACACTGTTGCACTTTCTAGTTTTCATCCTTTTCATCTACGTTATAATTTACCAATAGGACAATTCCTTCAATTATGCTGAATCTGTTCTACCAAAGAAGAATGCGTAAGACAAGCCCAAGAACTAAGTTCTAGATTGCTTTCCAGAGGATATCCTTTTTGCAGTATTAAAAGCATACAAGTGGGCTTACAATGCTGAACGCACATGGCTTTAATATGAATCAGAACATCCGGATGAAAACAAATTAACGTGTGCTATGATATTCTCATCTAGCTTCTACAGTTTCTTCCATTATTTTTAAACATTGGAAGGTTCTTCAGCTCCATTCTATTTTTGACACATCCCCGGGGCAAAAATATTCATGATTGGGTAGTTAAATCAGATGTTGCAGTTGTGCTAAGACAAGTTCCAAATGTTTCACGATTTGGACTGTTTCAATGTGGTACTTGCTCGTTTTGCCACCTTGTGATCACGAGACGACGTCAGGATTCCAGGTTACAATCATGCATTCGACTTTCCTCCAGAGCAGATTGTCAGACTACATGTGTAGTTTATTACATCGTGTGTCCCTATAAAAAACTTTACATAGGAACATCAAAGGATTCAAGCCCCTTTAGTGGTCACTGCCTTGGAAAAAAACATGCTTTTCAGGATCTTAAATGAGGCATTTAGGAACATTTACCGCCCCATCCACATGGAGAAGATCATCCGCTTTATCTTCTTACTTGGGAACAGTTTGGGATTTTTACTTAAATACAGTAGCTCCAGTAGGTTTAAATTTAGAGCTTGAATTGTATTCTATCATCTGAAACTTACAAATGTCTCTGTTAAAGAATTTATTTGTGTTTCTGTATATCTGTTGGCACGGGTCTTGAACTTCCGGTCTCGTTATGGTGCCAAAAACTTCTAAGTCGCCGAAGCAAGTGAGCCCTATAACTTGGTGCTATGTGATATGCTACTGCATTGAATGTTGTATAGAAGTTTATTGGTGCACTTATTCTTGTAGATATATTATATTGCGCAATGTTAAGATGCGTGAGGAAACCCTATGCAGAAGCTCTTGTCAGCCCCCTGAAGCAGTTTTTCGAAACACGGCCAGTGTCGGGGCGTTTCGCTGGACTTCAAGAAGAATCTTTAGAATCCGGAAGGACTTAGAAGATAAGTTTTATATGCACAAAATAACTTTAAAAATGTTCATTAATCATAAGGCAAGGAAAGCAATCATTGCCTTATGACTGGCTTTCACATTTAGATGTGGCATAATTCATGAGGAGGGCGGTTTGGGTATTACTTTGTTTCCATTGTATAACCCTCTTTTTATGACACAGCAAAGCAGTGCTTCTGTGTAACCATGCAATGCACTGAGACTTTTAAGAAATTGCTGAAAACTTTTTTGTTTCATCAACATTTGATTGCTGACAGTATGCAGTGATTAAACATCTAAAGGAGGAATAGAGGAGGATTCTGTAAGAAGATTAAAATTCTACTTATTGGTGTTGGACTAGTAAATAAATGCAGTGACCGAATATTTTCATCAGGGAATAGAGAGTTTAAGTTTACATGGATTGTTTTCATGATTTTGTTCTGCTTTTATGTGTATTAATTATTGTAAATTCCTGTAAGCCGCCTAGAGTTGTATGATAGGTGGTTGCTAAATCTTGAAATATCTAAGTGGGGACATCAAGAATGCGGAAGGTGTGGGTTGCATTTGGAGAGGGGGGCATATAGAATTGGGGTGTGCAGTAGGGGGGAGTGGATAGGTTAAGGCTACCCTTGGCAGAAAGATCTCAAATACAATTGAAAAGATAAAAAGAAGAAACAGTAAAGAGACAGTTGTGATGACAGAAGCCTTTCTTGCATAACATTAAAAAATGTGTTAAAGATATTTTAAAAGCTGCCTCCACTCTCTCTTCTTTTGTGGTGAATGAAATAAGTCTTGGCCTGCTTGGAATCAGTATTGCATATTGTACTGCCTTATGATAACATCCCTTGAAGTCACAGAGAGAGAGAGAGAGTGTGTGTGTGTGTGTGTGTGCGCGCGTGCATGTGTGTGTGTGTGTGTGTGCGCGCGTGCGTGTGTGCATGTGTGTGTGTGTGTGCGGGCGTGTGTGTGTGCGCGCGCGTGCATGACTGCATGTACATGCCAAACTTTTGAACTTGCCTGTAGTCAATATGTTTGAAACTGTCTGCCCAGGAAGAAAACACGAATTGTACTTAGGAGCCCACCAGTGACCTATCAGGTTGCAGTAGGAGCTGCTGTGTGGGATTAAGAGGGAGGACTGTGAAAAGTGAATGGAAAAAACTGTGCATCCTAAGGTCCTGAGGCAATGTCTAAAAGTTAACTCATGCAGTCTCCAGACCAGAGCCATAGACTGTGTCCTATAGCCTACATAGAATCATTCCCTTTCCCCTTTGTCTCCAGTTTTTAAAATGCGAGAATTGCAATTATTCAACGGTTTGGTATAACTTCCTCATTGCCTTGGTTTCTCAATAGAGCTACAACTAGACTGGCTGTTTAGAGAAAATCAGACAGTGGCATATACACGGCAATTAGTATCATGCCTATAGAGAAAGGAAAGCTGTACCTGGCACTGACCTTTTAATGCTTATCAGGTATTCTGGGAATAAAGGTTTTCTGTGCTGCTGTCTGCTGCTTATACAGTATACAATGACGGATTTAGGATTTTGCCACCCCTAGGCACTAGTGGTGCTATTGTCCCCCTCTCTCCCCTGGACAAGGGATAATGAGCAGAAGGTCTAAGGCACAGCTTTCTTTATTCTGCTCTACCTATTCTCTGCCCAACTCCTTCTCTCATATCTCTGAATTGCAGAAAAGGGGAGGGGGGCTGGATTAGGGAGCAGAGTGGCTTTTATAGACTCCTTGGAGGGGGCGCATGGGACAGTAGAACCTGGACAAGGGAGTAGAGCAGCTTTTTCTTTGCTCCGTCCGTTTCAGTCTCACCCCTTCCCTCCTGTTCTCTGCTATGTGAGATTCAGCACATCTGGGAGGCAGGAAATCTTCAGCTGGCCTGCAGATCCTCCCAGAACTTTGCCGCCCTAGGCACAGGCATAGTGTGCCTATTGGCAAATCTAGGTCTGACTTGTACACAGATTAGCAACCCTGATGTTTTCTTCTGTCATCATAAAGTACAGCATCATTTTCACAGGTATCTCATTGAATACAATTCAGATAGCTATTTTGCACAACATTCTTTGATCAAAGGAGTTACGCGCGTAAATGTAACATACTATCATAGTAATTTGCAAAAGCCATTTACGTGCGTAAAGTGCACCTAACATCGGTGAAACCTATTGACAATTCAATGGCACATATTGCAGCAATTTTCAAAAGCCCTCTTACACATGGAAAGTCCATTTACATGTGTAAAACCCCATTTTAAGAACATAAGAAATTGCCATGCTGGGTCAGACAAAGGGTCCATCAAGCCCAGCATCCTGTTTCCAACAGAGGCCAAACCAGGCCACAAGAACCTGGCAATTACCCAAACACTAAGAAGATCCCATGCTACTGATGCAATTAATAGCAGTGGCTGTTCCCTAAGTAAACTTGATTAATAGCCGTTAATGGTACTTGCCAGTTAAGAACCTGGCAAGTACCCAAAAACTAAGTCTATTCCATGTTACTGTTGCTGGTAATAGCAGTGGCTATTTTCGAAGTCAACTTAATTAATAGCAGGTAATGGACTTCTCCTCCAAGAACTTATCCAAACCTTTTTTGAACCCAGCTACACTAACTGCACTAACAACATCCTCTGGCAACAAATTCCAGAGCTTTATTGTGCGTTGAGTGAAAAAGAATTTTCTCCGATTAGTCTTAAATGAGCTACTTGCTAACTTCATGGAATGCCCCCTAGTCCTTCTATTATTCGAAAGTGTAAATAACAGAGTCACATCTACTCGTTCAAGACCTCTCATGATCTTAAAGATCTCTATCATATCCCCCCTCAGCCGTCTCTTCTCCAAGCTGAACAGCCCTAACCTCTTCAGCCTTTCCTCATAGGGGAGCTGTTCCATCCCCGTTATCATTTTGATTGTCCTTCTCTGTACCTTCTCCATCACAACTATATCTTTTTTGAGATGCGGCGACCAGAATTGTACACAGTATTCAAGGTACGGTCTCACCAAGGAGCGATATAGAGGCATTATGACATTTTCCGTTTTATTAACCATTCCCTTCCTAATAATTCCCAACATTCTGTTTGCTTTTTTGACTACTGCAGCACACTGAGCCGACGATTTTAAAGTATTACCCACTATGATGCCTAGATCTTTTTCCTGGGTGGTAGCTCCTAATATGGAACCTAACATCGTGTAACTACAGCAAAGGTTATTTTTCCCTATATGCAACACCTTGCACTTGTCCACTTTAAATTTCATCCGCCATTTGGATGCCCAATCTTCCAGTCTTGCAAGGTCCTCCTGTAATGTATCACAGTCCGCTTGTGATTTAACTACTCTGAATAATTTTGTGTCATCCGGAAATTTGATAACCTCACTTGTCCTATTCTTTTCCAGATCATTTATGTATATATATATATATATATATATATATATATATATATATATATATATATATATATATATATATATATATATATATATATATATATATATATATATATATATATATATTTTCTCAGTGGAAAAGGGTAAACAGTGGAGTGCCTCAGGGATCTGTACTTGGACCGGTGCTTTTCAATATATATATATATATATATATATATATATATATATATATATATATATATATATATATATATATATATATATATATATATATATATATATATATATATATATATATATATATATATATATATATATATATATATATTGAAAAGCACCGGTCCAAGTACAGATCCCTGAGGCACTCCACTGTTTACCCTTTTCCACTGAGAAAATTGACCATTTAATCCTACTCTGTTTCCTGTCTTTTAACCAGTTTGTAATCCACTACTCTTTAGTTTGTCAATCTGGCCTACTACATCTTCCAGGTTCACAGTGATTACAAAGCTGAATCCCTCTTCCCTACACCATCGTCTCATCCACGCATTGAAACTCTGGAGCTCTGCCTGCCTCTGGGGACCTGCAAGTGGAACAGGAAGCATTTCAGAGAATGCCACCCTGGAGGTTCTGGATTTCAGCTTCCTACCTTAAATCCTACATTTGGCTTCCTTTTAACCTGATGCTTCTATACGGACTTATCTAAGAATTCATTTCAAATGGTTCTTCTTTCAGTTACTATGCTTTCTTTGCAATGGGTCATCTTAGAAAGAACTGAAGGTATTACCTGTGGTCTACCTCCTACCCCTTGCTCCATTCACCTTATCTGTTTCCAAGCATACAGCTTTTCTTGAGCTAGAGTTAAATGTCTTCAGCTAAAAGTAACTATCAAGTCTTAAAGAAGGAAAAGTGTGTCAGAGTTCAGCTCTGGAAAACTTTGGGCCAGTTTATCTTTAGAATTCTCCTGTGTGAGAACTCAAGTTTTGTACTTGGAGCTGCAGGCCTGGGTCAGAAGAAGAAATTGATCTGACAGTACAGGTAGCCCAATGGGTAAAGCTTAGCGCTGTAGGTCCCTGGATTTACCATCCCTCTATGTCACTAACTTCATTGCTCCTCACACGGAGCTGCTGTGGGGATTTTGTAATCATGCAAGTTGTTTTGCATAGGACTGATGGTGCTTTATAAATAGGATTATATAACACAGCTAATCTGCTAAAAATAATCTCAAAGGCTCATCATTTCTTGGCAAACACATGAGACAGCACTGGGAAAATGAAATGGGCAGTCTTATATAAGATTTTCCTGTTTTATTTCCCGTTTTCCCATTCTTTAAGAGTAGAAAATGCAGCTGATCAGAATACTTATGCCATTTCCAGGCACGGATCAGATTTCAGACGTTAAGATACATTAGTTAGGCACAAAACTCTACTCTGGGATTTCCCTTCAACTGTTTCGGCTATAAAGAGATTTGAAGTGAGTTTGTTCTTCTGTCTGGCAGCTAGAAGACTTGCCCAATATCTTAATTTATGAAGAGAGAGAAACTGTAGGCTGGATTTCTGAGGTTTTCCTTCAGTTGACTCGTTTTACTTGCTTTTATATAGGAGCACCACCTTGGTGTTTTATATATAGATATATATTATACTGGGAAAAAATAAATATACTTTTACACAATCATCTCTACTGAGTGATCGGATTGAACACTGTCCACAAGTAATCACCTTCTACAATAACAGCACCCTTTGTTTTGTTGTTGTTTAACTCTGCAGTTCTAAACCCACATATTGCTCCAATTTGGAAAGGTTTATTCTGTAAATGCTGAAAGAGAATAACAAAACAGCCTAAAACTCACATCTAAATGAGAGTTGTATTTGTTTTCCTAGCTTCTGCGGGATTTTGTAGATGCACGAACCCTCCACCTAATTACAACCGTTCCTTTCCAAAGGCACTGCAGAGCTTTCAAAGTCTGGAAAACGTTCACTTCTTCTCTTAGCTGCAGTTTTGAGTGAGAACAATGGTTGTTTTAAAAAGAACACACTTTGGAACATTAGCATTTATTTCCTTTTTGGGTTTTTTGTTTTTTTTTTTAACAGTCTGTGGTTGCAGAGTGATGTAAGATGTAAGTCTGGAGTGACTCAGAAACTGGGCTAGCTCTTTGGTTACGTAAATTCATTAAAAGCTTTAAAGAACTGAAAACCTCTACCATGGCTCCAGATGAATATTCACTTGAGGAGAGCAGGAGATGGGCTTATGGGAAAAGAAAAGGCAAGAAAGAAATATGCAGAAACACAAATTCTCTTAAACTTTTTACCATAAAAGTTGTGGTGGATCCAGGGCAGACAATTCCATTGAGTAGCAGGGAAAAAAAAACCCCTCAGTTCTTCTCTATTGTTTTAGTAAGGGTTTAATTAGACATAGGCACAGCTTGTGAATTCTCTGGTAACTGTCTTAATGGCTTCCAAATATTCAAGAACATACCTGTGTAGATGGGAAGTCCAGAAAGGAGACATGCAACATCACAAACAGCGAATGAAGTGATATCATAGTGCATCTGGGTATAGCTTAGAGCTTGCATTTTCTATTTGTGGACCAGTTTCCTACAGTAGTTGCCATTGTGCCCACCGATTTGTTATCTCACAGTTAGAAGTCAATGCCTGACATCACCTGAGAAATCCTTCTGCTTGAGATTTAACTCCTGTATGCTGTAGCCTTTTAATCGTTTTGCTGTTTACTTAGTGCCAGTATAATGGCTGAACCCAGATAGTAGTTCCAGAGGCCATGTCTTAATTCACAGTTTGAAGTGGAACATTTGCAGAATATTACAAGATGTTTCAGGGTTCAAGGCCCTTCGCATTGCTATTCTTAATTCCCAATTTAAAGTCATTGTATACAGCAGTGATGAAACAGCACAAATAAGTGTAAAAGTCATTAAGCAGTGAAGCACACTGGACAGTTTGGTGGTTTCCAACAATGCTTTTACTGATAGGTTGTAAAATAATGAAATAGAGTCTTTACTCCTAACTCACTTTTAAATGGTACAAATGCTTTTAAATACATTTGTGACTTCTCATAGTCTTGTTTAAGATGTTAAAGCCAATTGATGTAGTCTTTAAATAGATGGTTTCTTCCCTCCCATAGGAAAAGGGCAAGTTGATTGCTTCCCTTCCAATGTAGGTGAAGTGTTCAGGGAGAAATCCAATTTAACACAGTCCTTTATCGCCTACCTCTCCATGATGTTCTCTCCAATGAATTCATTTGTATCCTCACAGTACCTGAATGGCACCAATGTTCCTCCTCTTCTCTCTTTCTCAGTATCATGATGATACTTTGGCTACTTCTCCAAATCTCCAGTTATGAGTCACCAGTTAACGAACGTTGTGTTTTTTTCTTAATGTTTACTATTATAAAAGGGTTCATCAGTGACTATATTCATGTGCTAATAATTTATATCTTTATGCTGCCTATCTAAAACAGCTCCAAGTGGTCCTACAATACATAAAACAAGTAGCACAAAATTACAATAAAATAAACAATACAAGATAGCTTTATCAGACAAAACATACAAATGAGTTAAAAAGAAAATAAGATGATAAAAGCAAACAATTATTTATCAAGGATGAAATGATAAGGTTGGGTCAATTAAGACACCTAAATTCTGAATGCAAGAGTTAAGAACAAAATGTTCTCTATCACAATGGAGGGGTGTGGAATCTTGGACAGAGGACGCTGAATCAGTAGACACTGTGTTTTAGAAACATTAAGAGATAGCTTGTTGAAGAATACCCATCGTTTAATGGTCGATATGCACAGATCAACTGTTTCTGTCTAAAAAGAATGAACCCAGACAAAATACTGGATGTCATCGGCATACAATTTCTACCCCTCACACAACTCGGTAAGCACTTTATACAAAGGAGTCAGGAACATGTTAAAGTGCATGGCTGAAAGGGCCGACCCTTGGGGCAGGCCTGCTGTAATATCAGCCCAATAAAACTTCTTGTTATCGAACTCGACCCGTTGGGAACGATATGACAAGAAGGAGGTGAACCACCGCAAGATGGTACCAGAGACGCCATACTCATGAAGATGTGTAGAAGAATGGCGTGATGCACTGTATAACTGCGGTCGTGATGTCCAGTGAAACCAGATTGCCCAGTCTATCTCAAAGTCATCCAGACCTCTTTGGTTCTTCAGCCTGCATTCCCTCCAGTTGACCCAGACCCCTCATCCTATCTTGTTAGGCCTAAAACAAGATTTCTGCAGACTTACACATCAGCAGGAGAGGCAGCTATGCGGCTAACAAACTGATGTGCACTGCGGACCCCAGTTTTAAAATACGTAATTATTGCACGTAACTGTTGGCCCCCCACCCCAGAATGTCCTTATGCTACCCCTTTTTCTTAGCTCGTGCGCATGCATATATGCACATAATTAGCAGCTTTTAAAACCGCATCGCTCACGTGCAGCCCACATACTCGCATATATGGGCCTTTTAGCATGAGCAACACTTTTAGCATTCGGCCCTAAGTATCCAGAATTAGATCTTAGAGGGTCCTATTTCAGAACTGTTTCTTAGCACTTTTAAAGAGAAATTAAAACTCTCTCTGCTGAGATTGAGGCACTTGTCTTTTTAAAAGCAGTTACTAGACACTTCCTTTGACATATGCATGCCAAGAAACTCACTATGCTAATCACACAGGTCGCTCCATATCAGTATGTCTCATGCTCACATTAATGCACTTTCCTGTATTTACGCTGTATACATACGCTCATACGTCTGTACTCATACCCTTCGATTTCACTCATTTTCAAAAAAATAAATGTGGCACCCCTACCGGGTTTGGCCACCGGATGTCACTATCCCTGTAGTATAACCCTTTATTAAGGAGCTATCTCTCTCTCTCAGTCCCTCCCACCTGGAGGTTATGGATTGGATGCCTCAGCTCTATTTAGCCCAGCCATTCTAATGTTCGGGGGGGAGTTCAGTTTAAGGAAGCAGTCGGAGAGTAAAGACGTATTTTTTTTCCACACTCTGGTGGGGCCCCCCAGCTCCACCCAAAGGAATTTGTTAGAAGAGACATCTCCCAGTGCACTTCCTGCCTGACGGTCTTTCTTATAATTTATAGAGAGATAGATTTGTAAGCCTGATCCCCTTTAGGGGCAAAAGGGCTCTCATCCAGGGGACCAAAGACCTGTGAGCCTATTCTAAACCCGAGGTAGGCAAGCACCGGTGATGGATCCTGCTGCGAGAGACAGTGAAGGCAGAGAAGATATCCAGTCTAAACTTTAAAGTTTTTTTTGGACTTTGAGTTAAGTGGGGAGATTTTTGGATCCCCCTTCTCCACTGGGATTTCAGAGCGGAAACCGTGCCTGTTTCCACTGACTTTTCCCTAAGAGAAATCCCCAGGAAAAAGAACAATCAAAGATGAAAGGAACAAATAAACTAAAAGAAGGAAGAACCAAAATCAGGAGATTACATATGGATTTCACCTAAGGGACCAAGGCAGGCTGGGTGTCCAAGGAGAAGACGATGTCTAAAGGTAGGAGTTTTGCAGTAAATCTGGAGCTACTTCCACTAGGATTCCCGCACAGACGCTGGTAGAGTTTGCGCAGTTAAAATCGCCATGCGCTCTACCCCGAGGTCTGAATTAAGGACACCCACCCACATAGAAAAAAAACCCCCAAAGTACCATCAATCAGATGTAAAACTCACACTTCTGGATAATGGACTTTAATTTATTATTACTAATTAGTAAACTTTTATTTTAACACCCAGGTCTAGTTGTGTCTGCTTATACAGTCTCTCACCTCATGGGAAGCACCACTAAAACAAACAAACAAACAAACACACACACACACACACACACACACACACCCCCAGAGACTGAGAGTCAGTGTGGGATGTAACATGCTAGCCGGAGCAGCCCCAGAAGATATACATTGAGGGGTAGATGGCGAGCAGGGCTCTTAAAATCCGCCCCTAATTGTGTGCCCTGAGAAGGAACAAGAAAGGGGTTACATGAAAACATTTTTTTACTCCCTTTTGGGGCTGGTGTTAGGTTGCAGACCCTTCTGTATGGGAAGGCTTGGAGTTTTCTTCCTCTACGGGTGCATGACTCCTGCTTCCAGAGGTGGAGGAGCAGCATGTCATCGTTAGACTGAATGGAAAAAAAAGGAACAGTTTAGACAAGAGCCACAAGAGGGAACTTAGAAAGCAGCAGGTGCTAAAGACAAAAGGAAGTAACATATACAGCTATGTCTACAAAAAGCAGCTTTTTCATTGCAGGGTATGACAGGGCACCATTCACATCTTGTCCTGGACTGTTGTCAGCACCAAAACTGACCAACTAGGCAAAACGTGCATCAATAGTGCCTTTTACTTTCACTGCTAAAGGCTGTCACCTCATTAACAACACTGCAATCCCGCTCCAACGGAGCGCACTGTTAACCTGCCATTGGATGCGCATTTTCGACGCACTAGCGTTACCTCTTATTCAGTAAGGGCTAGATTTTAAAAGCCCTGCGCACCGGCTTGCTCAAAGCCCCGGGACAGGTGTAAGTCCCGGGGCTTCGTAAAAGGGGCGGGAGGGGGCGTGTCTGGGGGCGTGTTGGCAGTCCAGGGGCATGTCCTGGGGGCGTGTCCAAGGTCAGGGGGCGGTCCGGGGCAGGTCCGGGGGCGTGGTGATGGTTCGGGAGTGGGCCGGGAGGGCAGTCCCGAGTCCCCCAGCACTGCGGCCTGTGCCGGAGGATGCCGAGGCGGCACGTGCAAGTTACGCCTGCTTCAAGCAGGCGTAACTTGCACAACAAAAGGTAGGGGGGGATTTAGGTAGGGCTGGGGGGTGGGGTAGATAGGGGAAGGTGGGGGGACGTGGAAGGAAAGTTCGCTCCAAGGCCCCTCCGATTTCGGAGGGGCCTCGGAGGGAATGGAGGCAGGCTGCGCGGCTCGGCGTACTTTTGTTCACGCGCACACTTTTTTAAGATCTACCTCTAAGTGGCCGAAAACGCGCGTCCAATCCCCTGAACCTAATAGTGCCCGCAACATGCAAATGCATGTTGCGGGCACTATTAGGTATTCCCGCGCGATTCAGAAAACAAAATGTGCAGCCAAGCCGCACATTTTGCTTTCAGAAATTAGCGCCTACCCAAAGGTAGGCGCTAATTTCTTCAGGCACCGGGAAAGTACACAGAAAAGCAGTAAAAACTGCTTTTCTGTGCACCCTCTGACTTAATATCATGGCGATATTAAATTGGAGGTCCCGAAAGTTTCCAAAAGTAAAAATTAAAAAAAAAAAAAATTTGAAGTCAGCCTGCGGCTGTTGGGTC
This sequence comes from Rhinatrema bivittatum, assembly GCF_901001135.1. Classification (NCBI taxonomy): domain Eukaryota; kingdom Metazoa; phylum Chordata; class Amphibia; order Gymnophiona; family Rhinatrematidae; genus Rhinatrema; species Rhinatrema bivittatum. The sequence goes on along the minus strand of NC_042619.1, from coordinate 246,833,295 downwards.
GAAAACCGGATGCTCAATTTTGCCGGTGTCCGGTTTCCGAGCCCGTGGCTGTCAGCGGGCTTGAGAACCGACGCCGGCAAAATTGAGCGTTGGCTGTCAAACCCGCTGACAGCCGCCGCTCCGGTCCAAAAGGAGGCGCTAGGGACGCGCTAGTGTCCCTAGCGCCTCCTTTTGCCTGTTTTTACCGCCGGGCCTCATTTGAATAGAGAATTGCGCGTGCACAGGAGAGTGGCCTGTGCGCGTGCCGGGAGAGCGGGCGTTCGCCCACTCTCCTGCGGACTTTACTGTATCGGCCCGATTGTAAATAAAACAAAAAATGTTCACAATTTTATTTTGTTGGATGAAATAAAAAATACAATTTCATTTGTTTTCATTTAAAAAACTTTTTCTCCCAGCCCACCCCGTCCAACCTCTTACCCCACCTTTAAAGACTCTTCAGGAGCAATTGCTCCTGCTCCACCAATGCAATTGTAGAAAATGGCGCCGGTTTACTCTTGGCTGGTGCCATTAGGGCTAATTGCCATACAGTTGCCTTGGTTTGGCTGGCACCATTTTGTTGTATGGCAGTTATCCCTGATAGCGCCAGCCTCACATCTACTGGAGACATTTTCTACAATTACATGGGTGGGGTGAGCAGTGCCAGCGAATGGGGATTGATCCTGCCACTGAAGGCTACAGCTGTAAGAAGTTGGGGTGGGCCTGGGAGGGTTTTTTTTTGTTTTTTTTTGTGGTGGTGGTGGTTTCGCGGAGGTAGGGAAAAGTGGCTTGACCTGACATCTTGGGGTTTTTTTTAGGTTTTTAAAAAAAAAATACATTTGCTTTTTTTTTGTTTGAAATAAATGACCCAACCAATGAAATGAAAATTTTAAAAAAGCACCCCCTCCACACACACAAAATGTCCATGCATACCCCTATTAAACAATCATACTAAAACTCCTTTAAAATTTGCATGGTACCCTTTCCCTTGAGCCGTAGGTTCCTCGAGCTTTGTAGTGCTTATGCTCTCACCTGAAGTAGTTGCTTTCACGGTCTCCTTCTGCCTTTTGTTCCTGTAGCTGCATTGTCTTTCTGTATATAAGCTGCCTGCTTCTTCCAGTTCCTGCCCTTTCCACTCCCTCTGTCTTTGTAGTTGGCTTTTTTTTTTTTTTTTTTAAACCATCCCTGATCACAAATTGATTAGTTTCACCTGGCTCCTAAGGCGTTGGCTTTGGGGGGACTACATGACCCAGAAGTCTTTGCTCATATTTGAGTCCTTTTTCCCCTCTGGAATTCCCCATAATAGCCCAGTACATCAAATCTTCAGTGTTTATATATGTCATTTTGAGACAGTACATTACCCCAACAGCCCCCTTTTAAAGTTATATTTTCCTTTCCCCTTTTCTCACAATAGATTTACTAGTTCTCTGACAGGCTTTCCACCCAGCCTTACTGTCACACGAGGATAAATCCTAAAGCATGCATTACACGCACTAGTGATAATCTTGGACTGGAGGGCTCATGGTCTATGTAATCCACGGAGAAGAAGCAGCAAAGGGTGCAAAGTAACAAAGAGGAAATAGTCCCTCATGAGTATATAGAACATGACTAGAAAGAGACACAGACGATGAAACAGCACTGGAACACCTGCATACCAGACAGATCCACATGAAAACATCCTTAGAGCTGCACATGCAGCCATCCTGAACAGTAACAGTCCTGAAGTGGTTGTCCTACTCCCGCTGCAACTGGTTTCCAGGACCCTCATAACTCTCCAGGTCTTTTAGCAGTGATTGGAGCAACTTTTGCCCCTCAGTTTGCCCACTTGTTCAGAGAATACCCTACTTTTAGCCCCACACCAGCAGTAAGGGAACAATTAGGTGCTGGAGACTGTATGAAAAATACCAAAAGCGAGACACCATCACAGCAAATTACAATGATACTATTGCTCGTCATTCCCATCTCTGGCAGTACACAGTGGATTCATCAGCAATGTATGGAAAAATCGAACCTGCAGCCACACAAAGACAAACTTACTAGAGCTGGCAGGAAGTCTCTCCATGATGTCCCAAAACTAGTCCTGCGAGCTCAGTTACAGTAAATCAGGTGGATGGAGGTGTGCAGAGTGGCTGGCCATCTCTCTGTTGGTTAATGAGCATGTGATGCCTACATGTTTATAGTGTCCAGCATTACTGCTAGGTGTAAGGTGTGTTATAAACCATTTAGAACAAACTTGTCTGTCTGACCTTACTTGGTACAGCTGAAAGACTTCCTTTGTTTCATTTGACCATGACCAAAACCAGGAACAGGACAGGTAATGTGACAGGAACAGGACAGGAAATGTGAGTGGCAGCCCTCACCGTTCTGTTCTCAGATGTGCCAGATTTTTTTGTGCAAGGCATGGTTATTTATGTATCCCTGTCAGGACCATTACCAGGTTAAATAGCAGCCCAGACATTCATGGGGAGATGAGGGAAGTCCCCTTCAAAATTGCAGCCAGCCCAAGGGGGACCCTCTTCTATGACATAGCCACACAGGAACAGCTGTTCAGGAGCTTACATCACTGTAGTGACCCTTGACCCTCCCTGCCAAGTACCCAGGCAGTTGCCCATCTAGTGTACCTCTTCTGACAGCCGTGATGCCTGTACAGAGGGGTGAGCAGGACTTCTTATCCTATAGATTTCTTTCCTAATGTAGATGATAACTGTGATGGACAACCTCATATGGTCCTGATGGGATGGTATCTAGGAAGGCATAGCCCCCTGTATTACTACCTGACTGCTGGGGATGCAGTGTGTAGAGTCTTGTATAACAGATGGTGCAGAGAAGAAACCCTTGTGTGTAATAGATAAGGCTCCAGTGTCCCTAGTCTTGCTGTCCCCTTTGGATGTTGGAGAGGGTGCTGAGGTGTGAGATAGGGGTCAAGTAGTGAAATGTCTATGTGATGGAAAGGTAGACTTGACCAGAATGCTGCAAGTGCTATATATTCATTGGCAAGACGGCTGTCATTCAGTGAAGGAGCAGAAAGATTGCTATTATACATTTTTATACATGCTGACTTGCCATGCCAGCAGGTGTGCATAATTTGTAACCTGACAAGTCACTGCCAGCTTGTTTGACACTTGAAAAGTGCTTTAGTTTTATTTGTGTTTCACTACAGATTCCTCCTCCATTATATACTTTGGAGCAGGTTGAATAACTGCTGGAACGTGTTATAAGTTAAGAATCCTCTGTGTGCTTTCTCTGCCGTCTGTTTTATAGAAGATTGGAGCAACTTTGCATGGCTGGAAAGGGATAATAAGTCTTGTGCATGCTGTCAATAATGTATTATATGCTCCAGAGCTTAGCCAGCTACAAATGCCTCATTATATGCTCATGTGGCCCTTTTACCACTATTTATGTTTCTGAGGCTGGCTTTTCCAAACTCAGAATAGTGTTTAAAACATTTATCTAACTTTCCCAAAAAGCTCATTCACCATGCCTCCTTTCTGGCCTCAATTGGGTAAATTAAGCCCATAGTGATTATCCTGTTGAGTACCATTCTCTTTCCTACCCTAATGAACTAAAGTTATGATTTGCTCTAATGGAGATTTTGCTAGTAATGGTATCGGTGCATTGTGGTAGGAAACAGACTGCTTCTAGTTACCACTGGGTGAAAGTCACAAAATGAAGTTTGGGAACATGGGAAACTAGTACTGTCATGGAAAGACCACAAAGGTTTTGTCCAATAGTTAATGGTCAGGATTATTGAGAACTGGGTAGACTTACGTAAAAGACAATCCACAGAGATGGAAATGGTAGGGCCATAGGGCAAAACCTATTAGAGGTACATTTATTTAAAATTGAGAAAAACACTTTTCAGTCTTTGGTGATAAAACTCTAGAATAGTCTATCATCAGGTCTAAATGCAACACGTTTTTCAGAGATTTTTCAGCATGAAGGAAACATATCTGTAACTGTTGAAAATATCAATGGGAACAAAAATCTATATGATGGTTGAACTTGATGGAAAATATTTTTATTTGACCTAGAAAAGGAATCCTTAAGTTCAAATTCCTCCTTTGCTAGGACTCTGCAGGACTTTTCCCCAAAAGAGCTAAATTTAAAAATTAATCAAAAGTCAAAGGTCCCACAATACGTTTTGCAGGCTTTTTCTTGAATAGTTTTTCCTGCTTTTTTTCCCCTCTTGCTATAGTTTAAGGACTCAGGCAGGGGTGACTAACTTTGGTCTTTAAGAGCCAGAAACAGGCCTGGTTTTCAGGATATTCATAATGAATACACATAAAATATATTTGTATGCACTGCCTCCATTATATGTAAATCTATCTCATGCATAGTCATTATGGACAGGGGCATCATTAGTACCAGGCACACAGGACCCATGCCCTGAGTTTCTTCCTCAGTGCCATAAGTCTCCAAGTCTTTGGCCATTGTTGAAGCAAAATGGTCTTCCCGCATTACCCCTGGAGCCAGCAGAGGAAGAGACTCTGTGGAATAATTGGCATTTCCCTTGCAGCCAGCAGCTGAAGAGACCCTGCAGGGCTGCCGGTGTTTCTCCTGCAGCTGGTGGCTGAAGAGGCCCTGTAGAGTCGCCAACATGTTCCCTGCAGCTGGGTGAAGAAGAGAGGGAGAATCGGGGAGCAAGCCTGTTTAACAGCCTGTGTGTTTGTGTGGGAGTGAGAGAGCCTTTTATGTGAGAGAAAGAGAAAGTGCCTGTGAGTGTGTGAGAAAGTCTGAATGTAAGAGAGAGCCTCTGAAAGAGAGTGCAAATGCCTGTGAGTGTGAGAGAGAGTGCCTGCAAATATGTGTGACAGTGCCTGCAAGTGTGTGAGAGAGTGTGAGAGAGAGTGCCTGCGAGTATGTGTGTGAGTTTCTGTAAGTATTAGAAATAGTCTGTTTGTATATGTTTGTGAGAGAGCCTGTGAATGTGTGAGAATGTCTGTGTGTGTATGTGTGTGAGAGAGTATCTGTGAGTATGAAAGAGAGCCTCTGTGTGTGAGAAAGATAGTACCTGTGAATGTGAGAGCCTGTGAGTGTGTCAGAGAGCCTGTTTGTGATTCAAGGTAAAGATGTCTGAAATTTAGGCTTTCAATTCGACTCCCATTTAACATTCAAGCCACAAATTCAATAACTTCTATGGTCAACTTATTTTAAGCAATGGTTGTTACGTCATTTATAATATGTTTTAGATCAGAAAAGCTTTCATACTATTGTGAGGCTTTTGTTCTAACAATCTTAGATAATTGTAACTCTTTATATACTGGGTTGCCTTTATCAAGTTTAAAAGCTATGCTGCCCACCCTATTCTAAGGGGTAGACCCTGGGAATATGTAACCCCTTTGCTTTGTAGTTACACTGGCTTCCCATCCAACAATGAATTACATTTAAGGTACTCTCTTTAGTATTTAAAGCTATGAAAATGGGCACACATTTCTATTTGTCAGATTTATAACTCTTCCCAGGTTCTTTGTTCTCAAGGTAAGGGGTTACATGCCATTCCTTCAGTCAAATTCATCAAGTAACTGAAACTAGGAAATTAGTTTGTTTTTTTCAAACCTAGGACCAACATTATGGAATAGTTTATCTACACCTTTATGGAATCTGAATGATCTTTAACAATTCCATAAGCAAATGCATTATTTACTTTATCAGGAAGTTTTTGAGATTAGTTAAATTTGTGAGTTGTTGTCAGATTTATATACAAGGGGTGTAACTTCTATGTTTTGTTTGTTTAACTGAATTTTATTATTTTTTGATTATTGTAATTTAGTTAGCATAGCTGGATTGCAATAGACAGAAATAAGTGTTTTAAAAAACTAAATATTTGTATGTGTGTGTGAGAGTGCCTGTGAGTGTGTCAGCCTATGTGAGAGTGCCTGTGTCAAAAAGCCTATGGGTGTGTGGATGTGTGTGTCAGAGAGCTTATTTGTTTGTGTTTTTGAGAGCAGGCATGTGAGTATGTCAGAAAGCCTGTTTGTATGTGTCTGAAATAGAGCGTGAGTGCTGCTTTTTGTGAGGAAATGCCAGTGAGTGTGTCAGCCTGTGTGTGAGTGCATTTAAGTGTGACAAAGAGCCTGTTTGTGTGTGTAGGAAAGAGAGAGAGTGCTTGTGAGTGTGTGAGAAAATGAATATAAGTGTATGTGAGAGGGTGGATAAAGTTTCTATGCCTCCCTTCAATCCACAACAATCTCAGGGTGAATGGAAATCTAAAGTTCCCAGGTATGGAGTGAGGGGGATTTTTAAAAGCCTTATTTGTTTTAATTATTAGTTGTTATTATATATGTCTGCTGTTTTGAAATATTTTATTGGTGTTTGGTAAATCTTTAAATATTTATATATGAATTATTAATTATTGGATGCTATTCTATTTGTCAGATGATTTGAAATATTTATTCTGTTTATTGGTATTGTTGATGTTTTATATTTCTTGATTGTATTTTCTATTGATGTAGTCTCTATGTAGGGATCTATAGCAGCCTGACTTGTTCTGTTTTCTTAATAGAAGGTGTATTGATGCATCCTAGGGATTTCCTGATTTTGTAAATTTGTTAATTTTTTATTCTCAGTTTTTTAACACAGTTCCTATCAATTTCTCTCTCCCCTAGCACTTCACTACCTTTCTCCTTCCCGCAACTTCTGCGCTTACTGTCACCTGACCCCCATCCTCTCCTTTTTCCTTCACTGCTCCACCTCCCCCCTCCCTGTTATTTGTAACTTCCTCTTCCTCCTTTACAATGTTGATTGTGAACCGGCATGATATGTCCTATGAATGTCGGTATATTTTAAAAGCATTTAAATAAATAAATAAATAAATAAATAAATTGGTGTTTTACGGCCTGGTGTAATATTTGCAGTGTTGCTTTTTCATGGGTAGGGTTATTACTGTTTGAATCTGGCAGTTAGTGTGTTATGATATGGCGGGTTTGCTATAGGTTCTGAGTACACTTTTTGTAAGGCTTTAAATTATTAAATAGCATTACTGAGGTGTATTAATGGGCCACTGTTACAGTGAGGTCATGCCATAACTTGAATATTATTTTTCCATGGTGAATGGTAAGGTAAAAATGTCCTAGATCTGCTCTGCACCCTTGTTGAAAGAGCTTCTGTGATCACAAAGGTATTGTAGAACTTAAGAACATAAGAAAATGCCATACTGGGTCAGTCCAAGGGTCCATCAAGCCCAGCATCCTGTTTCCAACAGTGGCCAAGGTGCAGGGTATACATTGGGATTCTGTCCTATCCTGTATAGACACCAGACTTTACGCTCATAGAGATGGGCTTTATTGCTTGATGCTATTGAATAATTTTAGTGGTAGTTTTACTAGATAGTTGAAACTGACCAGGGGTTTTCTTTGTTGAACAGGAGGTCCACTGACATGCATGCCCAGCACTTTGTGACAATGGTGCAAAATGTTTGTAGTGGTGCCTCCTGCTTTATCAGCAAGGGTCTCCTATCTTTGCACAGACAATTTGGTAAAATCATTCAAAATACAGCTGCCAGACTATTAACAAATACTTCAAGTCGTGAACATATCACCTTCATTCTAAAAAAATTGCATTGGTTACCCATATCGTTCCGTATCCAATATAAACTGGGATTAATTGTTCATTCTCTAATGTTTAACCTACATTCACCTTGGGCAAACACAATTATGAAATTCTACTCTCCGGCAAGGTCACTTTGCTCAGCAACCAAGTACCTCCTTGACATCCCATCACCAAAATTGATATGCCTCGATGAAACCCGAGAAAGAGCTCTCTCAGCAGCAGGTCCAATATTTTGGAATACCCTCCCTTTAGAACGATCCTAAATTATTTTAAAAAATACCTGAAAACCCACCTTTTTAAGATAGCTTTCAGTGACTAATCTGTCTTATTTTGACCTTTTATTTTAGGGATTATTTGATTTTATATTTTGTGTTCGTATTTTACAGATTGTGTTCTTATTTTATGTTAGCTATAATCGGACATTTCTTATTTTATGTTGTGAAATATTATGAATGTACTTTTGTAATCCACCCTGAATATAAGAAGAGCAGAATAGAAATATTTCAAAATAAATAAATAACTAGCTAACTAAATAAATAAAAGGCAAGCGTGGGAGAGAGCCATGGGACTCTTACAGGATCAAACCAACTGGGTGGTTTCCATGACACAGGTCAAGACTCCTTGATGAGAGCTTCATGGGAACGCAGAAGGGAGATAATTTAAAATGTAATATTTAAAAGCATAATGTCCAATTGTTTGTTTTTACTGGATCGTTCAGGTGAGGAGGCAGGGATGGGGAAGGAAACTGCTGATCATGATTGAGTTGATTAAGTATAATAATTTCAGGAGGAAGAAGGGGGACGCTTATGGGCCTGTGGCCCAGATCTTATAGGTACCTAGAAAAGCCTTTGATATGGATATTCTGAAAACCAGGCCTGTTTGTAGCTCTTGAAGACCATCAGTGGCCACCTCTGGATTAAGGGGTTAAGTATTTGCTTCAGGAAATGCAGATCTGTGCTAATTAGTGCCTTTGTCCCTGTTACTGCTTAATGTTAATGTAATACAGCCTAACATGAAAAGCTTAAAATGAACATATTAACATGAAAATGTATGCAAACCAGCTGATCAGTAATAAATGTTGGTTACTACAAAGCATTAATATATTGTTAACACTGTTAAGTTTCTGTGTTGTTTATTTATTTAGGCATTTATTATCTGCAATGTCCAACATTCTAAACAGAGTTCAAAACAATCAAAAGGCAATTAAAAACAAAAATATAGTCAATGCAGAATAAACATCAGACACTATACAATAGCCACTGTGGAAGATGGAAAACACGGCACCTGACAAAAGGATAACTGATACTGCAGTTACCACCAATATTATCTAGACCCTTAACAGCGATAGGCCAACAGTATGATATTATTCCTAACAGGCAAGTCTGAGAGTACAATAGGTGTTCTTTAAAAGACTGTTAAGGATGTCTCAGTTTGTAGGTTTTCTGGGAGCTTATTCCATGAAGAAGGGCCAACAATTGAAAAGGACTTCTCCTATATTTTGGACAAGTGTGCTAATTTAACTGAAAGGATATTTAGAAGACTTGTTAATGAGGAATGTATGGCATGGGTTGGCCTATAAATCTTAAATAGCATACTGAAAAACTCCAGAGCTCCACTGCTCAAGGCCTTACGGAGTAAAACTAGAATCTTAAATTTGATACAGTACTGAAAAGGAAGTCAATGTAGGGATTTGAGATAAGGAGTAATTCATTCATGCATTCCAACTCTGACAAGTTACCATGATACAATGTAAAATCGGGCGGACCTTGCCCTATTCTCTCAGTTATTTGTAAACCGATGTGATATCTCGATCGAATGTCGGTATATAAAAGAAAATAAACTCCAGTTAAAATCCAAGCAGTAACATTTTGAATGGTCCGTAAAGCCTTGAGGGTTAAGGCAGGCAAGTCTAAATATACCGAGTTATGGTAATCTATATAAGATATCACAAAGGCTTGCAGGACTGATATGAAATCTTGAATAAAAAGATAAGATTATTGCACAGATTAAAGCCTAACTTAAAGCGTTCTTTACAACATTTTTTACTTGAGTATGCACAGAAAGTGCAGTCTAATATTACACCTAGATTGCATACTTCATGAGAAATTGAAACATGGATATTTTCAAATTTAAAAAAGTGAGGAATTTTGGCCACTCAACAGTGATCAAGTATAAGAATCTCTGTTTTAGCAATCTTAAGGGCTCCATCCCCTGAAGAACGTCAAGCAACTGGAAACTTTGAGGAAGACACCATAATATGTAATTGATCCAAGGCATAGAGATATACAAACTGGGTATTGTCTGTTTAGATGTAATACCCTACATCCAAATTAGCCAAGATTTTACACAAAGGGGCCATGTAGATAATATTAAAAAGAAGCGCCGAGAGAGCTGAGCCTTGGACCAACGAAGATGAGGAAGAACCACTTACTACTCGCTAAGTACAATCTATCAAAAAGGAGATAAAACACTGCAGGACCATGGCAGATTGGCCATAACTACGAAGATAAGATAGGAAGATAGCATGATCCACTGTGTCGAATATGAATGAGATATCAAGAAACATCAGGCTGAATCTCATTCCGGTGTGAAAGCCATTCCTGTACATATCTAAAAAACTGGAAAGCAGCAAGGTCTTGGTGCTATGAAAGGGGTGAAAACCAAACTGAAAATAATCCAAAATATACTCGGGCAGATTTTAAAAGTCCTGCTCGCGTAAATCCGCCCGGATTTACGTGAGCAGGGCCTTGCGCGCCGGCGCGCCTATTTTCCATAGGCCGCCGGCGCGCGCAGAACCCCGGGACGCGCGTAGGTCCCGGGGTTTTTGGAAGGGGGCGTGTCGGGAGGGCGGGGCCGAATGACATGGCGTTTTGGGGCGGGGCGCGGCGTTTCGGGGGTGTGGCGCCGGCCCGGGTCGTTCCGGGGCGTGGCCGCGCCCTCCGGAACCGCCCCCGGGTCGGGTCTCGGCGCGTGTGGATTTACGTCTCCCTCCGGGAGGCGTAAATCCGTGTATAAAGGTAAGGGGGGGGGTTAGTTAGGGCCGGGGGGGTGGGTTAGGTAGGGGAAGGGAGGGGAAGGTGAGGGGAAGGTGAAAGAAAGTTCCCTCCGAGGCCGCTCCGATTTCGGAGCGGCCTCGGAGGGAACGGAGACAGGCTGCGCGGCTCGGCGCGCGCCGGCTGCCCAAAATCGGCAGCCTTACGCGCGTATCTTATAAAATCCAGCGTACTTTTGTTTGCGCCTGTTGCGCAAACAAAAGTACGCGATCGCGCAGTTTTTAAAAATCTACCCCACTGAGTATTGAGAAGCTCTTGTAGTTGCATCACAATTTCTTTCTCAATATGGGCCTCATTTTCTAAAGTATCGCAGGCATGCAATACTTTAGGTAATGAGGGGCAGGGGGCCGAAACGGGGGGCGGTCCTGCACTAGCCGGCAGTGATCGAACCGCCGCGGTGCGATCGCTGCCGGTTTCGCACCCAGTAGCGCCACCATAGAAGGTGTAGCTATTGGGCGTGAAATAGGACGCGAAAAGGCCCTTACCTTTTCGTCGTCCATGGCGTCTTCACGGAGTCGGCCCCGGTGACGCCCCGACTCCTCCTCTTCCGGGGCTGATTCCGCCCCCATCTTGGTATCGCATGCGATAAGGGACTTTTCGCGTGCGATCCGTCTGGTAAATGACCCCCTAAGTTTGGTTAGAAATGGGAGTGAAGAGCTGGGTCTGTAATAGGCAGGCACAAGAGAGCCTTAAGAATTGGTCGAACAGCTGCTTATTTTAAAACAGATGGACTAGAACCATTAGCAAGTGAGGCATTGACTAAATGAGCTAGAAAAGAGCTGATATCTGATCTAAGAAATTTCATAACAGAGAAAGTGCAGACCATAGATGGTCAAACAGTGTATAACAAAACAATCAGCTACTCAATCTGCAGGACTGAAACTGGAGAGAAGTACTCCCATGATTCAATATCAGGATCAATCACCAGATCATCAAGCTCATCAGCAGGACCAAATTGTGCACAGATGATACTGATTTTGTTTGAATAAAAAAATCATCAAATACATCACAGTTAATGTCAGTATGGGCAAGAGCATCAGAAAATTGATCAAATGCCAAGAAATTCACAGCTCTAAACAACTCATAAGGATGGTTAAGTGTAGACTGAATATGAGACAAAAAGAAAATTTTTTTAGTCAGTTCAACTAAGGCCTTGTAATCAAAAAGTAAATTAAGCACATTTATCTGAAAGAGGCAGTGCTTTCCACCAGCGCCTCTCTGCATGGCAATCAAGACACTTGGTGGATTTCAGTTCAGCAGAATACCAAAGAGCTGAGTAAACCTTTATCTTAGCTTACAGCAAGTAAATCAAGGCCAATGAGTAACAGCGGACTCAATATCAGCACAGCTAGTAACATTTATTTTAGTGGTCAGATGCTCATGCAGCAATTCTGGGTTGAAATGACTTCTCTGGAGGCAAGAACATAAGACTTGCCATACTGGGTCAGACTAAAGATCCATCAAGTCCAGCATCCTGTTTCCAACAGTGGCCAAGCCAGGTCACAAGTACCTGGCAGGAAGGGGCAGATAGATTCCAAGCTTCTTATCCCAAGAATAAGCAGTGGATTTCTGCAACTCTCCCTTAATAATGGTTAACGGGCTTTCCCCCCTGGAACCTGTCCAAACCTTTTTTAAATGCAGCTATACTAATAGCTTTCACCACATCCTCTGGCAACGAATTTCAGAGCTTAATTATGCATTGAATAAAAAAATATTTTCTGTTATTAGTTTTAAATGTATTACCCAGTAACTTCATTGTGTGTCCCCTGGTCTTTGAACTTTTTCAAAGAGTAAATAACTGATTAACGTTTACACATTCCATGCCACACATTATTTTATAGACCACTATCATATCTCCCCTCAGCTGTATCTTCTCCAAGCTGAAGAGTCCTAACCTCTTTAGCCTCTCTTCACAGGGGAATTGTTCCATCCCCTTTATCATTTTGGTCACCCTTCCCTGTACCTTTTCTAATTTATTTATTTATTTATTTAAATTTCTTATATACCGGCATTCGCGATGGGAGTCGCATCATGCCGGTTTACAAATAACAAGGTGTGACAACAGAATAAATACTTAATAACTTAAAAACATTAACATGTGATAGAAGAATAAGGTAGCAGTTACAATAAAACAGGGATAAAATGCAACTTGGAATGAAGAGAAGGCAAAAGAGAGATTAACACTGAGATAACAAAAGAATGACCAAGGTAAATAAAACCAAGGTAAATAAACCTGCCTCATTAAAAAAAAGAGAGAGAACATTATTGAGTTGTCAAAGGTTGTTGATTACCCTGACGGGAGTTCTTAGTTGCTTGAGTTGAGAGTGGGTTCAGTTGGTGTCTGGAAAGGCTTTCAAGAATAGCCAGGTTTTAAGTCTTTTTCTGAAAGTGGGGAGGCAAGGTTCCTGTCTCAGTTCTGGTGGGATAGAATTCCACAAGGTAGGTCCTGCTGTAGAGATGTGACTAGAAGTGCACACAATACTCAAGAAAAGGTCACATCATGGAGCAATACAGAGGCATTATGATATTCTCTGTTTTATTCTCCATTCCGTTCCTAATAATCCCTAGCATTCTATTTGCTTTCTTGGCTGCTGCTGCACTGAGCAGAGAATTTCAATGTATTTTCAACGATGACACCTAGAACTTTTTCCTGAGTGGTGACTCCTAATGTGGAACCTTGCACTGTGTAGCTATAATTTGGGTTACTCTTCCTTAAATGCATCACTTTGCACTTATCCACATTAAATTTAATTTGTCATTTGTATGCCAGGTCATTTATAAATATATTAAAAAACAGTGGTCCCAGAACAGATCCCTGGAGCACTCCACTGTGTACCTTTTTCCATTTGGGAAATCTACCATTTAGCCCTCTTCTCTGTTTTCTATCTTTTAACCAGTTGGCGGCAATCCACAATAGGACACTGCCCATTATCTCATGCCATTTTTAATTTCCTAAGAAGTCTCTCATGAGGGACTTTGTCAAATGCTTTCTGGAAATCCAGGTACACTATATCAACCGGCTCACCTTTATTTACATGTTTATTTACATCCTCAAAAAAATGTAGCAAATTTGTTAGGAAAGACTTCCCTTGGCTAAATCCATTTTGGTTTTGTCCCATTAATCTATGCTTATCTATATGCTCAGCAATTTTGTTCTTTATGATAGTTTCTATCATTTTGCCTGGCACAGATGTCAGACTCACTGGTCTGTAGTTTCTTGGATCACCCCTTGATCCCTTTTTAAAAACTGGCATTAGATTGGCAACCCTTCAGTCTTCACCTTTTCTGGTCTACCTCTCTCCCTTTCATTAGTGGTGACACACAATGATACTCTCTCCTTTTCCTGTCTCTGCTCTTGGCTGTCCTTCCTGGCTTTGCTATTTTATTCTTTACAGTACAAATGATACAAACATGTTTTTATTCCCTTGCCTATTTGCTCATAGTCAGGCGGATCTAATAAAGCGGCATGGAAAACGGGTACTCAGTGTTGAGCGCCTGCTTTCCTAGCGCACGCCCAGCCACCTCTCCTGGGTGCGTGATAGAATATTTAAGTGAGGTGCTAGGGACAAATGTGCACCCCTAGCGCCTCCTCGACAGTGGCCGCCCAGGAGAGGTGGCTGTCAGCAGGTTAGGAAAACGGACGCTCAATTTTACAAGCATCCGTTTTCCTAACCTTTTTGTTCTTCTGACTTAATATCGCCAAGCGGTATTTTCTGCTTCTCTGAACACTTTTTTTGGGCTGCTCAGAAAGAATTCACAGCTTTTTAACAAAGAAAGGCTCCCCCCCCCCGGGTCCCTGCATTAACCCTTTATGCAACAAATCTTTCAATCTGTGTGCTTTATGCGGCACACAGTGTAGACTAAGGAAACGCCGCAAGAGGAAGTAGATAAAAGTTAGCTTCTCCGCAAGAATCAACAGCAAGATTTTTAGGGGAATGTTCCACTTAAAGGCAATCAAGAGCTCACCCCCATGCTTATAAGTAGATCTCTTCATAAGAAGCTGGGTCAGTCAGACAGTTAACAGAATCAAGAAGCCATGATTCGGTCACACAACAAATATCAGGAGATTCCTCAGAGAGCAGATCAAAAAATGCATCAACCTTTTCCTTTCTGGATTGTTACCCGATCCAAATTTAAAAAGAGGTTCACATATAATACTGTATACAGAATCAATAGCAATTGAAGCTAATGGTAGCAAACATTAACGTGATACTTTCTAATCACATGACTAATGGTTAAATGTATGTAGCCCCCTCCCCTTTGACCAGAATATATATATATATATATATATATATATATATATGTTATCCCTATGTGTAGGGATGGGGGTACCACATGAGAAGATACAAATACCAATATGAATTACCTTTGGGTCCATTACATGAGAGAGTTGGAGACAATGTCCCTATCACCTTGATACCACACCCATATTGATCTTTGTGGCCCCTTAATATATAATAATACTTGTAAATATCATTCATCACACACATTAGAACTGAACAACCCCCTTTACTTAGATACAAGAAGTAATTCCGGCAGAACATAGGGACACAGCAATATGCATCGCAGTACAAGACAACATAAGCTTCACCAGAACTCACCAGTAAAACTACCCTGTAAACCAGTCAAGTGCAGTAAGAGTCATGACAATGCTATACACAGCAAATACAGATGGTTGTAACAATTAAATCATTTACTATTACTATTAGCTGGCATATTTCCAACAAGAACCCCACCCTCAAACCTAGGTATATCCTCAATGTTTAAACAGTCACATGACCCAAGGGTGCATCCCAATAGGGAATTCAAGAAGGAGAAAAAAAACAATATAATGTCCCATAAAAATTAGGAAAAGAAAACTGTGTGGATGGGGCCCTTGCCAAGATTGATGAAGGTGCAAGTGTTGGCCCCGAGGCTGAATTAGGGTCCAGAGGAGGAGGATTGTTTATCATCTCTGGGGAGATGCAACCCCCGCCCCCCCCCCCCCAAGCAGGTCAGACTCCCTCCAAGCAAGGCAATCTGCTCCCTGTGCCCCAACTACTGTCCAGAAGGCTGTGTTTCAATGAGTCCATGGTGCTTTTAAAATAGGCCCTCAGACAGCCTCCTCTTAAAGGTTGGACACTTATAAAGTACTTAACTCGCAGCACTGCAGCACCTTGGAGCAATTCCTTCCCCCAAAAGCAGGAATACAGAGCGCCGAAACATGGGCCGTGTTTGGAGCAATTTTGAAGAAGCAGCTTTTTGAGCTGAGCTAAGTTCAATTAATTTTGGCATCTATTTTATTTGAATTATGAAAAATGAAAAATATAAGAGAGTGACACTGATAACTCAGCACTGTCATTCATGCTCCTTGATATCAGCACAAAGCCCATTGCTATGAGGTTCCTCTGAATATAATAGGTTATGCCCAGTTTCTTACTATATAATTATGCAAGGAGTTCCATTGTAGTACTAGTCATCATTTCTGAAAATGTCACAATTCCCTGCTGTCAGTAGCTGGGTCTGGAACTGCTAGAGCAGAGCTTTCCAAACTTTTCATGTTGGTGACACACTTTTTAGACAAACATAATTTCGTGACACAGTAATTCAGTCTACCAGCAAACCAGAAGTTAAAGGTTAAACGAACAAAATGTATTTGAACAATTTATGTATGTTTCCTTAAATATATACATAAATAAAATGTTTCACAACACAACCTATCTCATAATAAATATTTGCAGGCTTCCACTTCCTCCATAGAGAAAGTGCTACTCTTGCACATTCCCAAAGATTACATGTGCCAATCACTAAAAAGTAATTTTTTTTTTTACCTTTGCTGTCTGATCTTAGTTTTCTAATCGGTTGGTCACAGGCTTTTTTTTTCCACCTTTCCTTTCTTGTTTTTTTGCCAATTCCTTTTACAGGGTCTTTTTTTCTATTTCTTTTCTCTCCATCTGTCTTCCCTCAAACACACAATCAGGTTCTCATTCTCACACGCTATCTCACACATTCTCACACACACACAGGCTCTCACTCACATGCAATCTCACACATCCACAGCTCTCACTCTCACATGCCTCTCTCTCATACATACATACATACATACATACTGTCTCTCTCGTGCACATGCTGTCTCACTCTCACACACACAGGCTCTCTCACTCCTACATGCTCTCTTGCTCAAGCACAGGCTCTCACTGGCACATGCTGTCCCTCTGCACGGGTTGCCGAAGGATGGGCTCTTCAGAGGCCCTGATCTTCCCTGGCCGTGACATGGGATCTGCAGCGGCCCTGCTATCGGGTTTCCTCCTCTTCTCGGGCTGCCGCGACGTGGGATCCACAGTGGCCCTGCTATCGGGTTTCCTCCTCTTCTCGGGCCGTCGCGACGTGGGATCCGCAACGGCCCATTAATGCTGCTCTTCTTCTGTACGCAGCAGATGCTCCTCTTCCTTCCTGCCCACGCGGCTCCGGCAACGTTTTTCTTCCAGGGCTGCACAGGCAGGAAGGAGGAGGAGTGAACGTGACCCTTTTCTTCGGGCCGTGGTGATGTAAGCTCCACCACTGCCCGCCGATCTTCCTGCTATAGTTCCCTGCTTCCGCCGGCCCTGTGGACCGGGCGACACACCTCCACACTACAGGCGACACACTAATGTGTCCCGACACACACTTTGGAAAGCTCTGTGCTAGAGGGTTGCACTTCTATGGTGCAACCCACTAGCACTTCTATAGTGCAACCCACTAGTATAAAAAGCAGTCTAGAATTTAATTCCTGGAAAACACATGGCTTTAAAGTGGGAATATATATTTAGTATCTTTTTAAAGGCCTGTAATATAAACTTGGGAGTATTAAGCAGTTTATTTTGTACTAGCTGTTCTGTAGCTAACAGCAACTGAATCAAATTCATGGAAAGTAAATTTGTAGCTTTTATTAATGCTCGGGAAATGACAGCATTGCCATTTTTCCTCCATATAAAAGCCTACTTGGATGTGCAAAGGCGGACTTGGCATAGACTATGTCGTTTGTTATTAATATTTTTAAATATGAATAATTCTGTGAATGCCAGAAGTGCTGTGCAGATGCTGAACTGAAGTTTCATGTCACAGATACAAAATGCATGCACTACATAAATAGCCCTGATTACATTAAGAAAACCATGATTGCCAGTGATGAATCCTGTGGTTTCAAATTATTTATGAGTTGGCCTGGTCCATTGTCTAAACTGGTGATAGGTGATGGTGTGGAGATGGCAGCAGTGGAAAATATAATGTCATACTTTTAAATTACAAATGATTCCATCTTAAGAATAATCATTGGTCTTCTCATGGATAGTTGAGTCTCTTCCCATTTACCAAACTCTTAAAACAAAAAGTATGATTGCATGCATGATTGTTGCCTTACAAAACAACATGCCAAAATCTTTTAGAGATTTCATTAGTATTCCAATAAACCTAGCTGCTTAAAATTACTTTGGGAGCTTAGGATGTGCGCTTTGATAATCCCTATTAATCAGAATCCTAGAAACTAATCTCTACGTGGCCTGCCCAAATGGCAAGTATGTGAAGAAGGCAAACACTGACATCCATGAAGAAAGAGACTATTTTAAATGTCAGGAGGGAAATCAATGGTCTGTGACATGACTGATGACCCATAACTTGGGCAGCCAGAGATGAAAGGGGGGAGGGTGGAGGGAGCTGTAATACAGCTCAGAGAGGAACCAAGGACAAGAGCTTAGTTTCATAGACAAGGAATGAAAGGCAGGCTAGAACTGGACGTACTAAAAATCGATGAATTGTATTCTTAAAATTGTATGAAAGTCCTTAAATTTGTTCTTTGTAATCCTCCTGACATTTAAAATTGGTCAACACTCAACTCGCAGACTATTTAGAAGACCACAAAATTCTCTATCCCACTCAATACGGATTCCACAAATCACTAAGCACGGAAACACTCCTTATCTCCCTCACGGACCATATCATCATGGGCCTTGACAAAGGACACTCATTCCTGCTAGTACTTCTCGACATCTCATCAGCATTTGACACTATGAATCACTCCATCCTTCTAAATCGCCTATCTGACATTGGTATATCAGGAACGGTCTTTAGATGGTTCAAGTCCTTCCTTAGCAATAGAAGTTACAAAGTTAACATTAAGAACAAAGAATCCCCGAGCATCAAATCATCACTAGGAGTCCCCCAAGGATAGCCACTGTCGCCCACCCTCTTCACATCTACCTCCTCCCCCTATGCCAGCTGCTAACAAACTTAAAATTAAAACATTATCTATACGCCGACGACGTACAGATTCTGATCCCCATAAAAGAATCCTTAACGAATATACTCAAATTCTGGGAAAACTGCCTCCAATCCATCAACCTCCTTCTCACCAATCTAAACCTTGTCCTCAACTCAGCCAAGACGGAACTCCTCCTCATCTCGCCCAACCACATCGACCAGACTATGCAGCTCCTTCCCAATATCATGGTCACTCAAGTAAGAGACCTTGAGCGATACTCGATAACCGTTTGAACCTAAAAAAATTCATCAGCCACACAACCAAAGACTGCTTCTACAAATTACAAGTTCTAAAAAGACTCAAACCACTCCTCCATTTCCATGATTTTAGGACAGTCCTCCAAGCCACGCTTTTCGCCAAAATAGACTACTACAACACCCTCCTACTGGGTCTCCCCGCCTCCACCACCAAACCACTTCAGATGCTCCAGAATGCGGCAGCCAGAATTCTGACAAACACCAACCGTAGAGAACACATCACTCCCATCCTCAAGAACTTGCATTGGCTCCCTATAAGTTACCGAATCCTGCACAAGGCCCTTACCATCATCCACAAAACCATTCACAATCAGCTCCCTCTCGACCTTCAGATCCCACTGAGATTCCAGACAGCTACAAGACCCATTAGAGAAGCTTACAGAGGAACTCTGCACACCCCCACAACCAAAACCACCCTTCATACATCCACCAGAGAACGGGCTTTCTTGACAGCGGGACCAGCCATCTGGAATGCCATTCCTCCGGATCTCAGAATGGAACCCTGCTGTTTGACATTCAGGAAAAATCTCAAGACTGTTTCAACAAGCATTCCCTTAACTCAGCCACCCCCCCCCCCTTTCTAACCTCCCCGCTCCCTCCTCCCTTCCCCTTTCCCATCCCTGTCCCTCCCTCCCTTTCCTTCTCCCATCCCCTGCCATCAGCCTGTTTCATTTCAGCTAATTTATTGATAAACACCAATAAGACAAGACAGAACTCGCCATACATGGCTCAAGGTGTCTTCAATTCACCTTTGTTAAGTTTTGACAATTTCTCTTCCTCTAGCCATAGTCTCTAGCTACATCAGCTCCCAAGTTCACATGACCCTGTTTATTGTAACTTTGGTTTATTCTTTTATTGTTTACGTTAATGTTCCTACCCCATGTTCCATGTAAATTGATTTGATATGATCGAGAACATGAAAGTCGGTATAGAAAAGAGTTAAATAAAAATAAATAAAATTTTGTTATGACCGTATTTTAATGTGATCATTTTTTGAGCCTCCTTTTTTTTGTTTCAATAAAGATCATACAGTAGATTTGCCATAGATCAACATTCATCTGTCAGTTGGTTTATTTATTTAGCCCTTCATTAGTGATTTTGTTCTCCTAGCAATTGGTTCTTATCATATATGTAATTCTCAATTCACTTTGTGTTCCTGCTCCACATTCCATAATCAGTGACGGATTTAGGATTTTGCCACCCCTAGGCACTGCTGTTGCTGTTGTCCCCCCTTTCCCACCCCTCACTCCCTGGACAAGAGACAACAGAGCAGAACAT
Organism: Rhinatrema bivittatum; assembly: GCF_901001135.1. Lineage (NCBI taxonomy): Eukaryota > Metazoa > Chordata > Amphibia > Gymnophiona > Rhinatrematidae > Rhinatrema > Rhinatrema bivittatum. The sequence continues at coordinate 246,812,908 of NC_042619.1, read as the reverse complement.
CTAAGGCACAGCCTTCTTTGTTCTGCTCTATCTGCTCCACCACTTCCCCTTATGTCCCTGAATGATAAGAGGTCCTAGATTCACTGTTCCCTCTAAGCTGTACACCCCCACCCCATGCGCAGGAATCAGATTGGGCAGGGATAAACCAAACCCTGCCCAATCCAATCAGTGGCGGCAACCCCCCCCCCCCCCCCCCCCCCGATACCTCCTCCCAGGCAGGAGTCACATTTATCCAAATGGCATCTCCTGCTGCCGTGGGGACAGTCTTGCAGCTCTTACCATGAGAGCAGCCCCACGGCAGCAGGAGATGAAGTTAGGATAAACACCACTCCTGCTGCTGCTGCCCCCACCCCTCAACTTAGCAGGTCACTGCTGGCTGAAGACTAAGCCCAGGCCCTTGTGTGTGTGTGTTTGGCCGGGTGAGAGCCAGGGTGGTGACTGCTTTTGTGTGAGTGGATGAGTACCTGGGTGTCTGAGGAGAGTCAGGCTGTGTGTATGTGGGGTGGGGGGACTGCCTGTGTTTGGTTGTGGGTGAGATCCTCTGTATGTGTGGGTGAGAGGCTATGTGGATGAGTGTGTGAGAGAGGCTGTGTGTAGGGCGTGGGTGGGTGAGAAGCGATGTGAGTGTATGTGGCTGGGTGACAGCCTGTGTGTGTGACTGCCAGTGTGTGGGTGTGGAGAGAGGGAGGGAGGGGACAGGTGGAGAAAAAAAAAAGAAAGAATAAAAGAGAGACACTGAAAAAGGAATTGGGAAAAGACTGAGAAAGGGAACATGGGGGAAAAAAAGCCTGGGACCAACAGATTAGAAAAATAAGATCAGACAACAAATGTAAATAAAATTATTTTGAATTGTTATGATTGGAATATGTTATCTTTAATATGCATTACATATTTATATTTTGTTCTTTCTTCAATATTCCACTGTTGGCAAGTTAAATGTAAGACATTGATAAGACAGGCTAAGAGAGAATTTGAAAAGAAGTTGGTTGTAGAGGCAAAAACTCACAGTAAAAACTTTTTAAAATATATCCGAAGCAGAAAGCCTGTGAGGGAGTCAGTTGGACCGCTAGATGATCGAGGGGTTAAAAGGGCACTTAGAGAAGATAAGGCCATCGCGGAAAGATTAAATGATTTCTTTGCTTCTGTGTTTACTGAAGAGGATGTTGGGGAGGTACCCGTAATGGAGAAGGTTTTCATGGGTAATGATTCAGATGGACAGAATCAAATATCGGTGAACCTAGAAGATGAGGTAGACCTGATTGACAAACTCAAGAGTAGTAAATCACCTGGACCGGTTGGTATACACCCCAGAGTTCTGAAGGAACTAAAAAAATGAAATTTCAGACCTATTAGTAAAAATTTGTAACCTATCATTAAAATCATCCATTGTACCTGAAGACTGGAGTATAGCTAATGTAACCCCAATATTTAAAAAGGGCTCAAGGGGCGATCCGGGAAACTACAGACCGGTTAGCCTGACTTCAGTGCCAGGAAAAATAGTGGAAAGTGTTCTAAACATCAAAATCACAGAACATATAGAAAGACATGGTTTAATGGAACAAAGTCAGCATGGCTTTACCCAAGGCAAGTCTTGCCTCACAAATCTGCTTCACTTTTTTGAAGGAGTTAATAAACATGTGGATAAAGGTGAACCGGTAGATGTAGTATACTTGGATTTTCAAAAGGCGTTTGACAAAGTTCCTCATGAGAGGCTTCTAGGAAAAGTAAAAAGTCATGGGATAGGTGGCGATGTCCTTTCGTGGATTGCAAACTGGCTAAAAGACAGGAAACAGAGAGTAGGATTAAATGGACAATTTTCTCAGTGGAAGGGAGTGGACAGTGGAGTGCCTCAGGGATCTGTATTGGGACCCTTACTTTTCAATATATTTATAAATGATCTGGAAAGAAATACGACGAGTGAGATAATCAAATTTTGTGGATGACACAAAATTGTTCAGAGTAGTTAAATCACAAGCAGATTGTGATAAATTGCAGGAAGACCTTGTGAGACTGGAAAATTGGGCATCCAAATGGCAGATGAAATTTAATGTGGATAAGTGCAAGGTGATGCATATAGAGAAAAATAACCCATGCTATAATTATACAATGTTGGGTTCCATATTAGGTGCTACAACCTAAGAAAGAGATCTAGGCGTCATAGTAGATAACACATTGAAATCGTCGGTTCAGTGTGCTGCGGCAGTCAAAAAAGCAAACAGAATGTTGGGAATTATTAGAAAGGGAATGGTGAATAAAACGGAAAATATCATAATGCCTCTGTATCGCTCCATGGTGAGACCGCATCTCAAAAAAGATATAATTGCGATGGAGAAGGTACAGAGAAGGGCTACCAAAATGATAAAGGGAATGGAACAGCTCCCTATGAGGAAAGACTAAAGAGGTTAGGACTTTTCAGCTTGGAGAAGAGACGGTTGAGGGGGGATATGATAGAGATGTTTAAAATCATGAGAGGTCTAGAATGGGTAGATGTGAATCGGTTATTTACTCTTTCGGATAATAGAAAGACTAGGGGGCACTCCATGAAGTTAGCATGGGGCACATTTAAAACTAATCGGAGAAAGTTCTTTTTTACTCAACGCACAATTTAACTCTGGAATTTGTTGCCAGAGGATGTGGTTAGTGCAGTTAGTATAGCTGTGTTTAAAAAAGGATTGGATAAGTTCTTGGAGGAGAAGTCCATTACCTGCTATGAAGTTCACAGGGAGGCAGATTTTATAAATTTGCATGAGCGCGTACTTTTGTTCGCGCACCAGGCGTGAACAAAAGTACGCTGGATTTTATAAGATACGCGCTTAGACACGCGTATCTTATAAAATCTGGGGTTGGCGCACGCAAGGGGGTGCACATTTGTGTAACCTGTGCATGCTGAGCCCGGCGTGCACTGCCTGTTCCCTCCGAGGCCGCTCCGAAATCGGAGCGGCCTCGGAGGGAACTTTCTTTCCATCCCCCCACACCTTCCCCTCCCTTCCCCTACCTAACCCATCCCCCCCCCCCCGGCCCTATCTAAACCCCCCCTACCTTTTGTTGGCAGATTTACGCCTGCTGAAAGCAGATGTAAATCTGCGGGCGCCAGCGGGCTGCTGGCGCGCCATCACCCGACCCGGGGGCTGGTCCGGACACCTCGACCACGCCCCCGGGCCGGTGAAACGCCCCTGGTTCCGCCCCAAACCACCCCCTGACCCCGGACACGCCCCCAGACACGCCCCCTCCCCCCACCCTTTTACGAAGCCCCGGGACTTATGCGCGTCCCGGGGCTGTGTGCGCGCCGGCGCGCGAGGGCCCTGCGTGCGTAATTCTGGCCGGATTTACGCTCGCAGGGCATTTAAAATCCGACCCTTAGAGAATAGCCACTGCCCTTAGCAATGGAACATGGAATAGTCTTAGTGTTTGGGTACTTGCCAGGTTCTTATGACCTGGATTGGCCACTGTTGGAAACAAGATGCTGGGCTTGATTGACCCTTGGTCTGACCCAGTATGGCATTTTCTTATGTTCTTATGGTTTCTTGGGCTTTCCATTTTATTTTTGTCTGCATGTTTCTGTTTCTAATTTGTAGTCCCTTATTCTGTGTTAGGTAAGACTCTGTCTGTGTTCTGCATGTGTAACTGAGGCGCAGTATTTCTACTGGCATGTACATTTTTTTTGTAGGGCTTTGTTCTGATAAAATCCAGTAGATGGAGTATTAGTGTTCTAGGGCATGGTATAATATTTGCATTGCTGCCATGTCATAGATAACGCAGTTGCTGTTTGAGACCTGAGGGGTTTGTGTTATTTCTCAAAGTGTTTGGCAGTGAAGGATTTTCATTTACTGACATAAGTGTGTCTGTGTGTGGAAGAGGAGGAGAATTGAATGAGTGTGCATGTGTGTGAGAGTCTGGGGAGTGAATGAGAGCGAGTGTGTGTGTTTGTGAGAATGAGCATGTATGTGTGAGCATGTATAGTGAATTTGCAAGTCTGTTACTTTGTGTGTGTGTGAGAAAGTTTGTGTGCGTGCTGCTCCAATGTTCCCTCTAAAGATTGGACTGCTGAGAGCATAAAATTGATTGGCTTTTTGCATCAAAGAAACACTACGTTTACAGGGTATGAAACCAAAAATATTTGCTCACGAGTAAAAGTTTTTGCACACAGCAACCCAATCCTCAGAGGGAACATTGGCTGGATTAGGGGTAGAGTGATTTTGCTCCCTGCTGCATGCCCTGGCCTCGCCTACCTCTTCTTGTTTCCTGCACAGGACAGAATGGGAGGGGCTGAAATAGGGAGCAGAGCAGTTTTTTTCTTTGCTCTGTCCCTTCCAGTCTCACTCTTTCTTTCCTTGTTCTCTGCACTGGGAGAAGATGGGTTGGGGCAGAATCTGAACGCAATTCTCTGCTGAGTGAGAGTGCAGAACTGGGGAGGCAGCAAATCTTCAGCTGGCCTACTGCCTCCCCCCCCCCCCCCCCTATAATTTTGCCACCCTAGGCAAAGGCCTATTGGCAAATCCAGGCCTGTCCATAATGGTATTAGACTACGGGTGCACGGTTTGGTTTCTGTTTCTCACTCCTTTAGTCAGAACTCCTTAAACCGCTGTTCTTTCCTCGTTATGTCCCTCCTCCACTGGGTGTGCATATGGGAGGTCTGATAGCGCCACTTAAGCCACAGAAGTTAGGACTTATCCTGCTAAGGGGCAGCGCTTAAATATTTGGCAGAGTGCAGCAGCCACTACTTAGCTGGATAACTATTTATCTGGCTAAATAGTTATCCAACTAAATGGTGGGTGGGACTTGGACATGCCGGGACACGACTAATTATTCGGCCAACTTAACTGGACAAGTGGCAATATTCACACTGATCGGAGCAGGTCTAGAATTAGCTGGATAAACGTATCCGGCTGAATGAAAGTTATCCAGGGACATTCAGCTGCCCAGCCACGCTTATGTTTATCCAGCTGACTTCCCTCGCCGGATAACTTTTCAATATTTACCTCGCTGTATATTTCATCTTTCGGTTCTGAGTGGGATTTCTACTCACAGGATGATCCAGTCACGATACTTGAATTCTTCTTACTACTTCTACTTCCCTTCCAGGCCTCTTGGATAGAATTCCACTCTCTCACCACAGTTTTAGGAAATATGTCTTTGCATTCGATGTATAATGTTGAGGAGGCATCGCTGCTTTACCAGGTTCCTCGTTTCCTGGCATTTGACTTTATTGTGAGACGTGATTTTATTAAATTTACTATTAAAATACATGCAAAGTACCTTCAACACAAACCACTATATGCTAATAAAACAGGAGTGAAAAAGGAAAAGAAAAAAAGTAGAGATAAAAGGGCAAAGGCTAATGTACAGTAGATCAGCTTTTGACATATGTTTAATGATATGCAAAGAAGGTAGAAACCTGATATCCCTTTCCCCCTTCATCCAGTTTCACTTCCTACACATTTTTCTGGGTTTTTCCCTTCTGGTCAGGCAAACATCCTCACATACATTTTCATCCATCACATTCACTTTCCCCTATTGATCCCCTCCCGTACACACTCCTACCCAAACCTTTCCTATCATCTCACCATCTTCTATGTATAGAGTTACAGGACTTATGCAAATATATAATGTGCATACTAGAGATACATTTCACCCTTTAAGCCAAGACGTAGTGTAGATTCCCTGCTTTCCCTTGCTAAGTCTGTGAAAATAATCAAATCAGACATTCCATCTCATAGCGGTCAAACCATTTCCCTTTACTCAATATGGGGTAGATTTTAAAAGGAGCATGTGCGCGTCTATGTGTGCGTAGTTCCCGGCGCTAGCATATGGCTGGGCCGATTTTATAACATGCACATGCCGGGCCGCGCATATTATAAAATCCGTTGGTCCCGCACACATGCGTGCCAGATTTTAAAACCTGCATATGTGGGCGGCGCACGCTGGGGGGGGGGGGAATTTTACCAAATTACACGCAGCAATGCAGTTACACGCAGTTCCCTACCCCCCTGCCTAACCTTCCTTCCCTTTCCCCTCTCCACCTCGATCCCTAACCTACCTACCCTAAAAAATTTTTATTTTATGACTTACTGCTCCTCTGGAGCAGAAGTAGTTTGCGTGTGCCGGCTGGCTCCTGGCTCCTGCTTCCCCAGGACAGCAGTTAATGGCTGCTGTCCCGGCTGGCCTCTGCCCTGTCCCACTCTTCCCCGCCCAGACCATGCTCCCTGTCCCCGCCCCTTTTTCAGGGCCTGGCGCTCGTGCGCATATCGGCACTTACGCGTCTGGCTGGGCCCTTTGGAAAATGCACGTGCAGGGCCCTGCCATGCGCAAGCCGATTTTTACGCGCACTGCCATTTTAAAATTCAGCCTTTTGCGTGTACACAGAGGTTTGCTGTCACAAAACATTCAGGATGCAATGCCTGCCTGTGCAGCTACAATTCAGCTCTAAATACACTTTCTCACTTCTACTTTTTTACATATAAGGTAAAGCATTGAGAATAATCCTATAAAATGACAGTTTCTATACTCTCTTCTTAATTATTGCTCTTTATATATCTCTAGAAAAAGAGGGCACACACACACATACATATATAAAAGAGGGACTTAAAGCCTTATTTTTAACTGCATAGTTCTGGCCTTGTCAGCCTCAATGAGTCAATACAATTGGGATCTTAATCATAGATTCCCTCTAGATCCAACAGTAGCTGGAGGACTGAGCTATTCTTCTGTAGACTTTTATTATTTAGAGGCATATTAAACAACCAAGAGCCTGCTTACCTCAGCAGTGCTGGAAACAAAATGTATGTATGTAACTCCACCTATGGTCACTAAAGAGTCTTTTGCTAGAGGGTTCCTGCTCACTGGCGTCATCAAGAGGTCTGTGAATTCTGTTTTTGCAGAGCTCTTGCAGTTTGCAAGTATCCTTTCTATTAAGAAGGGGTAGAAGGGAGATTTGCTACATGTTCATGCAAGGTCTGAGTGATGGAAAGAGGGTAGGTAGGGTTGTGAATAGTGGGGAGGTTCATTCCTCCAAAGGGGATGGCTTAAGTAGAATCTATAAAGATGCTTACACAGCCATTTTGGGAGGAGTCTGGAGGAGTCTTAGGGAGTTATTGGAGGACTCTGGAGGCATCCGAGGAGTTAGAGAAAAGAAATTGACTGAATCCAGAAACTGGATAAAGATTCCTAAGAGCCAACCAGAGGGAGGAATCCCTGACTGAAGGGGTTTAATTCTCTGCTGGGGAAGCTCCCAGGAAAAATATTAATTTGAAGAATACTGTCCCAAAAGCCTTGGGGCTGCAGCTGATTTTGACCTCTCATTCCCAAAGAAGCTACTTTGAAGAGTGAGGGTTTTGATTGTATTTATTTTTTGGACTGTATGCGGTTTGTCATTTGGAGAGACATGCCTTAAGAGTTTGGTTTGTTTTTTTTCTGGATCTACAATAAAATTCTATTTTGGAACCAAAACTCAAGTGTGGACTTTGGACTTTGAATCTGGTAAGTCTCCCCCTGGGCCTCCCAGAGAATTCTCTGCTCCCCAACTGGCAACCCCTAGAGGGTCATGACTGTTCCCGGGGCTGCAGCAGGGGTAGCTCATCACATCTGCAACCTCCTAAGGTGGCCCTAGTGAAAGAGGGGTTACAATTAGCTTTAGCAAAGCTCCTGTTTCCTTCTCCTTGTGTGTGGGGCCCGCTATCCTCTCTGGGCTCTGACTTTTTAATCCCTCTCCCTAGGGTTAATGCTTTGCAACCAGCATTCCCTTAAGGCTGTCTTAAGGTGGACCAGGCTAAATGCCTGGTGCTCGACTTTTTTTTTTTATATAACAGGAATTAGGTTCACTCTACATCAGATTTCAGCCATTATCAAGTACAAAACAGATACAATTGAGAAACATAATCATTGAGACTGGTAATTTTGCTTCCCTCCTCCATTCGAGTTTGGTATAAATGTGCAAGAAACTTTCAATCCCCTCCATAACCAGTAAGGACCCCACTCTTTATCATAAAGATCAGCTTGGTCTTTTAACAGATAGGGGAGCTTTTCCATCTGAGCAATATCTGCGACCTATAATTTCCAGCAGGTAAGCGTTGGGGCTGGCTTCCACATCTGAGCCACTGTAAATCGTGCCACAAGTATCTTAAGTTAATTTGATCTTAAGCATGAATTTGTTTACTACTAAGCCTAATAATGTGTTATGTTTTTACACCCCTTGTCAACCCCTTTATCCCTATAACCTTATTTTATAAACCCTTATGATGGCGTTATTTTGACATTTCCGAATGACGGTATATAAAACTCATCAAATAAATAAATAAATAAGAACCAGCCCACTAGTCTGCGATGACCTCGTATGCTGCACCTGTTCGACCATTGTCCCAAAAGATATAAGGCAGGGTCCGGCGTAAGCGTTTGAGCACATATACTTGAAACGCAATCTGTAATTTCTATCCAAAAAGCCAGCACTTTCTGGCATTCCCACTACCTAGGCATGTACGTCCCTGCCTGCGCACATTCCCTCCAACACTCTCTCCCAGATTCATTGAATTTGGCAAAAAAAAATAAAAAATCCCAGGAGTATGGTAAATGCTATATAATAACTTATAAAGCAGCTCTTGCCCCTTACAACAATTGATTTCCAATCTTTACCATCCCATTCTTTATTTAAATCTATATTCCATTGTTGTATCAAACCAGGGGAGGTCTCTGGTTTACACAAAGCTGCTCTAATTGAGATATAAAGTACTGAGATCAGGTGCCGTGCTCTTGCATTACAACACAATACCCTGGTCAGCAACAGAAGAACAGTCTGAGGAAAGACTTAACTGGAAGGCATGACAAGACGAAGCAGGGCAGGGCAAGGAAGAGCAGGGCAGAAGCAAGGCTGGACAAAGCAGAAGCAACGTAAGGCAAGGCTGGACAAAGCAGGAACATAGCATCAATGACTTCAGCAGGAAGAGCTATTGCTGAATGCTGAGGCGGTGGCTGATTGCAGAGAACTTCCTTGTGTACTAGACAGGATGTGATGACATCAGCCAGTGACACAGGAGGTCCTGTGTGCTGGAAGCACTATGCCCAGCCCTGGGATGTAGCATGGAGCAGGACGCTATGCTGGAGGTAAGGGGTGTTACACTCGACACACAAATATACAAGTTTGAAAAATGTATTTATGTTTTTGAAAGACAGGAATGAGTTGGATGCTGTTGCTTTAGCTTCTGCTGGAAGATTTAGAACTGATGGGGATGGGGGTGGAGTTCATCCTGTTTCACACCTGTTCATGGGAGGTGGCAGGCACTTTAGGTTCTCCTGGGAGAGTAATTTCAGTGATGAAGAATTTTGCTGTTAGTAGTAGCCTGGCTTTGCAGTCAGATATGCTTTTTAGGATCATTATTGGTAAAACTGAACAGCAGAAAAAAAAACCCTTTGTAGTCACTTCCAGATCCAAGACTGCTCCCAATTGAAACTGGAAGGTATTCTTTCGGGCTTTCCCACCCTATCTTTATTTGAAGCATGCTCTAGAAATGCATAGGTCTTGTGCTGCTGTGGGTGTCAGAACATCTTGAGAGCCCCCTCCCAAGAGTTGAGTGAAGCAGCTTGGGACAGTCAGTCAAGGGCAGTTAAGAAGTGGGTCTAACAGCCTGGTTATCTTCTCCAGAGTTATGTCTTGCAGTGCTAAATCTTCTTTCCATGGCTGCAGCATCATAAGGTGTGACTGCCATACTGAATTAGTCATCTTGCTAGGAGCTAATTTTGTAGGTGCTTATCTACAAAGGAGGGACTTTTATACGCCAAGGATAATAATGGCCAACGTGAATAGAGCTGAATGGTGGCATTAGGGACTGTGAGGTGAGACAGAAATCAACATTTTAAGTGAATGTTTGTGAAACAATGCTGAGACAAGACTTGGGTGGCCTTATGAAATCAGTTTGATTGCATTAAACTGATGAAGATTTTCTTTGACCTTTCCTACCCTATTTTTCTGTGTTGAGACCTGGAATTTCTGGGGTTTTTTGTTGGTTTTTTTTTTAACCAAGTATCGAGTTTATGGGGAATCCAGTGTGGGCTTACAGATGCATGTGTGTGCATGTGCGAGATGTGGAAGTGCTTTGGGATTTTACCCTTGTTACCATTAAAGCACTATCTCCGTTTTTACTGAAGCAGAAGCAGCTATGTTTGACTTCTTGCTCTTACTTGGTAGTATCCACCCTTTTCCAGAGGCACATGTCACCAGAGGAGGCAGAATTCCATGGGTGAAAGCAGGAGCGGAGCCAGCCAACCATATAAAGCCCAGGCATAGGAAAAGGCTGGGATAAAATAACTCTGAATACGGTTATTCTCAGGACCACTTCAGTTTTGGGCACAGACTTGCACACCAAGAAGAACTTTTCAAACTGAGTTCAGGCTGAGTAATGACAGAGAGTCACATGTATTTTAGCCTGCAAATAATTTGAAAAGTATTTAGTTTGGCTGGATGATTTCATTCTAGCAACTTTTTTTTTTTTGTTTTTTTAATTAAATAAACTAACATGAGTGACACTTGGTGGCAGGCTGGTAACCACCAGCACATGGAGAAGCAAATGCACAAAAATGGATATTTATCTGACAAACTATTTTAGTGCCGGCTCGCTAGAAAGTAATGGAATTTCCATTTCGGGGTGCCAGGAATACGTTCCATGCCTTTAACGTAGGAACAAGTTCTAAATCAAGCTTCAGTTTAAAATGGGGGAGGGGTATTTCCACTCACTTTCTGAAATCCTTCTTTCAACATACTCTGCATGTTAAGCTTACAAACTTTCTTTCTTTTTTTTAAAGGACTATGAGGGATATATGCAAGATAAAGAGAAAATGAAGACATGGCCATTTGATATGTACAAGTGGTCCTCTCTGTCTTCGAGCCGCACATTTTTTAATAAGTTCTTATTTGAACGGAATAATTTTTGCATGCCATGAGGTGTCTGAAGATCTTATATCTGAATCGGCTTGTTAGTATAGATCTACTGTTCTTAAGGAATATGCTTTTATTTGATAGAAAACAGGAAGTTTCAACAAGATTTCTGGTTCCATTTCATTTTGCCTTGAAAACAAAATAAAAACCAACATTTCATTGTTTTTGTTTGTTTCATTTTCAAATGACTGCCAATGCCCCCCCCCCCCAACTCCATGGTGCCCCCAGCCTGGACTCCTCTGAACCTCTCCCAATCGCTTGTCCCATGTGAGGATCTAAGGAGCAGGAGTGATCTCCAGTTGCTCCTGCCTCACCAGGTTTCCATTTTACAGTGGCATTGGCAGGCCCTGAAGCCAGCAACATTTTGTTGTACAGAGGTACAGTTGTACCTCCTTTATAGAGGTACCGCCGAAGAACATAATGATGCCAGCTGCAGGGCACACTGGTGCCATTTTGAAACAGAGATCCAGAAGAGCAGGAGCAACTGGGGATTGCTCATGTCTCTTAGATGCTCAGATGGGATAAGTGGAGGAGTCCGGGGATGAGGGAAGGGAAGGGCACAGTGGGGAAGTGGAGGAGTCTGGCGATGAGGGAAGGGAAGGGCACAGTGGGGAAGTGGAGGAGTCCGGGGATGAGGGAAAGGGCACAGTGGGGAAGTGGAGGAGTCCGGGGATGAGGGAAGGGAAGAGACACAGTGGGGAAGTGGAGGAGTCCGGCGATGAGGGAAGGGAAGGGCACAGTGGGAAGTGGAGGAGTCCGGGGATGAGGGAAAGGGCACAGTGGGGAAGTGGAGGAGTCCGGGGATGAGGGAAGGGAAGAGACACAGCGGGGAAGTGGAGAAGTGCGGGGATGAGGGAAGGGAAGAGACACAGCGGGGAAGTGGAGAAGTGCGGGGATGAGGGAAGGGAAGAGACACAGTGGGGAAGTGGAGAAGTCTGGTGATGAGGGAAGGGAAGGGCACAGTGGGAAGTGGAGGAGTCCGGGGATGAGGGAAAGGGCACAGTGGGGAAGTGGAGGAGTCCGGGGATGAGGGAAGGGGTGGGGTGGACCTAACACTTTTTTCTTTGTGTCATGCTCTTTTTGTTTTCTTTATTTCCACGTCATTTTAGTAGACGAAACAAAACAGAACAAAATGAAAAAAGGAAACAGTGAAACAAAAAAACAAAATAAAATGATAAAATGTTCCATGCACACCCCTACTAGCCTATCTCATCAATCAGAATTTAATCAGAGCAAGACAAATGGTGTCTAATAAAAGTGCGCATTAGGATTCAAACATTTGATGTTCTCATCTTGTTATCAACAATGGGGTAAATATTCAGCCACTGAGCAGCTAACTTAACTGGGATATTCAATTAGCTGGATATGAGGTATCCGGCTAACTTTAGACCTGCCCTATGGCACTCCGCTCCACCCAGGAATGCTCCCGCCTTAACTGAACATAAGAACATAAGAAATGCCATACTGGGTCAGACCAGGGGTCCATCAAGCCCAGCATCCTGTTTCCAACAGTGGTCAATCCAGGCCATAAGAACCTGGCAAGTACCCAAACATTAGATAGATTACAAACTACTATTGCTTAATAATTAATAGCAGTTTATGGATTTTTCCTCTAGAAACTTAGCCAAATCTTTTTTAAACCCAGCTACACTACCTGCTGTAACCACATTCAGAGCTTAACTATGTGCGGAGGGAAAAATAATTTTCTTTTATGTTTTAAATGAGCTAATTGCTAACTTCATGGAGTGCCCCCCTAGTCCTTTTATTATCTGAGAGAGTAAATAACCAATTTACATTAACTTGATCAAGTCCTTTCATGATTTTGAGGACCTCTATCATATTCCCCCTCGGCCATCTGTTCTCCAAACTGAACAGCCCTAACCTCTTTAGCCTTTCCTAATAGGGCAGCCATTCTGTTCTACTTATTTTGGTCGCTCTTCTCTGCACTTTCTGCAGTGCAACTATATCTTTTTTGAGATGCAGCGGCCAGAATTGCCCACAGTATTGAAGATGCAGTCTCACCATGGAGCGATACAGAGGCATTATGACATCCATCGTTTTATTTGCCATTCCTTTCTTAATAATTCCTAACATTGTTTGCTTTTTTGATCGCCACAGCACACTGAGCCGATGATTTCAACGTATTATCCACTATGATGCCTAGATTTCTTTCCTGGGTGGTAACGCTTAAGATAGAACCTAACGTGTAACTACAGCATGGATTATTTTTCCATATATGCATCATCTTGCACTTGTCCACTTTAAATTTCATCTGCCATTTGGAAGTCCAATCTTCCAGTCTCACAAGGTCCTCCTGCAATTTATCACAATCTGCTTGAGATTTAACTACGCTGCATAATTTTGTGTCATCCGCAAATTTGATTACCTCACTTGTCATACCCTTCTCCAGATCATTTATAAATATATTGAAAAGCACCGGTCCAAGTACAGATCCCTGAGACACTCCACTATCCACTCCCTTCCACTGAGAAAAGTGTCCATTTAATCCTACTCTCAGTTTCCTGTCTTTTAACCAGTTTGTAATCCACGAAAGGACATCGACTCCTATCCCATGACTTTTTAGTTTTCTTCGGAGCTTCTCATGCAGGTCTTTGTTGAACGCCTTCTGAAAATCCAAATACACTACATCTATTGGTTCACCTTTGTCTACATGTTTATTTACCCCTTCAAAAAATGGAGATTTGTGAGACAAGACTTCTCTTGCATAAAACCCTGCTGGCTGTGTCCCATTAAACCGTGTCTATCTAAATGTTCTGTGATTTTATTCTTTATAACAGTTTCCACGATTTTTCCCAGCAATGAACTCAGGCTCACCGGTCTGTAGTTTCCTGGATCACCCTGGAGCCCTTTTTAAATTATCAGGGTTGCATTGGCCTCTTCCAATCTTCAGATACATTGGATGATTTTAATGATAGGTTACAAATTAACTGAAATAGGTCTCAAATTTCATTTTTCAGTTCTTTTGTTATCCAGCTAGAATTTAGCTGGATAAGCCTTATAAATATGTGGCTAAGCTGTTGAGTATGTACCCCAATATTTCTTGTTCTCATCAATTTTTATTCAGTGGCCAAGCTCATACCTCAAACAAGGCATAGGGGCCAGTTTTAAAATGACAAGCGCGGGTGGCACCTTATCAGACGAACCAGTCTATGGCGGCATGAGCGTTCGAGGACAGAGTCCACTTCGTTAGACTCCATCGATTTCTGTCTTCGAAAGCTCATGCCTGCATAAACTGGTTCTTCTATAAGGTGGCACCTGCCTCTTGTCTTTCTTGCTGCACCAGACTAACACAGCTTCCCTCTGAAGATTTTGGCCAATTGTAGGATAGTCTCTCTCAGATAACCCGCTTCCATTGAATTTTTAGTATTTTTGGAGAAAAGAGGATTTGAGCTTGGGTTGGAAACGTAATAGTTCCGAAGAAAGTGTTACATTTGGGGGGGGGGGCAACGGGGGAGGGATAAAGGAATAAATATTTCTGGCAGTGCCAAATATGGCAAAGATGAAAGAGTTATCTGAGAAAGTCTATAAAATTTATAGTAACAAAACAACTGAGGATAAGTATGGCTTGCATATGGAAAGTGAGAGGCAATATATTTCCTGGCACGAGACTCCTTTCTTTCCCTTTGCAGTAAGAAGCTCTATCTATCAGAAATGTATGCTTGGCCTGTAGCCAGCTTATTTTAGTGTCAGACTGGGCATTTTGGGGGTTATTTTCAAAGCCATTTCCAAGTAAACCTGGTTTATTCGTGTAAATGGCTACCATAAAATAGTCTGGGACTCGGTGCACTTGTCTGTATTGACATGACCCCTGGTTTCACAGGTGCTTTTATTCAAACTGGAGAGAGAGGTTCAGGGGCGAAGTTGGAACTTCTGCAGAGATTTTAAAAACAATGGACTAAATTGTAAAAGTTCTGCTTGTGCTAAAAGGCCCATATATGCGAGTGTGTGGACAACGCAGATTTTAAAAGCTGCTAATTAAAACACGAGCTACAAGGAAAGGGCTGGAAAGGGTAGAGCATGAGCGTTCCAAGGCGGAGGCCCACACTTCCGCGCATGAATCATATTTTAAAACCGGAGGCCACAGCGCGTGGCGACTTGTTAGCCGCGTATATTTACTGCTGCTTCTGATGAGGTGCAAGTCTGCAGAAATCACTTTTTAGGACTAACGCGACAGTATGAGGGGGTCTGGGTCAATTGCAAGCTGAAGAGTCAGAGGAGTCTGGATGAGCTTGAGATAGACTGGGCAAACTGATGGACTACTTGGTAAAACTGTGAATGTCTTTCACGCAATGATGTTTAAAATCCGCTTACCTGCGTGCGTTAAAGATGACAAAATCCTAAGGAAGATAGGCAAAGTACATTTGCTTGAATAACTGCTTAAAATTAGGAGCTCACTTACACGCAGTAGGCATATTTTAAATTATGCATACGCAACTGTGCGCATAATTTAAAATTATACCGTATGCCCGCTTGTGCACCCATATGCATGCGTATGAGCACCGACGCGTTTATTTTAAAGTTACTGTCAATGTGCAGAAGTCATACCCTCATAAGTTATGCCCTCCTCAAAGGAGGTGCCTAATGTATTTTGGACATTGAGGTGTGGGCCCTTGGTCGCTGCAAGAGATGGCACATCCCACAGGGCTGAGCCCTGCGGGGTCTTGCAGCAATAGGCTAGCTCTAAGCAGAGATGGACACAGAGAAAGTGAGTCTTTGTTATACTGCAACGTAGATGGTAATGTTCCATCTGAAGATTTTAGAGTTGAAAGGCAGTACACGGTCTCACCAGGTCCTGAGAGGGAGATGGGTCCGGTAGTGGTCCGCGAAGCGGGGTAGGCCAAGAACCCAGGCCTAGATGGAAAGGCCAGTGAGAGTAGATCCGGTAGTGGTGCGGGGTAGGCCGAGGATCTATGAAGAGAGAAATGAGACAATGCAGAGACAGAACTGGAACAGTAGTACTCACACTGATGCTGGTAGTTGTAGTAGGAGAGAACCCCTGAGGAGTGGAGGTCCTGGATGAAATAAGGCCCCCGAGGAGCGGGTACCTTAGGCGTCCTTGTAGGAGGTAGGCAACCCAAGAGGGTAGGCAGGAGCGAGGCAAGGCCCCCGAGGAACGGGTACCTTTAGGCTTCCTCGTTGGTAGCAGATAACCCCGGAGTGTGTAGAGGAGTGAGGCAAGGTCCCCGAGGAGCGGATACCTAAGTCATCCTGGAGTGAGAGTACACAGAGTGGAAGCGTCTGGTAGCGTAGCGAGATCAGCATGGAAGATACCTTGTTAACTCATATTAGGAATCATGAATGGAGATTAAATATCAGAGCCTGTGACGTCATGCGATGGGGATGCCCCCAAGGTTCCCGCCATGAAGTACGTAAAGGATGGAGCTGCGCACGCGAGTGCATGCCCTAGGTGACTCCAGGAGAAAGATGTTGAACGCAATCACCCTTGCCGAACTGGGAACACTGGAAGGGTCGGCTTGGAGAAGCAGAGGCAGTCATCTTCCCAAAAGGAACTGAGCCAGGCAGGAAAAAGGTGAGCAATAGAGGGCCCGTCTGCGACCAACGGGAGCAACAGGGCCTACTAGAGATGTGCACTGATTTTTTTTTCGTGTTAGGGTGCACTAACTCGTTTTGGGGCATTTATTGTCAAATTTCATTTTTACAACTGTTCAGGAGGTAGTTATTTTGTGTTTTCCTCGTTTCAGAGTTAGTGCACACTGTTAGAAAACTAGGTAATGCGCACTAATTTCGGAGTTAGTGTGCCTAATAGGACTTAGGGCGCACTAACTAGTTGTTAGCATGCACTAACTTTAGTTAGTGAGAGACAAGGAAGACTAACAAAAAATGTTACCAATAAGTTAAAAAGTGTCAATTGGGGAGACAAACTAGTTAACAAACTACTATACTCCCCAATTGACACTTTTTAACTTATTGGTAACATTTTTTGTTAGTGCACCCTAATAGGACTTAGGGTGCACTAACTCCAAAATTAAAAAACTAGGTAGTGTGCCCTAAGATGAAATTAGTGCGCACTAAGGGGCAGATTTTAAAATCTGCGCGTGCGGGGTACATTTGTGTGCGCTACCCGGCGCGCACAAATGTACACCCGATTTTATAACATGCGCGCACTGCTGCGAGCATTTATAAAATCTGGGGTCGGCGCGCGCAAGGGGGTGCACACTTGTGCACCTTGAATGCACTGAGCCCTAGGGGAATCACGATGGCTTTCCTCGTTCCCTCGGAGGGAAACTTTTCTTCCGCTCCCCCCCCAGCCCTACTTAAATCCCACCCCCCTACCTTGTTTCAATTATTTACACCTGCCTCTGGCAGGCGTATCTTGCACGCACTGGCCAGCTGCCTGCACGCCATCCCCTGGCACAGCCGCTGTGCCGGAGGCCTCGGTCCCGCCCCTGGACCAGCGCCACGCCCATCACCCCGCCTCCTTCCTGCCCCTTTTTCAAAACCCCGGGACATACGCACATCCCAGGGCTTGTGCGTGCCGCCGAGCCTATGCAAAATAGGCTCGGCGCGCGCAGGAGCAGGTTTTCGGGGTTACGTGCATAACCCTTTGCAAATCTGTCTCTAAGCCTGTAAATAAGAAAACTATAGTTAGTGCTCACTAACATGAAATTCCATGAAATTTTGTCAATTGTTTTTCGTTTTGGGGCACTCCTAAAACACGACAAAAGACAATTTCTTTGCCATTGTCTATTTTGTTAAAAACGAATGCACATCCCTACATCAATTACCCACAGCTAATTCATGCACATAAGTTCCCTTTGAAAATGCTGGCTGCAAGTCTGCATGCACAAATTATACACATACTCTAGCCTTATCCAAGATGTAAAATTAACAAATGTATTTTTAAAAAATGAAAAGGAGAATAAAAAAATCTTTAAACAATAGTGTGCAAAGGTTGCACTTGAATTTTCTAGCTGAAGGCCATGTGAACTTGTGGTTACTATTCCATCATAACAAAAGCATTCTAATGAGTTTGTTCTGGAATAGTATAGTGTCCAGACAATCAAACTTTCCTTTTCATTCATTATTGTTCCATGGATTTTATACCCTCACAAATGCTTTATAACTAAGGTAAGATTTTCCTCATATTGAATACATCACTCTGTTTCTTGTATATCCAGCTGTGCTTTTGTCCTGTCACGTAGAACTGGGTAACCACAAATACTGCTGCTTGATATAAAACAGCACTTCTAGGGAAAAATATTAGATAATCCTATCGCTTAAAACAAACAACATTTTGACATTCTGCTTTTCTGCGGCCATGTTAGTATTTAAAGATTTTTTTTAAAGTTTCTTCTATGTAGCCACCTCCCAATTAGCGCACTGCTGTGCCAACCCTTATCAGAATGCCATACAGGAATCACACTGATTTATAAAGGGGGTCATTTTTGCAACAGCCTGCAGAGATTTGAAGGTGACTACCCAGGGCTGGTGCAAGGGTACTAGGCATCCTAGCTGAACTTTACAGCTTCACACTTTCCTATCCCCTATAAGGCATCCTCACATACAATTAAAAATGATGTACTTATAATAGATATTATATGAAAAAGAATATTCAAAGTACAAAAATAACTTACAACATATATATATATATAATAGTTTCATGATCTGAAGTGGTGCCAACCAGAAAACCCTTCAAAAAAGCAAACAAATTAATTTGAACCCAATCAGAATTAAGCCTACTGTAATGTATGTTGAATGTGGGCTTGGTCCTCAGAAAGCTATGAATAAACTGAATTACAATTACAAAAGAATAAACTTCCCATATCAAAACAACACTTAAACAGCAACAATTCCACCTATGAAAAGACAACACAGCAAATTCATCAGGCCCTAAAATACCAATAATTCTCCTATTAGGAAAACAAAACAAGCCAGGCTGTTACAGATCTCTACTAACTAGCAAAATACATCACCTGGGTCACACATACAGAACACAAACAGATCCGCACCAAATATAGAATAAAGAAACCATAAAGTAAAAATAGAAAATTGCAGTCAAAAACTGAACTGGAAAACACAACAAGCTATAAAACAATAAAATCAAGAGTTATACAACATCATATATATAGAACATATAAACATAGAAATGACGGCAGAAGAAGACCGAATGGCCCATCCAGTCTGCCCAGCAAGTTTTGCACTTTATTTTCTTCTCATACTTATCTGTTTCTCTTGGCTCTTAGTAACCTTTTGGTTCTATTTCCCTTCCACCCCCACCATTAATGTAGAGAGCAGTGTTGGAACTGCGTCTAAGTGAAATATCTAGCTGTCAGGCTGATACAGTAAAGTCTGCGGGAGAGCGGGCAAATGCCCGCTCTCCAGGCGTGCGCACCGGCCACTCGCCGGTGCGCGATTCAGTATTTAAATTAGGTCTGGCGGTAGATCCGGGTAAAAGGAGGCGCTAGGGACACTAGCGCATCCCTAGCGCCTCCTTTTTGACAGGAGAGGCGGCTGTCAGCGGGTTTGACAGCCGATGCTCAATTTTGCCGGCATCGGTTCTCGAGCCCGCTGACAGCCACGGGCTCAGAAACCGGACACCGGCAAAATTGAGCGTATGGTTTTCGGCCCGACAGCCACGGGCCGAATTCAAATTTATTTATTTATTTATTTACCTTTTTTACTCTTCGGGACCTCCGACTTAATATCGCTATGATATTAAGTCGGAGGGTGCACAGAAAAGCAGTTTTTACTGCTTTTCTGTGCACTTTCCCGATGCTGGAAGAAATTAGCGCCGACCTTTAGGTCGGCGCTAATTTCTGAAAGTAAAATGTGCGGCTTGGCTGCACATTTTACTTTCTGTATCCCACGCGCATACCTAATAGGGCCATCAACATGCATTTGCATGTTGAGGGCGCTATTAGGTGCTGCGGGTTGGACGCGCGTTTTCCTCCCCTTACTGAATAAGGGGTAAGGGAAAACGCGCATCCCATAGCAGGCTAAAAGTGTGCTCCGTCGGAGCGCACTGTACTGTACTGTACTGTATCGGCCTGTTAATTAGTTAGGGTAGTAACCGCTGCAATAAGCAAGCTACACCCATGCTTATTTGTTTACCCAGACTATGTAATTCAGTCCTTGTTGGTTGTTCTCTGTATATAGATCCACTTTTCTTCATTCCCCCTGCCGTTGAAGCAGAGAGCTATGCTGGATCAGAAATAGTAAAAAAATATGTAACCCTACCAAGGGTCACTAACCTGCTAAAAAAGTTCTAACTTTCTGGATGGCTCCTGCTGTCCAGGTACACCCAAAGTTCAGGGAGTTTTATGTAAAGTGCTTAACTCTTGCCCTTTGCAAGCATCCTCTGTAAGGAGGGACGAGTGAAAGATGCATGGAGGAAATCAGGATGATGTCCAGGGGAGGTACATTTCCTCCACAGTGAAAGGCATCTTAGAAAAAAAGAATGAAGGAGTACTCTGGGGTGTAAGGGCTACTCAGCTTTAAGAATTCTGAAGTTCCTGAAATGATTGAAGATTCCAGATCATCATCCAGAGGGAGGAAACCCTAAGGGAAAAGGTAAAATTCCTGTCAGAGAAGCTCCAGAAAAAAGAATAGAGTTTATTGTTGTTGGTGAACTGCTGCCCTGAAGGCCATGGGGCTGAAGCTTGACCATTTCGATTTATTCTACAAAGAAAGAGTAGAAGAAGTGTTGCCGTTAATTGATTTTTGCTGAACTGTAATCTACAACTATCATTTGAGGAACCTTCTTATCTGAAACTCTGCCTGTTTTCCTTTGGAATTACAAAATAAATTCTTCTGTTTTGGAACCAACTCAAAGTGTGGACAGTGGACTTTGTGCTTTTGGGCAAGTCTTTCCTTGGGCCTCCCAGAGACAGCCTGGTTCCCAAATGGCAATCCTTGGTAGACTTGACGTGTTCCTGGGGCTGCAGCAGTGGCACTCGCATCCCTCTGCAGTTCTGAAGGTGATTCCCGAGGAAATGGGAGTTACACACACTGACAAAAAGAATACATATTTCAAGACAGCTGATGAACAGAGTAACATCCAATAATTAGAAACTCATAGAAACACTTTTTTTTACATTTCCAGACACCAAAGACATATTTCATAATAGTAGACATATCAAATAACACCTGTAACCCCACCCTGGTATGCATGTCCTGCACGGGTGGGGCCATAAAAGTATTTGTAAGCTCTTTGGGGCAGGAACCCTGACTAGCTCTTTTCTGTGCTCTTTTCCCCAGGTTGTGGATCCTTTGGCTCGGGGGGGAAATAATTCCTTTCAGGTCCCAGTACAGGGGTGGCTGACATCCTTTTGGTTATCCCTGGGAAAGGGAGAATCTCTTCTCTGCGAGTGCTGAATGCCCAAATGAAGATGCTGGATGCACCGAGTTAGAGTCCAGACTTAAATGTATGGAATAAGATAGTTGTGGGTGGCACAATAAGCATGCTTCCAGCACCACAGTCTTTTGTCTTCTCAGTTACAACTTTTGCCTCTGTACAGGAATCTTTCATGGGTCAAGGGATCCTGGCACCTTCCTGGGTTAGGTGAGATGGAGGTCCTGATAGGCAGGGCAACCTTTAAGCTGGGCAGGAAACCCCCTTCTATGAGTGGCCAAAAAATCCTGTCCTTGCACAGAGAGAAATCTCTCTCCTCAGGGGCTGAACGCTCCAGATTGGTCTCCTTACACTTCTTGTACTCATGGTAGCAGTTTCTTCATCTCTTTGGATTTATCTCAGTGTCTAATCGGAAACCCCAGTGGAAGGGATCCCCGGAAGCAGACTTCTTACCTTGCTTCTATGCAGGAAGGAAGGGGCAGCCAAAATTCTCCCCCCCCCTGGATGGTTAAACAGTGTCCTTTTTTTCCTTAACCGAATATAACACCGGAGTTACTCCTCACAATGGGTCAGCACCTCAGAGGCAAGTCTTCCCTATCCCTGGGTGTCCCAGACACAGGGTTTCCCCATGTCCTGAATCCGAGAAAGGCCCAGGCGTCCAGTCAGGCTCCTACCCGGAGGAGTATCCAAACCAGCTATGGAGTAGACTGGAAGGGCCAACCTCCTGACCCTAGTCAGGAATCCCAAGGCTGGGTTAGCCTATTTCCTCTGACTGTGCTTGAAAAGCACAAAAAGGTAAGCTCCTCAGTACCTGCTAATTCTCCAAAACTTAAATGGGACTGGCCTCCAGACTTTCAGGAGAAAGCTGTTATAAAGTCTCTCAGGGGGATGGCCATTCCCAGGACCCTCAAAGGGAAGGACTGGGATTTGAATGGGTCCTCTCTCCATGCACTAACCTACTGTAGCTAATCTTCCTGGGCATACTGGTAACCAAAGAATGGCTCTTAGTTACACACCCAATAATTAAAGCTTATAAGCATTAAAAACAAAATCCCCCACTCTCCATACCTGGGAACTTTTGATTTTCAGATGGTCCGATATTGTCCTAGATTAACAGAAAGGGGAGTTGAACACAAACTTTCTCCTCTTTCTCTCTCAATCATATACACACACATTCTCCCTCATCCTCACATATTCTCTCATGCATACAGAAGCACACACACACACACTCACACTCACACATGCTTATAGAAGCAAACACTTTTCACATATACACACATGCACTCACATACATCCTCTCTTACACACACACACACACACACACTCTCTCTCTCTCTCTCTCTCTCTCTCTCTCAAACATGCTGACACACACAAACATTCACATCCTCCTTTATCCTTCTTCATTCTCACACACACACACACACTCAATCAGAAATGCATACTCGCTCTTCTCCCCAGATCCTCTGGAAGCAGTAGAAGCTGCCTCCTTCAACCCCCACAGCCCACTGGACTGCTCCTTTTTCTTAGGGTAACGAGGCCTTTGCTGCTGCTGCTGCTGCTGCTGCTGTGCCTGACCCTGCTGCTCTGCTTCCTAGCTGTTTTCCGATACTCCCATCGTGGAGGGGCCAATGTTCCTCTCCCTCCTCCTTTGGGCCACAGCCTTGGTGCTTTCTGGGCCTCAAGTGCCGACAGTTCTCCTCCTGCTGCGATCGCTGCTTTTGGGTTCGATGCGCTGACATTCCTGCTGCTTCTGGGCCTGCACGCAGTCGCTCCTCCTGCTGCTTCCTGTCCTGCGCGTTGAGACTGCTGCCTGCTCCTGTTCCTTTTTCTGCTGCTGGCAGTGTCAACATCTCTTTCTTCCTGCTGGTGCAGGCTGGAAGTAGTGGGTGGACCTGCGCTGGCGGGAAGCAGAAGATGCTGCCGCCTCTACCCCCCCCCTCCCCTCGAACTGTGGTGCTGCTGCCTAACTCGCCTAGTGCTGCTATCGGCCCTGTGACTTTACGGCAGCTTCCAAAGGGAAAGTAGGTGTTTACTTTCCTTTTGAAAACTACCCTGCCAAAACTGAAAAAAAATAAAAGCAAAAAGTACGATGAAGCCCAAAAAGAGGAACACAGGAAAGAATATCTGGTGCAGCTGAAAGAAACAAGGAAAGAAATCAGGATGGCAAAAGCATGACTAAAAGAAAAAGTGACAAAACATTTTTCAGGTGTAAACCTGAAAGGAGACCAGGAGCAATGTGTATGGAGGTAAAATCAGAAATGCTTAAGAAATCCTTCTGCTTGGTATTCACTGAAGAGGACCTCGGAGAAGGGCCACTGCTGGTTGGCAAAAGTGCAGATGAGAATCTGGCATTCACGTTGCCGTTTACAGAGGACTGTGTTTGTGTGGAGCTAGGGAAACTGGAAGTGGACCAAGTCATGGGAGCAAATGAAGTTCATTCTAGGATACTAAAGGAGCTCAGAGAGGGTCTGGCAGGTCCCTTGAAGGGCACAGTCAATAGATCCTTGGAAACAGGAGTGGTGCCACAGGGTTGGAGCAGGGTGGCTAAGATCCCTCTTTACAACAATGGTGACAGTGAAGGCTGGAAGGTACTTGCTGGTTAGCTTTAAGTTGGTGGTGGGGAAATTAATGGAGTCTCATCTGAAGGAAAGGATAGAGAGGCTGCAAGATCCAAGGCCGCATGATTTATTTTTTTTTTTTTTACCAAAGGAAGATCATGTTAAACCAATCTGATTGAGATATATATATATATATATATTTATTTTTTTGATTGGGTGACTAGAGAATTAGATCAAGGGTGTGCACTAGATGTGGTTTGCTTGGACTTCAGCAAAGATTTTTGATACTGTTCCACATCGGAGACTCCTTAATAAAATGAGCAGACTGGAAATAGGTCCCAAGGTGGTGGGCTGCATTAGAAATCGGGTTGACCGACCGATGTCAGAGGGCAAAGGTAAATGGAAGTCACGCTGAGGAGAGAAAGGTGATTAGTGGATAATGGGGCTGGTTCTGTTCAGTAGCTTTATGAATGATATTGCAGAGGGGTTAGAAGGAAAAGTTTGTCTTTTTGCAGCAGAGTGGTCACCTCTGAGGGCGTAGACAGGATGAGAAGTGATCTAAGAAAGCTTGAGGAGAGGTTGAAGGTTTGGCAGATATGACTCAGTGCAAACTATAGAAACAAATAATTCCCTATAACACTTAGCTCAGTACTTGAAACATAATAAAGAAAACAGAGCTAGTAAGAAATTTAAATCCTTAGAAATCGTATTCACCTGTAAAGATACACTATGACGGGTATTGAACTTCAAACTATTGTGAACACAGGAATAGATTTAATCATTGGAGCCCCCATGAGCCTGGGGGGCACCATTTCTGGCTGGCCGACGGCCCCAAAAGGACTGATGCCAAGAAGACTGTCGGGGCGCGTTCTGACGAAAGGACGACCCGGTGGACCGAGAGGACCGGAAGCGACGATTCCCCCGAGAACGATTCCGCTGAGGAAAGGCACTCTTAGACCGGAATCTATCCTCCGACAACTGGTGAACCTTGTTCTCACCCAGAGACTTAATCAGATCGTCCAACTGTTGCCCGAAGAGGAGCTTCCCCTTAAATGGTAAGGAACTCAGCTGCGCTTTTGAAGAGGTATCCGCTGCCCAGTGCCTGAGCCAGAGGAGCCTGCGGGCCGAAACCGCTGAGACCATCGTCCGGGCAGACGTCCTCAGGAGATCATACAGGGCGTCAGCGCATACGCAACCGTGGCTTCCAGCCGACTAGCTCGCTCTGCTGCCGCACCAGACAGGTCGGACTCAGCCTGCCAATCCTGAACCCATCGGAGACTAGCCCTTTGGGTGAAGCTGGTACACATAGCCACCCTGACCCCAAGGGCCGACACCTCAAAAATTCTCTTAAGTTGCAGCTCCAGTTTACGATCCTGCAGGTCTTTCAAGGCTGTACCCCCTGTTACCGGAATAGTGGTCCTTTTGGTAACCGCGGCAACTGCGGAATCAATCTTGGGAAGCCGGAGGAGCTCCAACGCGTCCTCCAGGAGCGGGTACAATTTTTCCATCGCTCGGCCGACCTTTAAACCTAGCTCCGGATTGTCCCATTCCTTATACAATAAGTCCGTGACCGACCAGTGAAAGGGAAAGGAACGAGCCGGACCTCGGAGACCCACCATGACGGGGTCCATAGATCCAACCCTGGAATCCTCAGGGGGGACTTCAATAGCGAGCTCCTCTAGAATGACCGGTATCAGCGGCCCTAGCTCATCTCTTCGATGATCATCGCCGTCAGTCGCCTGGACCGCCCCCGGCTTGGCCGGCTGAGGGTGAAGCTCAGGATCCTCTTCCTGTCCGTCGCCAGCCAGTATTGGGGGCGCTGGATCGTCGTCCAATGAGTCCGATTGAGAAGACTCTGTCAGCTTTTCCCGAGATCGGAGAGGACGCTTCGGCTTGGGGGCATCCGCCCCCTCCGACTGCCTGGACCGTTTACTTGAAGACTCCCAGGGCAACCTGGAGCGCGACCTCCGCCCAGATCTGCGAGCCTTGAAGAACTTGTGCATCATATCCACAAAGTGGGAGAACGAGGAAGAAGAACCATCCGACTCCAGATCCTCATCTGAGGAACCCCCGGTTGGAGCTATCGGCCCCATGCCCCCACCAGGAGCAGCCGGCCTTGGGGAGAGCGGAGGAGGAGAAGACCCATCAGCCAGCGCATCCAGCGCTGTCTTTTCCTGGTCCCGGAAGGTTGCTAACAGAGCCTCCGAACCAGCACTGAGCTGGAATGGAGCCAGTGGAGCCGGGTCTTTTTCCCTAAAATTAGGCCTCCGGGGCTCCCGACGTGATCTGGAGCCTTGCCCAGGCTCCTTTCCCAGTAAATCCCGGGAGGAGCCTTCCCCCCCCGGAGAGACAGGCCGTGCAGACCCCAGCCCGGGAAATCCGCACGCGTGCACTGCCACAGGCAGAGCAGGCCGCACCACGCGGCATAGCCCCGGGCTCAATTTGTTGAGTACCTGAAAAAAGAACCGTGGTGTTCGGCACGATTTCCCGGTCCCCCCTGGTCGAAAAACGGCGAAAAAACGGCAAAAAAGCAGCGAAAACGGAGCAAACACCCGGTCGGCGGAGGCCCTAACTCCAGGCAAGTTTTAAAAACGAATTTTAAAAAATTGAAAACTTTACCTTAAACTGTAGAAAACGGCAGGCTGGACGAGGATGAGTGGCCGAGACCCCCGGCATCACCCCGAACCACGGCAGAAGTAGGGTCCCCAACCCTCTGCTCTGCAGCCTCTAATACCAGGGGGGATGGTCCCACCAGGACCTGACAACCCCCTGGGAGGCTAAATGCTGCACTGCCTTTTTTTTTTAAATGGAAGGAACCCTACTAAGATCCCTAACTTGAAGAACAACAGCAGCACTAAGCTAAAGAACCAAAACCCTAACTTAGCACCACCGAGAGACACTAGGCTTTGCACCTCCACCATCTGCTGGAGACAGAAGAATACTGGCAGACACTAGGTGGCACCTCAGGGGTATAGGACAGAGTCTGCAAAGTCTTCTTCTGTCTCCATCTGCTGGTGGGGAGGCAAGATACACTATGATGAGTATTGAGCTTCAAATTATTGTGAACGCAGGAATAGATATAATCATGCACCCTTACGAGTTCAATCTAAAAGGAATATTTTTTGAAAATTTTTTCTTGCATATAAAACAGTTCCAAGACAGTGTCAATATCAATGTAAGTGCTTTGTAAAAGTACTTGGCTTGTGCTTGTAATACTTGCTAGATGATTGCTGGCTCTTAACTTAATGACTAACTGAAACAGCATTGATTGAACAAGTTACATAGCCAGCACCGCTGCTCTACTGAACCAGAGGCAGACAGAGGGAAGTCTAACACTGTGACATGGCTATTGTTAATTGTAATGGCATGAGCTGGACTGAATGAGGCTTGCTCTTCTTCCACACTGACTGATATTGTTTACAGAAATCACTAATCTTTCAGTCTGACTGCAGGGTCTGCAGGATTGAGACCTTAAATGTTTTCAGTCCATCCATTCAAGTATCTTGTTGTTCAGCTGATCTGCTGTCCTTCTGCTTTAAACTAAAAACCTTCCCCCAAAATTTCAGATGTGGGTTTTCCTCCTGCAAGAAGACAAAGCATACATGCATGGACTTCCGACTTACCGTATATATTTATCTCCAGGTGTTGTAGCAATCCCTTTTAAATAACAGTAAAGTTTACGACTGAGGAATTCTTGAAGCCTATAGCTGCATAAGGTTTCATAAGATCTAGAAAAAAAAAGTATAGTATAGATTATAAAGAAGAGGAAGAAGGACACTCGTTACACACTCCATTTTTAACAGTCAGATTTTCTACAATAGACAGTAATCATTCACCCTAGTTTGTAGATGGAGATGGTACCGGAAATGTAAGGCACATGGAAAAAAAAAAAAGAAAAAAGAACCACATCTAAGCCAACCTGAAACCGGATTTGAACATCGACAGGGAATTCTGTGGTAACACTTGATCCATAAGATAAGAAAGACACCAGCAGTTCTTGTGACGCCTATGGCTGTAGAAAGATACCATCTCTTCTCCTCTTCATTCCTTCTGCAATAACTTTGTTATGATCTTTCCAATGGCTGGAGATGGCAAATCATCAATGGAAGCCGTTACTGAAAAACTCAGGACAGTTTAAGTCTTAAGAGGCAATTTCAGCTGAGAGGTCCCCCTGGTTGACGTACTTTGGATGATTCTACGACGATGTTAATTGTTGGGGGAGTAAAATTGTTCTTATTTTTTAAATCAAATTTTATTTTTATATAAAACTTAAGTGTGATTTTTGTAGAAATTTTCAGTGGAGGGACTTTGCTATTTCCTTTCCAGGTGGGACAGAGAATGGGCTTTGGGATAGCCAGGGAACTGACTCAGGCAGATCTCTCATAAACTTCTTTATTTAATGCCAATAAGCAAAACAAAAAGCAGCTCTGCTGTTGTTCGCAGTTCACAAAACAAAGGCAGAAATACAACTTATAGGTCAGCAGTGTTCTCTTTCTCTAGGCTTCCTTCTCTCCCCTGGGCCCAGCTTCCTATTCCCTTCTTAGGAACCTGCTCTCAGGGTGCGACTCCCTTCCTGTCTGAGGCTGAAAGTGCACCAGGCTGAATGCCTGGTCCCAGGCTTTTAAGGAGGGTCTAAAGCAGCGGTTCTCAACGCAGTGTGTCGCGGCACGCGGGAAGAAGTAAAGGCCATGCATGGATGCTGCTGCTGCAGAAATTGCATCTCAAGGCTCTCCCGGGCCCCGCTACGCTCAGCGGTTTGCCTGTGCTGCGATCATCACGGCACAGGTCAGCTGAGAATGTGGCCGCCGGGATTTCCTGCTGCGCAGCTGTTGGGGAAAAGCCGTCCATCAGCTGCCCGGATATGGAGCTGAAGATCGATGCTGGCTGTTCACTTTGCCAGGGGCTACAGGAGTACGGTGCCGCTGCCCCCCCCCCCGGTCTGGCTCTGACCTCCCCTTCTCTCGCCAGTGCAACACCAGCAAGAAAACATAAAAATAATAATAATCAAATTGCAAAATTGCAAAATTGCAAATTGCAAAAAAAATAAAAGGCATTCAAACACTGCACGGAGCGGCAGTAGCCACAGAGGCATTCACGGAGCGGGATGCCAGTGGCCAGTAGTTGGTGTTCCACCTTCACGGAGCGGAAGGATGGAGGGCTGCTATCTCAAAACATAAAAAAAATAAAAACAGGGGTGGGTAAGAGTATGGGGCAGGGGTGTGGCCTGCTTATTACAGCGGTTGCTACCCCTAATTGAGCTGGACGTTCACTTGGATGCAGTTACGGCGCTGCTCTCTAAATTGGTGGTGGGGTGGAGGGGAATTAGGGCTGGAGGGTACTGGAAGCCAATAGTAACAGGTGGGAGAGAAAAAAAGGGGAAAAAAATGGATAAAGTGCGTAGCTTGCTGGGCAGACTAGATGGGCCTGGAATACCCTTCCGGAGGAAGTGGTGAAGTCTAAAACTGTGAACGACTTCAAAAGGGCATGGGATAAACACTGTGGATCCATCAAGTCTAGAGGGCGTGAATAAGGAGGAGGCATTCAAACACTGCACGGAGCGGCAGTAGCCACAGAGGCATTCAAACACTGCACGGAGCGGCAGTAGCCACAGAGGCATTCACGGAGCGGGATGCCAGTGGCCAGTAGTTGGTGTTCCACCTTCACGGAGCGGAAGGATGGAGGGCTGCTATCTCAAAAAATAAATAAATAAATAAATAAAAACAGGGGTGGGTAAGAGTATGGGGTAAGGGTGTGGCCTGCTTGTTACAGCAGTTGCTACCCCTAATTGAGCTGGACGTTCACTTGAATGCAGATACGGCGCTGCTCTCTAAATTGGTGGTGGGGTGGAGGGGAATTAGGGCTGGAGGGTACTGGAAGCCAATAGTAACAGGTGGGAGAGGAAAAAAAAGGGGAAAAAATGGATAAAGTGCGTGGCTAGCTGGGCAGACTAGATGGGCCGTTTGGTCTTCTTCTGCCGTCATTTCTATGTTTCTATGTTTCATTTCTATGGGGAGAAGAAAAAGCATAGAATTACATTCTAGGCTGACTTCTCTGTGCCGTTATAGCAGCAGAAGCAATCAGCTGAGTGCTGCCTTCTTACCACTGCGGGGCCGGGAGGTCATTCCTGCTGCAGTTTCTAGCCTGTCAGGACTCTGCTTTTAATAGCAGCATACCAGCTACCTAGTGCTATAGCTGCCATGTGTGGTGGGGGTGGGGTGGGGTGCATGAGTGAGACAGAGAGAGTGAGCCAGCATGTGTGTATGAGAGAATGTGTGTGTATGTGTAACTGAGAAAACGTTTGAGAGCAAGATGCTACTCAGGAAAGTCACTGGTGTGTGTGAGAGAAAGAGATTGGTCAGGGAGATGACTGGTGTGTGTGTGTGTGAAAGAAAGAGACATTGGTAAGGGAGGTAACTGGTGTGTGTGTTTGAGGGAGAGAAAGAAGATATTGGTCAGGGAGATGACTGATATGTGCGTGTGAGAGAAAGATATTGGTCAGGGAGGTGATTGGTGTGTGTGAGAGAAAGAGAGATTGGTCAGGGAGATGACTGGTGTGTGAGAGAGAGAAAGTGTGTGTGTGTGTGTGTGTGTGTGAGAAATAGATTAATCATGGGCCCTAAGGAAGAAGAACGTGAGGACAGAGCTTCAGCAGCCCTTGCTGCTTCTGGTATGTGCTATTGGCCTACAAGGGAAAGGAGTAGGAGAGTTACTGGAGAGGGTAAGTAAAGGTGGCTTTTTAAGTTTATCTTTCTTGATTGACTGCCATTTTAATTATTGGGTATTATGTGATGTGTCTGCTGTTAGAAATATTTTATTGGTATTTGGAGAATTTTTAATTTTGAAAATTTTTAATGATTGGATGTTATTCCATTTATCAGCTGTTTTGAAACATTTATTATATTCTAGTTTTAGAATTATTTTATATTTCTCGAGGAATGTATAAATATAAATGTGGAGACAAAAACTGAACTGGAAGCAGCAAGAAGCCAAACTCTGTATGCAGTGCAACAACGCAAAAACAAAAGCATTAGCTTTATGGTCACTTTATTCTGGTTTTGGTGAGGGTGTGTCTGTGTTCTGCATGTGAGACCCAGCTAAGGGTGTTCTGCAAGCTTGTAGTTTCTTGGTAGGCATCTATAGCAGCTTGGCTTGTTCTGTTTTCCTAATAGGAGGTGTATTGGTGTTTAGGGCCTGGTGTAACTTTTGCAATGCTGCCTTTTCATAGGTAGGGTTATTACTGTTTGAGTTCCATAATGCAGGTGTAACTTTGTGCGCATTAGTTTGTGTACATTATTGTAGATCCTGGAAGTCTGTTAGGTGCAATATTTCTGTTTTGCACAGAATGCAGAGTGGCTTTTTTGGGTTTCCATTCCAGTTTCTGTTTCCATATTTGTAATTTGTGGTCTTTCTCTTCTTGGTGAAGGTCGATTCTATGTATGTGACCGAGGTGAAGTATTTTACTAGCATGTAGGCATTTATATCAATACTATTTATTGTGTTTTCTCAATAGAACATGCAGTGGTGGTA
The DNA here is from genome assembly GCF_901001135.1 of Rhinatrema bivittatum. Classification (NCBI taxonomy): domain Eukaryota; kingdom Metazoa; phylum Chordata; class Amphibia; order Gymnophiona; family Rhinatrematidae; genus Rhinatrema; species Rhinatrema bivittatum. The sequence goes on along the minus strand of NC_042619.1, from coordinate 246,781,569 downwards.
AATTACTGGTTTTCATAAGGAGGGCTATTGCACCTGGTAGGAGAGAGTGTTTATGTTGCTGTTTCTGAGATGACACCAGAAATATCTCTTTTGTATGGTAAATTGAATGGGGAATGTCCTGATCTGTAGCCATTGTTAGGGGTTCAGGGTGGATCCTGTAGATACAGAGTATATATTTACTTTTAGCCCTATGATGGTCATGTATTCAGTGTGTCACGCATGTGAGAACCATCTGTCAGGTGTGTCCCGACAGAAAAAAGGTTGAGAACCACTGGTCTAAGTATTCTCCTTTACGAGGGGCATAATTCAAGTTGAATTCTCTCTAATAAAAAACAAGCAAACAAACAAGGTTTTTGGAGTTGAGTCTAATGTGGTGGGTTGTGTTATTACAGCAATCAATTTGAGGTACATTCAAGCTTCTCTAACATATTAGAACTAATGCAACTTTTTAAAATTCCTGGATCATCTTTATCCATCTCAAATACCTAGAATCTAAGCAAAAAGAAGAATCAGAAAATGATACAGCCTTGAGAAGAAGATAGTGGAAATGTTTCCAACATCTAAATGAGCCTTATCTAAAACAAAGATTGGATCTTGGGAATTCCCCCAAAATATGGATTGAATCTCTCACCCCCTGCATGAAACCTTATCCCACCAAACCTAAGATTAATGCCTTCTCCGCAGCAGTCCAGGAGCCATCCATATGCAAATTAAAATCACCCAGAAATGCAAGTCGCTTACAAGTTATAGGGAAATAAAATATTCTGAGAGGAGGCGGCTCGATACAGTACCCCTTATAGAGTCATCACCTAACGATATTCAAAAGATAACCGGCTAGGTTTAAAATTATCCGGCTAAAGGTAGCCTGGTAATTTTAATCAGAGATGTTCAGCAGAACATTTATCCCACTGAATAGCCAGGATAATTTTATCTGGCTAAATTAGTCATTTATTCTTTTATTTTATATACTGGCCTCTGTATGAATTAGCAAGTGATGGGGACCCTTCTTGGTTTTGCAGTGGCATTCATTCCCGTTTTACCTTTAGTATCCTTTTATTTCTTCCTGTTTGCCTTCCTCGGCCACCCTCTGTCTTTTCTTTGGCCAGCTTATACAAAGACTCTACTGTTCTCCTAAGCACTTACGCAGCTTCCCTGCCCATGTACTACTGCTACACACCCTATTCTTCTCTCAACATTGTTTTTGCAACAGTGCCTACTGTTTAAGCTACTGTAATATGAAACATCGTTTCCACTGGGAGCATATATTGTAACTCTCAGCAGCAGAATTTGATGGAAGAGAGGGACACCCACAAACTGGCTGCGAATTCTTATTAATATCTGGCGCTTGTGAAAGATGGGGTATTATATTCAGAGGCTTAATCCTGCTGGCAGGTCTGCTCTGGTGAGAGTTCCATGAAAAGATTTTAACTTAAAGCTAAGGCCCGATTTTATTATTTAATCTTCTTTAATATCTTTCATGTGGCAGTGGTCATAAATTAGTATAAACATTTAGACTGCACAGTTGGCATGAAATTGTCAAATTGTAGAAGCCATTCCCCCCCCCCAAGGGTCCATTTATAAGTGACAATGGAATACATCATGAGTAGTTCAAAGCCATGAAATACTGTAAGAGTGCAAAATAAATATCCCAAACCAAAAAAAAAATAAAAAATATTGCTTACTGTGCCAGTGCTTGTAGTGTAATGGTCTGTGTGCATCCCAGCGTGCATTTTACAATGAAATCTTCATTTTTTCTGTTACGTCATATTCGGCTGATTTGCCACGTCTTAATGTTTGTCCTTAGGCTGCACTGAAATAGCACTGCATTGTCCAAAAGGAGTACACAGAGCTCAGAGACTGCTAAAAAGACGCAGATACATCACTTTAGTTCAAAACTGAGGTGGAATTCCTTATCATGCAAAGGGCTAGAATATTTGAAAACAGCATGATATATTCTGTAAATCTAGGAAGGGATATGATGCCAACAAGTACGGAAACAAGAGGTTTGAAATACTAAAGGCCTACACAGTAAACTCGGGAATGGTCAAGGAGAGGCGAGAGACCTGAAGATGAGAGATTGATAACTGTAGCACAGGATGGGATAGTGGATTACGGGACAAGATGGTTTACAGCCAGCACAGAGAAAGAAAAAATAAAAAATAAAAAGATAAATGTGGGTTCTGTAAAACAGACCTGGAAACAGTTACACGTCTTGCTGCTGGATGTCAAGTGTTGATGTCAGAAAGCCTGTATACAGGAAGGCACATTAAAAGGTAGATTTTAAGAGCTGTGCACAGGCGCAAACATGTGCGTGTTTTCCGGAGCGCGCACATGGACGCACCTATTTTATAATGTGCGCGTTTACGCACGCATGTTATAAATTCGGCTAGCCTCATGTACATGCGCGCACGATTTTATATTGATGCGTACAAATACCGTCTCAAGCGCATATGGGGGGAATTTTAGTAGGTACACGCAGCAACGCAATAGGCCTATTTCCCAGTTCCCCACCAGTTTGCCCCAGTAAAGGAGTGGACTTCCAAAACCCCCTACCTAACTTGCCTCCCTTTTACCCTACTAGCCTCAATCCCTAAAACCCCACTGACATACACTTTTTTTTTTTTTTTAATTTCGCTACTTACATGCTGTCCGTAGCAGAAGCAAGTTATGCAGTTGAGGGATCCTGGCACATGCTAGAACGCGTAAGCAACTTCATGGGTGCAGTCGCAGCCTGCCTATGCCCCACCCAGACCATGCCCCGCCCCTTTATGGTCAGATCTTTTTTTATCCCAATTAGCCGCTGTCCCGAGGAAGCGTGCGCCAATAGACAACCAGCGTGTGTAAATTACTTCTGCTCCCGAGGAACAGCAAGTAATGAAATAAATTCTGGCAAGGTAGGTTAGTTTTAGGGCGTGGGGAGGAGGGGGAAAGGGAAAAGAAAAGGTTAGGCAGGGGGTTAGGGAACTGGGGAAGGCCCGATTGTGTCGCTGCGTGGAAATTGCAAAAATTCACCCCCTTGCACACACCTCCTGCACATGCGCTCATGGATTATAAAATCGGCGCATCCATGTGCACGCGCCGGAAGCCATGCGCATGCACGTATGTTTGAAAATCTACCCATTTATGTGGACAAGTGCAAGGTGATGCATATAGGGAAAAATAACCCATGCTGTAGTTACACAATGGCCTGGATTTATCAAAATGCGGTAAGTACCGCATGTGATAGCAAAAGGGGTGTGTTTTATGCTAATATAGTATTTATCGCAATTTGCGATAATTACCTGTGCGAAGAGCTAAGTTAGTGCACATTGCGATACCATTTCAGATTCTGTGATAAGTGCCAAACCTGATGTATTTCCTGCATTCAACCACTGGGGGACCAGTTTTTCAATGATGAGAGAGAGAGAGAGAGAGAGAGAGAGAGAGAGAGAGAGAGAGAGAGAGAGAGAGAGAGAGAGAGAGAGACTGGCCATAATATCATGGCCCATAGGCAGGTATTTGTATCCCTAGGGTAGGCCCACCTAGTAACTCGAGGTGGGGATTAGGTAAGTGTGTAGGGGGTTAGGGGCCACTTTGACATGCTACGTGACACCTACGAACAGAACAGTGGTCTCTTGTGAAGATTAGCTGGCCTTCGGAGTGAGGAAACTCACTCTAAGATGAGATTTGGGCAATGTTCTCTCAACCTAGCTTGATGTAGTCCATCAAGCTAGGTTGAGAGAACATTGCCCAAATCTCATCTTGGAGTGAGTTTCCTCACTCCGAAGGCCAGCTAATCTTCACAAGAGACCACTGTTCTGTTCGTAGGTGTCACGTAGCATGTCAAAGTGGCCCCTAACCCCCTACACACTTACCTAATCCCCACCTCGAGTTACTAGGTGGGCCTACCCTAGGGATACAAATACCTGCCTATGGGCCATGATATTATGGCCAGTCTCTCGCTCTCTCACTCTCTCGCTCTCTCTCTCACTCTCACTCTCACTCAGGGCTCTGGAGCCTTCAAATCATCTGAAATAAGCTTTACAGGGGCAGACAGGCTAGCCCAGCCCACTCTCCACCCCTAACTCCTCCTATTTTTAGAATTTGCATCGCACCATACGATATGGTGCAATCGCATGCGGTAAACACGTTTTCGCATGCGAAAACGCCTTACCGCATTTTGAAAAATGACCCCCAATGTTAGGTTCTATTTTAGGAGCTACCACCCAAGAAAAAGATCTAGGCATCATAGTGGATATTACATTGAAAGAGTTGGCTCAGTGTGTTGTGACGGTCAAAAAAATAAACAGAATGTTAGGAATTATTAAGAAGGGAATGGCAAAAAAAATGAAGGATGTCATAATGCCTCTGTATCGCTCCATGGTGAGACTGCACCTTGAATACCATATGCAATTCTGGTTACTTCATCTCAAAAAAAGATATAGTTGCATCAGAGAAAATACAGAGAAGGGCAACCAAAATGATAAAGGGGATGGAATGACTCCCCTATGAGGAAAGGCTAAAGAGGTTAGGGGTGTTCAGCTTGGAGAAGAGACGGCTGAGAGGGAATATGATAGAGGTCTACAAAATTATGAAAGGACTTGAATGGGTAAATGTGAATATTTACTCTTTCGGATAATACAGGGACTGGGGGCACACCATGAAGTTAGCAAGTAGCACATTTAAAACAAATTGGAGAAAATTCTTTCACTCAGTACACAATTAAGCTCCGGAATTCATTGCCAGAGAATTTAAGGCAGTTAGTATAACTGGGTTTAAAAAAGGTTTAAATATGTTTCTGGAGGAGAAATACATAAATTTCTGTAAATCAAAAAGGAATAGCCACTGCTTGTTGCCGGCTTTAGTGGCATGGGATCTGTTTAATAATTGGGTATTTGCCTGGTACTTGTGACTTGGATTGGCCACTGTTGAAAACAGGATGCTGGGCTTGATGGACCCTTGGTCTGACCCAGTATGGCATGTTCTTATGTTACAAATGCTAAGAAACAGACAAGCTATTCTAGACAGGGTGACCCTTATTTCCACCTTCCTGCCACAAAGTTGATGTTACCCATCCAAATATGATTCATTGTGGTTTAAATGAGATTTCCTTGGTGGTCTGGTCCTGATTTAGCTCCTATATGTAATTTTTTTTTTTTTAAGGAGACCTTTAGCATCAAGTCATCACTACAGCCTACTCTGTTTTAATAGACTGCTGCATGATGAGCCTAGGAAAATCCTTGCACATTTTGAGAAACAATCATTACTTTATTTTAGGTGGCTTTGTTTTGGTTCATTTGTGGACTATAGAGGTCATTATGCTTTTTTAAATTAAAAGTTAGTTTCCTCTTTAAGCTTCTGGGACCCCATTGTTTGGAAATACATTTGCCTTGTAAAAAGAAAGATGGATATGTTTGTAATGCTTGCTTAGATTTGTGTCATTAGCTTTCAGAAAAGTACAAACAGACCTGCAAGCTATCTGGGTAGTTTTAAAATCGCCCCCTAATTTCTTCAAAATCCTTATGCAATGGTAAAAATCTTTTATGTCTTGTGTGATCTGAGAGATATCTTGAAAAATATGTATATGTTACCTGCCAAATATTAAAACTAACTGTATCAATGACAAAATCCTATCATGTTCAGAATAAAAATAAATTATCAGTATGGAGCCAATTTTAGGTGACAAAACAGGATGATTTGCATTATTTGGTGCAATAACTTATTTGCCAGGAGATTATATGAGTTTATGAGGAACCTAAAATATGTCAGACTGTAAAGTCTATTATTGTGGCCTAAAATATACCAGATATTGCTGGTCTTACTGGGTTAGTTAATCCATAAATGGAGTACCTCAGGATTATGTCCTAGGGCTGGTTCTGTTTACTATCTCTGTGAGTGATATTGAGAGGGGATTAAGGAGGAATCTATTTAACCATTGTTGAATCTATTTAGCCAGTGTTTACATTCCTGTTTTTCCTTGCTTCTGCTTTAGTTATTCTCTTCAGTCATCTTCCCTTTACCCTGTTATAATGTATTTTCCTCGCTTTGGTTAATATGTGAACCGACATGATGTGCCTTTCTAATGTCGGTATATAAAAATTACTTACTAACTAACTAAATAAATAAATAGTCTGTCTTTTTGTGGTTGAGCTAAGATCTGCAAAAAAGAGTGGGTATGCCTGAGGGAATAGATAGTACGACGAGCAATCTAAGAAAGCTTGAGGAGTGGTCAGTTGCTTGGCAGCTATGTTTCAGTATTTAAGGATGTAGAGTTATGTCTTTGGGGCACAGAAATCTGAGGAAGTGATACATATTTTTCAAGATATCTCGTGGTAGCACTGAGAGGAGGGGATCGCATTGCCGGTGGCAGAAGAGAATTGATAAGGACTGCTTGGGGAAATTTTAGAAATTTAAAAGTTTTGGGGAGAAGTAAACTATTGGGTTATATTCTTTAGTGTGTTTGTTTTTCTATATTAAATTAGCTAGTCAGAAGGCAGGCAAAAACCAGGAGTTTGTGTGTTTGTTGTTCCCTCCCTCTCACCCCTCTCCCACCCAACCCTGGATCATCCTTTTGATTTATAGGCAGGTGATATTTTCTCTCACACACACACACATCAGCTTTTTAACTTAAATTCAGAAATTCCTCATGCCTTATCAAGAGTTTAATTATCCCCTTGTAGGTCACTATCAGATAAATAGTGAATACACTAATACATTTAAAGGACCCTAATTGTATGCATTCCTACTCCCATAGCAAACTAAGCTTAACTAGGAACCGAACAAAATTAACATGAAAGCAGCAGTCCAGCAGCAAGGGGGGAGGAGCTTCTAGTCTTTTGCATTGAGTGTCACACGTATGATTTTCTGCCTGCCGGTTAGAGGTTGTATATGTACATCCGAGTCCGATCTCTGGAGGCTAGAGTGGCAGACCAGGAGGAACTGAGGCAGACATAGATGAGACCTTCAGGGACATAGTAACCAAGACCCAACTCCAGTCTGGCAGCCCTGGGGCTGCCTTGGAGGAGGAAGGTCTCCTGGTCAGAAAGCATCAACCCTGTGCAGCAGGAAATGATTCTGTAGCAAGAACCTGCTCTACAGGTGATGCAATGTCCTCTCTCACCAAGGATGCGTCTCCCAGAGTTACTGCCCAGGAGGGAAGGGTTAGGTCAGCTGTCATAGTTGGTGATTCAATTATTAGGAATGTAGACAGCTGGGTGGCTGGTGGGCATGAGGATCGCTTGGTAACATGTCTACCTTGTGTGAAAGTGGAGGACTCACACGTCACCTAGATAGGATTTTAGACAGTGCTGGGGAGGAGCCAGCTGTCGTGGTACATGTGGGCACCAACGACATAGGAAAATGTGGGAGGGAGGTTCTGGAAGGCAAAATTTAGGCTCTTAGATAGAACGTTGAAATACAGAATCTCCAGAGTAGCATTCTCTGAAATGCTCCCTGTTCCACGTGCAGGGGAACCTTTTGGGGAAGGGGGAGTCTTTTCCGAAGGGATGGGCTCCACTTTAACCAGGGTGGAACTAGGCTGCCTGCACTAACCTTTAAAAAGGAGACTGATATAGTTTAAAAGCTGCTCTAAAGGGAAAGCTGACTCACCCAGTAGCGCATGGTTTGGAGGGTGGTATCTTTGAATGATTCTAATGAAGCATTAGAATTAAGGCATCCCAACAGAGAGGTTCCAATAATTAGAAAAGTAGAACATGTGCCTATAATTAAAATTCACTTGAGCTAAAATAATCCAATTTATCCCTGTCAACTGAAAAGCAGAATGAAAATACAAACAAAAAACAAACTTTGAAATGTTTGTATGCTAATGCAAGAAGTCTAAGAAGTAAGATGGGAGAATTAGAATGTACAGCAGTGAATGATGACATAGACTTAATTGGCATCTCAGAGACATGGTGGAAAGAGGATAGCCAATGGGATTGTGCTATACTAGGGTAGAAATTATTTCACAATGATAGAGAACAGCAACTTAGTGGCGGGGTGGTGGGTGGTGCTTTATTTCTGGGTTGGCTCAAAGTCCAATAGGATAAAGATCCTGCAAGAGACTAAATGCGTAATCGAATCTTTATGGGAAGAAATCCCTTATGTGTTGTGGAAGAGTATAGTGATAGGAGTACACTATTGTCCACCTCACCAAAATGATGAGATGGACAGTGAAATGCTAAGAGAAATTAGGGAAGCTAACCAAAGTGGTGGTGCAGTAAGAATGGGAGATTTCAATTACCAGAAAATAACAAAGTGGAACTTAAGCAATTTTTTATATAGTAGCTTAAGAAGGTGTCAGCAAGCCTGACGTTGTGTGACTTCTTTTCAAAGACACCAACCGGTCTTTTCAATCATTCACCTTCTTGAAATTTTAATGCTTTCAAAAAATATTTTTATAAACTTTTTTTTGCTTTATATTTAAAATAGTCCTCCATTCATGAAAAAACAGACTCTTGAAGAATTTTCCTTTTACATAAAATAGCCCAACACGGCCAGTGTTTCACTGATTAGCTTCTTCAGGGGCATGTAAAGAACGTATAAACAAGAGTCTTTATCCCGTTCAAAAGGACGTAGCGTCTCAACCTTTTATCAACCGGAATAAACCGCAAGGTTGTGGTGGTTAACTATTGACTCCCTTTTGATAAGATTTCAATTACCCCAATTTTGTCTGGGTAAGTGTAACATCAGGACATGCAGAGCTGGCAGAAGCACTAGGCGAACTATGCAGAGGCCTAGGATGTTAGGCTCCCAGGGGCAGCAGCCACGGCAGCAAGAGAGGAGACAGCCGCTGCTGCAGGGGCAGTAGTGGCAGCTCAGCCGCTGCCGGTAGGATATTTCAGCGACCAACGATGAACTATCTGGCTGGTAGCAGCTGAGCTGCCACTACCGCTGCCACGGCAGCTGCCTCTTCTCTCTTGCTGTTGACCGATTAGCAACCCTTTCATCCTCACCCGACCACCGGCTTTTGTAAAACTAGTTTTACTCAAGCAGATAGGGGAAGGGCACAGATGCAAGGCAGAAGGTTTGCCTAGGGCACTTAATACCTTGCTCCGGCCCTGAGGACATGCTAGAGAGATAAAGTTCCTGGATGGTATAAATGACAGTTTTTTGGAACAATTGCTTCAGGAATCGACAAGAGTGGGAGCAATTTTAGATCTGATTCTCAATGGAGTGCAGGATTTGGTGAGAGAGGTAACAGTGGTGGAGCTGCTTGACAATAGTGATTGCAGTATGATCAAATTTGAGTTAGTGACTGGAAGGGGGGGACAGTAAGTAAATCCACAGCTCTAAAACTAAACTTTCACAAGGGAAACTGATAAAATGAGAAAAATAGTTTAAAAAAACAAAACAAAACCCCCCCCAAAAAACTGAAAGGTACAGCTACATAAGTTAAGATGTGCAACAGATGTGAACATCTTAGAAGTGTAGTCCAGATGTATTCCAAGCATTAAGAAAAGTGGAAAGAAGGCAAAACAATTACAAACATGGCTAAAAAGTGAGGTGAAAGTGGCTATTTTAGCCAAAAGATCTTCATTCAAAAATTGGATCCATCAGAAGAAAATAGGATAAAGCATAAGCATTGGCAAGTTAAATGTAAGACATTGATATGACAGGCTAAGATAGAATTTGAAAAGAAGTTGGCCAAAAAGGCAAAAACTCATAACAAAAACTTTTAAAAATATATCTGAAGCAGAAAGCCTGCAAGGGAGTCTGTTGGACCATTAGATGATGAAGGGGTTATAGGAACATTTAGGGAAGATAAGGCCATCGCGGAAAAACTAAACAAATTCTTTGCATCGCTGTTTACTGAAGAGAATGTTGGGGGGGATACCTGTTTGAGATGGTTTTCAAGGGTGACAATTCAGATGAACTGAAACAAATCATGGTGAACCTGGAAGATGTTATAAACTAGATTGATAATCTGAAGAGTAGTAAATCACCAGGACTAGATGGTATACACCCCAGGGTTCTGAAAGAACTAATAAAATATGAAATTTCAGACCTATTACAATGAATTTGTAACCTATCATCTGTGGTACCTGAAGACTGGAAGGTGGCCAATGTAACCCCAATATTTAAAAAGGGCTCCAGGGGTGATCCAAGAACCTATAGACTGGTGAGCCTGACTTCAGTGCCAGGAAAAATTGTGGAAACTGTTATAAAGAATAAAATCACAAAACATTTAGATAGACATGGTTTGATGGGACACAGCCAACATGGATTTACTCAAGGGAAGTCTTGCCTCACAAATTTCCTACATTTTTTAAGGGGTGAATAAATATGGGGACAAAGATGAACCGGTAAATGCACTGTATTTGGATTTTCAGAAGGTATTCAACAAAGTCCCTCATGAGAAGCTTCTAAGAAAACTAAAAAGTCAAGGATAGGAGGCGATATCTTATTGTGGATTACAAACTGGTTAAAATACCGGAAAAAGAGAGTAGAATTAAATGGTCTGTTTTCACAGTGGAAAAAGGTAAACAGTGGAGTGCCTCAGGGATCTGTCCTTGGACCAGTGCTTTTTAATATATTTATAAATGATCTGGAAAGGGGTAGGACAAGTGAGGTGATCAAATTTGCAGATGACACTAAATTATTCAGAGTAGTTAAATCTCAAGTAGATTGTGATAAATTGGAGGAGGACCTTGCGAGACTGGAAAATTGGGCATCCAAATGGCAGATGAAATGTATTGTGGATAAGTGCGAGGTGATGCATATAGGGAAAACTATAGGGATGTTAGGTTCTATCTTAGGAGTTACCATCCAGAAAAAAGATCTAGGCGTCATAGTGGATATTACATTGAAATCATCGGCTCAGTGTGCTGTGGCAGTCAAAAAAGCAAACAGAACGTTAGGAATTATTAGGAAAGGAATGGCAAATAAAACAGTGGATGTTATAATGCCTCTGAATTGCTCCATGGTGAGCCCTTACTTTGAAAACTGTGTGCAATTCTGGTCGCCACATCTCAAAAAAGATATAGTTACACTGGAGAAAGCGCAGATAAGGGCAACTAAAATAAGGGGCATGGAAAGGCTCCCCTATGAGGAAAGGCTAAAGAGGTTAGGGCTGTTCAGTTTGGAGAAGAGACGACTGAGGGGGGGATATGATAGAGGTCTACAAAATCATGAAAGGACTTGAACAGGTTAATGTAAATTGGTTATTTACTCTCTCAGTTAATAGAAGGCCTATGGGGCACTCCATGAAGTTAGCAAGTAGTTCATTTAAAACAAACTGAAGAAAATTCTTTTTCACTCAGCACATGGTTGAGCTCTGGAATTCATTGCTAGAAGATGTGATCTGGCATGTAGCCACTTAATGTTTGGGTACATGCCAGATACTTGTGACTTCGATTGGCCATTATTGGATACAGGAAGCTGGGCTTGATGGACCCTTGGTCTGACCCAGTATGGCATATTTTATGCCCTTATATACATGGTAAGAAGTAATATCCTGATGGTTTCAGGCAGGAAAGAGATTGCAGGGTGACTATAACCAGTGGTTTCAAGATAGCAAAACAGTGCAACAAGGCAGTGGCCAGACCTGCAGGACTCTAGGGTGTGCCTAGGGAGAGGCATAATTAGTAGACAAAAGGAAGTGATTATATTTCTGTCCAGGCCATTGGTGAGACCTCTTCTGGAGTATTGTGTCCAGTTCTGGAGACTATACTTCCACAAGAATATAAACAGAATGAAGGCGGTTCACAGAAGGGTTATCAAAGTGGCAAAGGGGCTGCAAGAAAAGACTCTAAATATGTATACCTTACTGGAAAGAGAGCAGGAGAGATATGAAAGAGACATTCAAACACCTGAAAGGTATTAATGATGCACAGGGGGTAAATCTTTTTCAATGACAGGGAATTTCTAGATATAAGGCTCCGATAGGGTAGACTCATGAACGCCGTCAACAAATATTTTCATGGAAAAAGTGGTGAATGTATGGAATACTCCTGGATTGAGTGGTAGAGGCTAAAACAGTAATAGACTTTAAAAGATTAAGGGATATGCACAGAAAATCCATAATTGCAAAAAGGGAAGGATTAGTAGAGGCATGAGCCGGGACATGTTTACAATGCCGTACTCTGATCAATTAACAATGAGTTTTGGGGCTGCCAAAATGACTGGCAAAGAGGGGGCAGTATGAAACATTAAAACTCCTAGCAGAAACACAGGCCACCATGCACTCAGCTGTATCTGTCTGGCAGGCTGCAAGTACAATGCTTTTATTTATTTAAATAATATTTATATCCTGCATATCTATAATCCTATAATGTTAACCCCACAAACAATGAGAACCAAAATATCATCACATCCCACAAACATATATATAAACATAAAAAATGTTTATTAAGAATAATACATCCCGACTAGACACATGATACTAACTAACCAATCATCATTCAACCCCATTCATTCATTAAAAACATCGGTCAATGAGTAACATATAGGCAGTTATAAATGTAAGTATTTTCCTAAGGGTACACTTGTCACACTCATTTAAATCCCATGTTTACAAATCACCAAACGTATATTGTTCATCCTATTTTATATGATTAAGTGGATGTTAAAGTAGGACGCTGTCAGATTAACATTCTTCAAAATTTGATCCCTTATACACGATTGATAACTGCTGCCACAATGTTGTTCATTCAAGTACTTTTCAGCCGCACACGGCTGTCCCCCGCCGCACACATGGCTGTTCCCCAACGAAGATCTTCGTTTCACCCATCTAGCGGGCTTCCTCAGGGAGAACTTCTACAAAATCTATAATAACCAAAAACAAAAACAATATACTAATCCAAACATTTATTAACAAACCCGATACCTGCAACCATTTCCTTAAAACCCTTACCGTACATATCGAGTGTTTCAACACCACGAATACTTGCTTCCAAATAGATGTTTTCCCAAAAATTTTAAACATGTATAATCTTCTCCAAATATTTATAACCATTCATCAACTGGTCGCGAAACTGCAACCAAGAAAATAGTATTCTCATGAATCAAACAGACTATAATCAAAGAAGGATGACGCTACACCATACCTGAACAGACGCCAACAGCACGTACCTTCAAAATCCGGAAGTGACAGTTCCACTTCCTTTTTCCACTAACATGCAACCTCTCTTTCCCTTATATTACCACCAAACAAACAATTATTCAATTGAATAACAAAAACCTGAAGAAAGAGCCCAAACCTAGAAAGTAATTAAATCTAATTACTCACAACCACGCTACTGAATGCAAATTTATTTAATAAAAGCAGACCATTCAATAGGACCATTCAGTCCATAAGGACTCATAGTATTCCAATTAAAGATGAATCGTTGTTCAACCCGCCTCAAAATGGATGACAAATCCCCGCCAGATTCAAGCTTGATTTTTTTAATAACAAAAAATTGTAATAACAAAAAACTTGTGGATCTTGCACAATTTGTCCCCATGTTTTATCTTTGAAGGTTTTCCATCATCCTAATTTAATTCGACCATATGTTCTTCCAGGTTTCTTCACTTGTGCCTCCAGTGGAGTGATTTATGCGATAATTTGCCCATGCCAATATATTTATATTGGACAGACAGCAAGAGCTGTCAAGATACGCATTGGGGAACATAGAAGCAGAATTCGATCCCGAGTTGAGAATGCCCCGTTGGTGCAGCATTGGACGGATAAACATCATTCTCTTGATGATTTAAAATTTTTTGTTATTAAAAAAATCAAGCTTGAATCTGGTGGGGATTTGTCATCCATTTTGAGGCGGGTTGAACAACGATTCATCTTTAATTGGAATACTATGAGTCCTTATGGACTGAATGGTCCTATTGAGTGGTCTGCTTTTATTAAATAAATTCGCATTCAGTAGCGTGGTTGTGAGTAATTAGATTTAATTACTTTCTAGGTTTGGGCTCTTTCTTCAGGTTTTTGTTATTCAATTGAATAATTGTTTGTTTGGTGGTAATATAAGGGAAAGAGAGGTTGCATGTTAGTGGAAAAAGGAAGTGGAACTGTCACTTCCGGATTTTGAAGGTACGTGCTGTTGGCGTCTGTTCAGGTATGGTGTAGCGTCATCCTTCTTTGATTATAGTCTGTTTGATTCATGCGAATACTATTTTCTTGGTTGCAGTTTCGCGACCAGTTGATGAATGGTTATAAATATTTGGAGAAGATTATACATGTTTAAAGTTTTTGGGAAAACATCTATTTGGAAGCAAGTATTCGTGGTGTTGAAACACTCGATATGTACGGTAAGGGTTTTAAGGAAATGGTTGCAGGTATCGGGTTTGTTAATAAATGTTGGGATTAGTATATTGTTTTTGTTTTTGGTTATTATAGATTTTGTAGATGTTCTCCCTGAGGAAGCCCGCTAGATGGGTGAAACGAAGATCTTCGTTGGGGAACAGCCGTGTGTGCGGCGGGGGACAGCCGTGTGCGGCTGAAAAGTACTTGAATGAACAACATTGTGGCAGCAGTTATCAATCGTGTATAAGGGATCAAATTTTGAAGAATGTTAATCTGACAGCGTCCTACTTTAGCATCCACTTAATCATATAAAATAGGATGAACAATATACGTTTGGTGATTTGTAAACATGGGATTTAAATGAGTGTGACAAGTGTACCCTTAGAAAAATACTTGCATTTATAACTGCCTATATGTTACTCATTGACCGATGTTTTTAATGAATGAATGGGGTTGAATGATGATTGGTTAGTTAGTATCATGTGTCTAGTCAGGATGTATTATTCTTAATAAACATTTTTTATGTTTGTTTGTGGGATGTGATGATATTTTGGTTCTCATTGTTTGTGGGGTTAACATTATTGAATATTAGAGAACCTATTTCTATGTGTTTGTATTATCTATAACCCTAAGCAGGTTAAAATAAAACATATATAACTACATAAAACAAATAATACCTAAAAGCCCTAGCAGAAACTCAGGCACTGATGCAGCTGGGTTTGTCTGGCAGGCTATAAGGGGAACTTAAGGCCAAATATTTGGACAAGGGCCACACTAGAAATGGTAACTTTAGATTACTGCATAGTTTTGTGGTTAGACATGAGAGAAGTGGGTTGCTGGATCTGAACTAAGTGGGGGATCTATTGTCATCTGCATAAAATGGTAGAGGACTAATGCGGAAGATAATTAAAACTGCCTGGATAATAAGGACAGGTATAATACAAGTGGTCAGGCTGTACGGCTGGATGCCGTATCTCTCTGCAGTGGACAGGAATAACTGCACAGACTGGATGACAGAGTTGTATATTTTTCTGCCATCATCTACTATGTTACTATGTATTCTATAGCTTGTTTTACATGTGTTATGCTTTAAAATGGATTCTTATAGTGTGTTTTTGGCAGAACTCAAATGATAAGACCCTAGCCAAAATCTAAATCATTTTAAAATACTAAATTCATGGTCTTAATTTAAAAAGATGGTTTTATTAAATTCATGTGCTTCTGTCATAAAGTGGTGCAGGATTTGGGTTCTATTGCTCTACATGTGGCTAATGCACTTCATATCACCTCAGAAAAAAAATAACAGAAAACGTATCCTGGAACGATCACAGAACTCTCTCTCTGTAAACTAGAGAGACAGTTCTTATAAGGCACTAAGAGGCCACTCTACTAATATATTTTTCACAGGTTGGATGCCCACTTGCTGAAAGTTAGTTACAGATGCTAATGAGCTTGGAGCTCGTTAGCATTCGTAGCTAACTTTTGTGAGCTAGGAGCTATGCATGTTCCTGGCCATGGGAACACATGAAGCTGGCCCAGGGAATTGGTGCTTCACACGCACCTTCTAGTCCATGAGGCTCCCTTTGTCAGAAGCCCCATCCCCTTGTCCCCCAAAATGAAAGTACATTTCCATTAGTCAGACAGTACCATTTTGGAAGCTGGCAGGGGGCAGGTAAGTGGGGCTTTCTTCTGTCCTGGAGGGACCACCCTGCCGATGGGGTAAAGTTTTAGAGGTGTGCAGATTATTTATTTATTTAAATTCTTTTACTACACCGATACTCAAGACGTGGTCTTATCGTACCGGTTTACAATAGAACAGGGGAAACCAATTAACAACTATATAGAAGGTAAAAGTTACATCAAACAGGTAGCGAAAAACATGGGAGCTGGAGGACAGGAAAGATTTTTTAAAACGATAACAACTGAAGAGTGGTAAAATGGTCATTGAAAACAATGAAAAACAAAAGAAAGCGATACATACTCAGCTAGATTAAGCTCGGCTGTAGGTTAATCTTAGGCAATTATTCACAATTATTCATAAATCTTGTGGAAGGGGGAAACATGGAGAGGTAAGCAGGGGGGAGGTGGCAGGGCAGGGGGGGGGGAGTTAGGGAGGCGGTCAGGGTGAGAGTCAATGTGTTTGATAAAAGGTTAGCCCTGGGGGGAGGGTCCCAAATGGAAATGTGCAGGGGTGGGGATTGAAGGGCATTTATTTTTTACATTTGAAGCTTGGGAGGGGCTTGGGGTTTAGCTACATCTCATTGAGGTGTAGTTATAAGATAAGATAAGAACATAAGAAATTGCCATGCTGGGTCAGACCCAAGGGTCCATCAAGCCCAGCAACCTGTTTCCAACAGAAGCCAAAAGAGGCCACAAGAACCTGGCAATTACCCAAACACTAAGAAGATCCCATGCTACTGATGCAATTAATAGCAGTGGCTATTCCTCAAGTAAACTTCATTAATAGCAGTTAATGGACTTCTCCTCCAAGAACTTATCCAAACCTTTTTTGAACCCAGCTACACTAACTGCACTAACCACGAAACGAGCCTGCAAAGCATTTTTCAGCTGCCTATTTTCACAAAAATCCCATAATAATGAAAAAAAACTTTAGTAAAACAGGCCCTAAATATTTGCAAATAATATCTCTCATGAATAATCATTGTGGACAGCTGAAAAACCCGACCTTTTGATGGAGTTTGAGGACTGCATTTAAGAATTTCTGGCTAAAAGAAATAAGGTACTATAAATATTAGAGGCAAAGAGAGACTAGTACATGTTGTATGGATTACCACCTTGTACCACAGATAGAACTGTTATCTTTGTAGCTTTTTCCTGGGTAATCTATAAACTCGGTGATGTCTATATTCAGTGCCACATAGCTCGTTAAGTTCCAATTTAGCTAGCGAAGTGGCACTGTATGAATATTCGGGTGCGCTAAGCAGCCACCACTTAGTTACCTAACTCTTTATCCTGTTAACAGTTAGCCCGATAAGTAAGGGGTGGGACAAGGGCATTCTGGGGCGGAGGTACTTATCCGGCTATGTTAGCCAGATAAGTGCCGCTTTCCAGCCTTATCCTGTTTACTTAGTCAGATAAATTTAAGAGAACTATTTGGTAGGGATGTGCATCCATTTGAACAAAATAAGAAATACCAATGACAGTTCCTATTTCATATTTTCAAAACAAAAGAAAAACCAACAACATTTAATTGATTTACTTCAGTTTTGTTTTGAAAATAAAAAAAATTAAAATGTGTGCTGAGGAAGCCTGGAGAATTCCCTGGTTTCCCCGGATCCAACCCGGGGCCCGCCCCAGGGCTGATGAAATGAGACCTTCAATTCCCTCCCTCCCCTAAGAAAATAAAGCTGGACCTTTCCAGGTTTCCATGTACCCCTCTCACTGTCTCCAAAAAGGTCTCAGGACTGGGAACCACCCCCAGTCCCCACTTACCCCATCCATTGGGTTCAAAGGGGCAAGTGGGATGCCCACTCACCTCTGGCCCCTAGGTTTCGGCATTGAAATGCTGCCGGTCGGCCCTGAGACCAGCACCATACTGTAGTATGGCTGTACAAGAAAATGGCCTGTCAAATGGTAGAGGCTGGGGAAAAGAGCAGTCCCCCACAAAAGGTTTCAGAACTGCACCCAACTCCTCTCACAGCCCTATCAGGAAGGTGTCTGATTGGTCTATATGGACCAATTGAATGCCTCCTTCCTTTTCCCCTACCATATGACCAATCAGAGGCCTCCTTCTTGTGCCTGACTATGTTGACAGGAAGAAAGGAGGAGGCAGACTGCAGAAGCTGCAGCACAAGAAGATGGTGCTTCTGCTATTGGCTGGAAAAAGGATTTCTTCCATTAACCCCAGGAGGAGGTTGCTGCTACTGGTGGGTTTGGGGTGGGGAGAGATAGTGAGTGTGTGGTGAGGGCATGTATGTGTGTGTGTATATATGTGAATGGGTATGTGCATGGGGGAGGGAGTATATCGGGGGAGGAGAAAGAGCAAGTGTGTGTGTAGGAGGAAGAGAAGTGAAAGTGAATGAGCATAGATGTGAGGGTGAGTGGGCATTTGTGTGTGCTGACGAGGGAGAGAAATGAGTGAGTGAGCATGTGTGTGAGAGTGTGAGTATGTGGGAAAATGAGAGGAGTAAAGGTGTGAGAATGTGTCAGAGAATGAGGAATGAGAACATGTAAGAATGAACGTGTGTATATATGTGTGAAAGTGATAGTGAACATGTGAGTATGTTAATGTGTGTGTGTATTAGAGTACGTTTGTGCACATCTAATCCCTTGCCCCCTTCTGCCCCCAACCCTTGCATTCACAGTAATCTCTGGGTGACTGGAAATCAAAAGTTCCCAGGTATGAGTAGGGGCCAGGATGGTTCCCAGCCCTGAGACTTTTTGGGGGATTGAGAGGAGAGCCGGGAACTGGTGGTACAATTCCCGCTCCCCCGCCCACCTACCATTGTTGTGGCGCTGACTTCGGAGGGAGTTCTTGTGCCGGTCTATAACATCCAGGCATCAGCGGATGTTAGGTGGGGGAGGAGATTGAGAGGAGATCCAGGAGCCGGTGGTTTTGGGCTGTTTTTTAAAAAGATATATATAGTTTCTGTAAAGGAACAGAAACAAATTAACCATTAAATAACATGACACCTTGCACACCCCTGCTATTTGGTGTCATACAGTTAGCCAGATAAACTTAAGCAGCTAACTATTAGATAGTCGAATATACTCAGTGGTTCGGCCATGATGCTGAGACGGCTGCGACCTCTCATGCTCACCTCTTTTTTTCCCTTCACCGTCTATCATTGGAAGAATGGCTACCTTCGCCAGTCAACGCCGACCTCCCCGGCATCCCCGGGACGGTGTGGGCACTGCCGACCGCCATCTTACTTCCGGAATCACATAGGCGCGTGCGCGCGCAGGGCCTCCTTTTGTTTATGTTATGGCGGGAACCTCGGGGGTGTCCCCTCCCAATGATGTCAACCCGCTGGTATACTTAGGCCGACCAGTCCACTGCTAAGACGAATTAGCAAGGAGTTCTCTCATTGTTAAATCCGCTCCACATTGGGATCTTCTGTTCTGGTTCTACTCGTGGCATTGGGATGCTCTGGGTACCCGCTCCACGGGGGACCTTCCACGTCTCGGCTTTCTGCTCCTCGGAGGGCCTTTCTGCCTTGGACTTCGCCTAACTCAATCCTCAGGTTCAGCTCCTGGAACTTCCTTCTGTGAGTACCTTCTTCAGTTGCCTACGCGGTCTACATTGCTGGGATTCCACGGTGTACCCCGTACCTCGGGCCACTACCGTTCGTCAGCATACCTCCTCTACCTATCCTGAGCTCAGGGTATCGTACCACTACTCAAGATCCTGTACCTGGTTCCTGTATCTTCAGACCTCTGCTACTTCATCTATTGACCAGCTATCCTCTGCTTACCCTGTGCTGCGGGCCACTACTGGATCTGCTCTCAAAGGTATCTCCATCAGCCTACAGGAATCTCCTGGTGTACCCCGCGCTGCGGGCCACTACCGGACCTTCACATCTACAGTACTACCCTGAGTACTCCTGCTCAAGAACTGTCTTATTGCATTTCCTGCTTCTTGGGTTATGCATTATCTTTTCTCCCTAATAAAAGCTCTTTACAGTTGTGTCCTAGGTCGCTGAGACCACACCCACTGATGTCGCTCATCTCGGCCCAGGGTTCACTATTTCCAACAAAGTCATAACAAAATCTCAGCCAATTTAGCCAGATAAGTTTATCTGACCAACTTGCTCAGCTGGATAGTGGCCGAATAGCCCCAATGTCCCTTTTGTCATGCTAGAAAATTAATGATGTCATTTTTACTGAATATCCACTTTGTATTGCTTATGTGCATTACCTCAATGTTTAATATTGTCTATCTGCTCTCTTATTTCCTTATTTTATGCACAATTTTTTCCATGCAGTTTTCACATTGTTTAATTATGTTGCAATTTGGAAAAACCTATATATTGTCTAAAGCCTAATGATGATAAAGGCAATCAAAGCAGCTGGTGGATCAAGTGTGGCAGTAGATGAGTAAAAAAAAAAAAATTGTGTTATGTCTTTTTATTTTGTGCTTTTTTTTTTATCACGCTGAGTACATTCAGCTACCGTTTTTAAAAATGATGGATTTCTCTGTCCCTACTATTTCAGCTCCATCTAAAATATTAAATATACCCCATATTTCTGATTGCTTTTCCATTTTATGAGGTGCAAAAGTTCATCCTGTCTTACCACCCCCATCTAGCTACATAGATCAGCAGTTAAGTAATTCACTTCTATATGATGAATCATAGCCTTGAAACCAGACCTATTTATTACTGTCAAATAGGTACAGAATATTATGATTTACACCTACTCTACTGTCAAATAAGATACCCAGCAACATCTGCTGATGAAAAGCAACAGCTGGTAACAATCAGAGGACCGGGTCATCCTCATACTATAGTAATAACTAGCACAGATATGCCTAGGCATTACTGGAACTGCTGGAGAACTCCATCTTTTAACTAATGGTTGCGGCTAAGTATTGCAGTACGTGCCCTCGTTGTTACCCAGAGTGAAATGCATTAATAAATGGTGAGTAAAATGTCAGTGGACTATAGTACTTTGTTGTTTTTTTTCTTTTTTGCTCTTCCATAGTATGTCATTTATCCTCATTTCACTGAGAGGCTATGTGGCAGCAATAAGACTGATACCATTAATCTGCTTGTTGTAAATGCAGCTATCAACTTAAAACACTTGGGAAACTGACCCAGAAACAGCAACTGTGGGAAACTGCATTTTCTGACCAGATACTGATTAAACAAAGGTTCTATTAAAATTTCAGATGCACGTAACCTCAAGAATGTAGTCTGCAATGGAAAAAAAAATCTTTATAGACCTTTTCAATGCAGCCTTTGGACTCTTTCATGAACATCTATTTTTTTTTTCCTTGCAGGATATTAATAGGTGTGCCTGAAGACATGGAAAGCATTTTTTTTTAAATCAGCAAAAGTGCTATGGCATGATTAATACTAGCAGTGGAATTGCCAGTAACCCTGTCAGCATCATTTTATAGATTTGTCATAATACAGGAACACTGGATCCTAGACAGAGATAGCAGAAGCATGACCTAGAGATAGCAGAGACTGCAATGACCCATGGACTGGTTGCATCAGTACAACAGGTTCTAGGTGGTAGGGTACCATCTGGAAAGGCCATGGGGACTCAGGAGGCTGGACATTTGGGCAACGGGCTTGCCAGTATTTGTGGCTATTTAGTTTTACAAAGTTTTGTGGTTGGACGTGGGACGGGAGAGGTGCAATATGTGAACTAAACGGGGGATCTTATAGGCTCATCTACCCAAGTTGGTAGCTTAGAAAGAAGTCACACTCTGGCTGGGATTTATCTTTAACTGTGTGGACAGGAATAACTGGGCAGACTGGATGGGGCAGTTGATCTTTATTTTCTGTCATGTACTTGGAGTTTGAGGGGTTGGACTAAGATAATCTATTGAGGTTCTTTGCAAATTCTAATTTTCTCTGATTCAGTCATCATGTCAGTGCTGTTGCATTGTGATCACTATTGCCAGCTGGAAGGTCATATTTCTACTGGAAGAATCTGAAAACGTTTTCCAGTATAAACTGCCTTGAGAGTTTACAACAAAAGGTGGTGTGGTTGGCTATTGCAATCTATAATGCAAACATGTTGTGGGGGCCATTTTAAGACTGTGCAGGGAAGGGCAAGTGCTTGCAAACTTTACATCAGTTTACAAAGGGGAAAAGTTCCCTTTGAAAACTGAATCAGAAAAAGTCCCCGCAGAGACCTGTACCTGCTATTTCTGCAGGTACTTTATAAAAAGTAGGACTGTGAATCCTGACCCTGTCCCAAGTTCACTTCCAGAATGCCTCTCTCAATGTGCGTCTAACTTTATGCACATAATTCATGTATGCAAGTACATTTACACACACAGACACCAGTGGCAGATTTTTTTTAAGGGGCTATTTCTGTGTTTAAAAGAGTGCTTTGCCCCCCATAAATGGCTTTGAAAGTTGCCTTTCTCAAGCCTTTCCACATGTTTGAGTAGAACCTGCCTATGATGATCACTGATAACAGCCAGAAGTGCAGGGTTTTGTTTGTAAGCGGGACTCAGGAAGGCAACTTCAGGCAGCTGTTTGATCTAAAAAGCAAGTTTATTTAAGAGAAAGACAGAGACAAAGAAAAGCATAACAAGAAATTGAGGAAGTTGTTCCACGGAGGAGCAGGCAAGTTACAATGGGGTTTTCAGTGCTGCTTCTCAGAGCGGAGCTGTGTGTCCATGACTTTTAAACTTTTTACAATGTCCAATAGGAATGTTCTGACACGCATCCTGGGTGTGTTTTCTACTTCCGGTGACCAATGGGGATTGTTGCTTTTAGTCCAATCAGGTACTGTCTCTGGGGAGTCGGCTTCTTCCTGGTGCTGGACTTGCCAAAGCACATGGTAGACGAAGAGCTTGCCAAAGCATATGGTAGCGGAATAGGTTGCCAATATTGAATCCTGGCATTTTGGGCATAGCAGAAGCAATGGTATTTCCAAAGCAGCGGAAACAAATGCAAATGCATAGTAGGTAAAAACATAACAGAAGGCCAATACATATGAATATTATAAGAATACAAACAAATGCTTTAAACTAAATTAGTATTTTGAAGGAGCCATCCATTCCAAAGGGATGTCTGTAACTAATGGGATGATATTTTAATTTTGTATTCAGGGGGCAGAGTATATGTTAAGTAGGAAAGAGTTATCATGTGCTGTGAAACAGCCACAGTGTGGACAGCCTGAGAGAGAGAGAGAGAGAGAGAGAGAGAGAGAGAGAGAGAGAGAGAGAGAGAGAGAGAGAGAGAGAGACTTTCTATAGTACCTCTTCCCTAGACAGGTATTTGTATCCCTATGGGAGGCCCACCTAGTAACTCGAGGTGGGGATTAGGTATGAGTGTAGGGGGTTGGGGGCCACTTTGACATTCAAAGTGAGACGTACGAACAGAACAGTGGTCTCTTGTGAAGATTTGATGGCCTTCGGAGTGAGGAAACTCACTCCAAGATGAGATTTGGGCAATGTTCTCTCCACCTAGCTTGATGGACACTCTACCTGGGCAACAACAAGCTAGGAGTTAGCAAAAGATGAGATATTCTGCAGGAAAGTGTCTTGGCCCTTATTTGGGGCATAAAGAGATACTAATGTATAGAGTTGGGTACCTATCCATATTTTCAAAAGTAAGTATCTCCCAGAGAGGTCCACCACCTTTGCAACAAGTTCCAAAAGCAATTGAGCAGAAATCAAAATTCCCGTCCCTGTGTACTTATGAGGCTTCCCATTGAGGGAAATCTGTAAAGGTTAAAAGGTGCTCATGTTTGCGCCTAAGATGCATTTCCTGTATATACGCGATATCAGCTTTCTGATGTAATAGCTCTCTATGGAGGAGGAACCATTTCCTATAGGTATTTAAACCCTTGACATTCAGAGAAATTATGTTAACCATGGTTGCGCCACCAGAGTCTGACCGCCTGCCTCATGAGTAATAAAAATAAAACTGCGCTTTCGCCGAGAAAGTGGAAACGTATAACATCAAAACTGGTAATAGACGTATTAAGGCTCTCCAACCAGTCATACAGAGGTGAATTTACCACAAGGGCTACCAGAACGTTTCAAGCTGTATCCGCTGTCGACTTCTTGATCTGTGCTTGTTGTCGTCGAAGTCTGCCTCAGTCCGTGCCCTGCATCCACCATCTTGGAATGGAGTCTGCAGGTTTTGGCGAGGCTGGTGTAGCGTCGACTGAGAAATTGAAAGCAATGCCTGCTTGTGAAAAGCAGTCAGCTGCCGCTGCCAGCATTTTCTCTCTGTAAGTGATTCCTTGATATTGAAATATTAGGGCAAATGGGAAGGCCCAGCGGTAGCGTACATCCATCGATCATAAGACTTCAGTTGCCTCCCAAAGCATGTAGCGCTTCTGCAATGTGGATGGGGCTATATCATTGAAGATAGACAGCTCATTGTTTTGCCACTTCCAATGAGGGTTAGATCGAGCCAGCCGGATGATTTCCTCTTTCATTTTGAAATTATGAAAGTTGATAATGATATCCCGGGGTTGGTTGTCCCATTTAGGGCCCAGTTCTCGATGTGCATGTTCCAGATCGAGAGTGGGCTCTCTGTCAGATGCACCGGGGTCGTTTGCATGGCTGGACAAAAGAGCCTTGCAGATATTCAAGGCTGTCTCCATACTATCTTTAAACTGCACCTCCTCTGGTATGCCCCGAATCCTGAGATTGGCACGGTGCGAACGATTTTCAAGGTCTTCAACCTAGTCCGCCATGGACTCAAGCTCTGCTGACAGCTGCTTAGTTTGAGCGGAGAGCGAGTCCATTAAGGCGCTTTGATTGTCGGCCCGGATATCCAGGTCGTCCTCGCGGTGGCCCATGGAATTCAAATCATTCCGCATCTCTGAAATGCTTGCTAGCAGTTCCGCTTTGTGGGCTTTAAGATCGGAGCACAGCTCAATGAACCAACCTCTTATTTCAGCCCTAGTCGGGAAATCCATATTAGGCACACCTGAAAGGTGTTCGGCGGGGGGGCAGAGTCTCGCTGCCCGATTCCGTCTCTTCAACTCCTTCCTCTGGTTCCTTTGCGGCCTGTGCGTCATCAGTAGGCAAGCTCTCCACTGTGATTTTACTGAAGGAGAATTGTTTTAAATCTGTGGTTCTCTTGCGTAATCATCTTGAAGGTTTCTCACACCACCCTGGCTATTGATTTAACTGGGGGTCTGATTTCTCAACCATAAAATGTCTTTATGGGAAAGTTTGGGAGCGGAGCTGTTTTATGCGGCCATCTTGAATCGCTGCTCTCGAGTGCCCCCCCACCATTCCCTTTCTCACAACTGTAAATTTACTAATTCTTTAGTAAACCAGGGACCATGATACATGTGAATCTTTCTTTTAACAGTTTTCTCTGGAACAACTTTATTATAAATATTTTTAAAGGCTGCATTCCACCAATGAACTGCCTCCTCTGGAGTGTTGAAATCAGCATCAACCTTAGCATTCTCCCACAATTCTACAAATAAATCCAAATCAGGTTCTCCTCTAACCTTCTTAATACAAAACTCGGGCCTCTGCATAGTCTCATCAAACTGTAGTTCAAACAATTAAAGATGATGGTCTGAACATGGAACAAATATTTCTCTAATAAGAGAAATAATATTGCGAGCAGCATACCAATCACAAACTAAGATAAAATTTAAAATATTTATTTATTACCAGCCATTTTTATACCATACATGCAGAAAACTGATCAGAGTGGTTCACAGCATCATCACAGAACAATATAAAAATCAGCACAATACAGTCAAACAAAAGCATAAGAACCTGAACAGGCTACCAACCCAATTATGTCCTTGGGTAAAGCCATTCCTTTACTTTCAAGCAATATGTAGCACATTTAACCAATTGACACAACCCCAATGCATATATAAAATCCCTGACTACTGCAACATGAGTGTCATCGTAATGCATTTAAAAATCTCCTAAAACAATAAGTTTATGATGTTGTAAATATAAAGATGAAAGCATTGCTGTTACTGAATTACTGAATAGAATGGACAGCACTATAAGAATATAGAATGAGACCTTTGGAAGTTTTATCAGATCATCAATAAGCGAAGAGTTCATGGGGAGATCAGCTAACCCTGACTTTCTCCATTGTGCCTCCATGATGGTGTCAGACAAAGGCAAGGACTGCCAAATAGGATGTCAAGATCATAAATGAATAGCAGGAGGCAGAAAAATATGTCTAACTGTAATGGAAAAACTGGCTTTAGAGGCACCCTGGCAGCAAACTTTGCTGTTGCAGCTGACGTTGGGTGGTGTGATGTTGGACAGTACATGAAACCATGGGAGTGGGGTGGAACCCAGAGCTCCAGACACAATTCACGTGGCTTCATGTAACTGAACATCAACCAGTTTTATGCGAGGTGATCAGGCCCATGCTTTTGTACACTATTCTGCCACAGAGTAGCAAAAGACAAGAGCAGATAACCAAAGCATAAATATGTTCAGTCCCCATGCAGCTCCCCCCCAATTTACCGGTGATATTGCTTCTTGCCTTGACCCTTGCTGCTGCTTTAGGCAAGCAGTGTTTGAATGACAAATTGCAGTCCAGTGTGATACTTGGGGAGACCAAATCTGGGCTGAAAAAAATAAAGGCAGCTACAAGGAGGCATTCAGTTAGCTGAGATCTGAGCAAGGGGTAGAAAGTGCAATTTACTTGTTAATTCATCATTTCATTCAAAGTCAGCTCTAGCCATTCTGTACCATCCATACATAATTTCATTGGTTATGCCCTTCTAGTTATTTCATCTGTCTAGGACATGCAGTTAATGTGGTTACCTGAACACCTTGCGGCTCTGCTAATAATCCCCAAGCTTGAGTCATTTCTGTAACACCAAGGCAGAAGAATCTACAGTAATGAAGCACTGGCATGCTTCTCTGTTTTAGGACCCACTTGCAGCACACATTAAAAAATCACACTGATTTCATGTAATGTCTAAGATATAAATAAACATTCTACCCTTCAATATTTTTTTATTTTGTCAGTGAAATGAAATTGGTAAAGATTAACCATGAAACTTTGTCTGATGACCTTTGAATTAAATGGCTTTTCACCAGCTAAGGGTAAATGTGAGGGGTTTTGTACTTACATCAGCAAGAAATAAAATAAGCTTTAATTTTTTAAACTGAAAGTCTCCAGGCTGTAGATTAATTTTGGAAAAACATTGGAGGAAACATTTGCAAGACTTGTGCTGAATTACTCAGCATTCAAAGCCTGCGGACTTACACACCAGGAAACACATGCTCCATATTTTCCTGGTTCTCTTGTGGCTACAGAACATTTAACTAACAAAGGTTCTGGCACTTTTGATGAAAGTGTTCTCTTTGTAAATCGCATATAATGAGTATTTGCTCTGCTCTACTCATGCCAGAGTTGTGACTCACTAGTGTTAGCTTAATATGCCATTTCTGACTGAAGTAACTAGTCACAGATGTAGCTGTTGATGAGGAGGAGATCCTGGCAGCCCCAAAATCACTAACCTCATCTAGTACCATTAACAAACCATATGGCTCGTATGCATTCTCTGTGTTAGCTCACCAGAGTACTGTAATTTCTGTTTTCAGGTGCTCTGCAGTGTATGCTTTGGAGGTAATTTTCATAGAGTTATACAGGACAGGAGTGCATAAAATATGCATATGTAAGTGCGCACACACATACATGCCAACTTTTATAACTCTTGAGAGTACACGCAATGTACTTGCAGTGTCATGTTTAAATATTAACAAGGAAACAAAGGGGTGGTTTAAGGGTATTTATTTATTAAAATTTGTAAATCACTAAGTTCAAAAACTATTGTACTAAGCGATGTACAATTCTGGGGCCTGGTCGGAAGTATGTGCACAACATGTAATTTTGTAAGTGGGATACACACATACATTACTGAATTTATCCATAAGCTTTTATACTTGCTAATTGACTCATGCCAATTGAAATCACACTTGTCTCTTGACTGTAGTTTTTGGGCTGAAGGTCTGGGTGAAGTGCCAGGGTGTCTAGGCCAACTGGTGGAGGTACTGGCAAACTGGTGGCTACAAGTGCAGATATTTTCAGAAGAGGAGTATGCATATACTTTATAAAATACCTGCCTCCTCATTTAATAAGTTATAATTTATTATGCATGTAATAACTAACAATAATTTGGAAGTGGAGGAATATAAAAATATTTTAAATAAAATATAAAAAATTATTTATAAAATGGGTAGAGAAAGTGTGCATGTTCCTGCATTACAAATTTACAAGTATACTGAAACATATGCGTATACTTTCAGGTCAGAAATATGCTATATTTTATAAACTGTGCAGCTCCCATCACATAGTTTATAAAATACTAGCATAAATCTCCATGTGCTCACTTGCGCGCGCAAATGCGGTACCACGGACAGTTTTGAAAGTTGTATTCTTTGAGGCTACTTCCTGCACTTTATGATTATGTTTAAGATTTCCAGTTTTATTTGTGAGGTTGAAAGAAGAACAAACGTGAAAGAGGCCACAATAAATTCAATGTGATATATTGGTTGTGTTCTCGAGCCCCAGCAAGCTGCATAGGAAACCACTGAGATTTCATATTCCTGATAGTACCCTTACTATTCTTATGAGAACCATGCAAACCCTACGAATATTGTGGGTGCATCATGGATGAAAGATTTATTTTTTAAAAAGTCACATGTTTAGTGAGGAGGAAACAGGTAAAAGAGGCAGTTTTGTGGAGGGGTTAGAAAAGGTTGATTGGAGTAGGAAAGACAGGTGGGGGTTAGGTGAGGCTGCGGAGCTAAAGAAAAGTTGGGACATAATCTAAAAAGCGGTGGGATAAAAAGAGACAACTTTGAGGAGAAGCTAAGAGAGATATTGGGACTAAAATACAGGCTGTGAAACAAGAAAAGGCAAGTGAGACAGATACATCCTTGGAAAGGAAGGGTAAGGATAGCCAACTTGAGGATAGAGAGAGAGAGACTGATGAATATTGGTTAGAGGATGGGAGAGTTTTGGAAGGAAGAAGGGAAAGAGATAAGGTGAGGTATAGTAGGGAGAGACTGACAAATGAGATAAAAATAAAAAAACAGAAAAGAGGAATAAAAAGCTGGAAAGGAGGAAAATAATGAGCAACTAGAACAAAAGAAAGTAGTCAAATGTATACAATAAAGGTTACAACTATTTTCTCTTTGAAATGGAAACTAGATTAATACTAAAGTAGTATGTTAATGCATTTGAAAGTTTTTAAATTAAATTTTGAATGAGGTGCACTTTCCAGTAAAAGTTTGAATGAGATGCACTGAGAATGTGAACTGGAAAGATGTGCACGCACCTACAACCATTGGGTGGAAGAGGAGAAATGTAGAGTAGACTGGTCATGTTGCTCACATTCGGGCCGATACAGTACAGTGCGCTCCAGTGCACTATACAGTAAGGGGGTAATAGTGCGTCGAAAACGTGCGGCCAACCCCCCCCCCCCGAAACGAATAGCGCCCGCAACATGCAAATGCATGTTGATGGCGCTATTAGTTATTCCCATGCGAAGCCGCACATTTTACTTTCAAATATTAATGCCTACCCAAAGGCTGGTGTTAATTTCTTCCGGCGCCGGGGAAGTGTACAGAAAAGCAGAAAAAACTGCTTTTCTGTACACCCTCCGACTTAATATCATAGCGATATTAAGTCGGAGGCGCCAAAATTAAAAAAAAATTTAAAATTTAAAAAAAAATTAAAATCAGCCCGTGGGTCGGAAGACGGACGCTCAATTATGCCGGCGTCCGTTTTCCGAACCCATGGCTGTCAGCGGGTTTGAGAACCAGCGTCGGCTGTCAAACCCGCTGACAGCCGCCGCTCCTGTCAAAAAGGAGGCATTAGGGACACTAGAGCATCCTTAGCACCTCTTTTTACCACGGGCCTTCATTTAAATACTGGATTGTGCACCCAGAAGAGTGGCCTGGGCGCGCGTTGGGAGAGCGGGCGCTTGCCTCGGAGCGTTGGCTCTCCCGCCGATTTTACTGATTGACCTGATTATAAGCAATAGTACATACTTCATGAGCAAGAGAAGAACAGATAAAGATCTTTCTCTTCTTCTTTCTATAGTTAACTACTTTTGTCATTTGGAGAGTTTGCCCCTAGAAGCTATGAAATAATATCATGAAGTACACCTAAAGGATTCATAAAAGGGGGCTATGCAATAGCACTAAAAATGTTTAGTGTGAGAGAAGGTAAACATTTAACACACTCCAAACAAGCCGCCTGATAATAGGGAAGAATAACTATTCAACTCAATAACTTCCTTCTAAGTTCAATTAATACTCATTGAAACATACCAAGAAATGCTGTAAATGAGAACCTTCATAAAATAGTTGGCAGTGTGCTCACTATTTATGCAGATTGCATACAGTTCACTTCAAGCCCACAGTTTAATCATCATCAGTCCAATATGTTGCTCAATCAACTCTCAACATTGTGTATCTTTTTTTTTTCAAATTTTCTTCTTGCAAATAAAACTGTCTCTGAACAAACATAATCATTCCCATATTTATGTTTTTGGTCAGAGGTTTCCGAAACCTAACTTACAATGTTTCTTGGCATGTTAAAATGAATATTAATGGAACTTAGAAGTTATTGAGTTGAAGAGTTAAAAATTTAACATGAGGGAGTCATGTGATGCTGTGAGAAAGACCAGATGTGTGCATTGAGTTCTCTCTGGGGGCCCTTTCCTTTCTTATCAAAATTGACACTTATAGCCTCAATAAAAATTTATTTTGGAACTCACCCAACTAGAAATAGCCTGCAGATTCAAAATTGCTACTTTTGACATCCTTTTTTTGGTGGGGTATGGCGAAATAATCGGCCAGGAAGGACAAGAAGAAACAGAGATCGGCCAATTCCAAGATGGCGGACAGGAGCAATACTAATGATGCAAGTCAGCCTACAGAAAATTCATAGCAAACTCCCTCCAATATTGCATTGCAGGCAATAGCAGCGATGGATGGTCATTTTCTGACACTTTCTACTCAGATAAAAGAATTGAGTTCACAATTTACTGAATTAAAAAATCACTTTACAGAGGCTGCATCTTGCATATCAGACTTGAAAGATAAGGCAGTTACAATGGAATCGCATATCTCAGAGCTACAAAATATAAATAAAAAGCTTCATGTCAAAGTCAACGATTTAGAAAGTCACTCCAGAAGAAATAATTTAAGGATAATGGGCATTCCAGAATCAGTATCTGATTCTAATCTTGCACCATCAATGGAAAAATGGCTGACCTCTGCCTTGGCAATAGGATCCACTGATGGCCCTCTGCATTTGGAATGTGCCCTCCGGGTGGGCTTACAGAATTCAAGCAGGAATAGACTACGAGTGATCATACTGCAGGTGTTGAACTTAACCATAAAGTTGAAATGCTGCAAGCATACTGACATATAAAATCTCTCCTATTTGAGGGCCAGAGAATATGGATCTTTTAAGATTATTCCTCAGGGGTAGCAGAGAAGCATGGATCTTTTGCCTCAGTATATACGCAGTTGACCAAACGAAAGCTCCGTGTTACTCTACTATGCCCAGCAAAGTTGAAAGTCCTCTATCAAGGCAAAAAATATTTTCTTTGATAATGTGGAGGACGCTTGCTTGTTTATCCAAAATATGGGGGTGGAATGAAAATTGTTTGGGTCCTGCATTGATTTTTGAGATGCTGTCTTCCACATATGTCAGGTCTCACCATGAGGTCAGAATAACTTTCTTTGCTGTGAGATGTTATTAGATTACTGCATCGGACAATCTTTACTACCTGTAGCTTCCTAAATTTGATACAGGGCACACTGAGAATTTGGGCTGGACTGGATATGGTCTCCATGGTAAGAATTGCAATGACTCCATTCTTTTTCTTCTCTGTTGCATTGTTTACTAGCCATGTCTTGTTACTTGTTAACCTAGTTTTCTTTAAGATGAGAAAGGGGATAATATGTGGTGGGAGGATCTTTGGAATTCAAGGTAATTCTGCATTTTGTCATTTTTAACTGATTACTGACTGCTGGGGTAATCTGTGCAACTGATACGTGGAAGGGAGCCCTAGGCTGGGGGGCTACCTCTTACAAGATGAATTCAGTGTTTACTCTCTGGTTTTATTTTTCACAAATTCCTTTTAGGCATGGGAAAACCCCCTTAAATGTTTGCCGTGGATTGTCTGAGGGCTAGGTTCTGTGGTGAATTCCATGAAGTTAGCAAGTAGCACATTTAAGACTAATCGGAGAAAATTCTTTTTCACTCAACGCACAATAAAGCTCTGGAATTTGTTGCCAGAGGATGTGGTTAGTGCAGTTAGTGTAGCTGGGTTCAAAAAAGGTTTGGATAAGTTCTTGGAGGAGAAGTCCATTAATGGCTATTAATCAATTTTACTTAGGGAATAGCCACTGCTATTAATTGCATCAGTAGCATGAGATCTTCTTAGTGTTTGGGTAATTGCCAGGTTCTTGTGGCCTGGTTTTGGCCTCTGTTGGAAACAGGATGCTGGGCTTGATGGACCCTTGGTCTGACCCAGCATGGCAATTTCTTATGTTCTTATGTGAACGCTATGCAATGCTTACAAACAGATATTATGTTCTTACCTGAAACTCATTTAATGGACTCAGAATTTGAGAAAGCAATGGGTGGGCCAACAATGTTTCTGCCTCTGCATTGACAATATAAGGCAGGTGTAGCTATTTTACTAAATACAATGTCAAACAACTAAGATATTAAAAGGTAAGGAGGGGAAATATGTTTTTGTGGATGGCCAGTTCTTTGGAAAGCCTATCCTTGTGGGAAGTGTTTATGCTCCCAATATTTACAATCGCAATGTTTGTACATCTTTGGTTAATCTTTCATTGTACTACAGCCATCTTCCCATCGTGACTGGAAGAGATTCTGTGATACACGGGGTTACTGCTAAACCAACCAGGATGAGTGACCATTGCAAGAGGATATCTTATTTCTGTTACCATTAGCAATTACTAGGTATGTGGCGAAAACTTCATCCCCTGTAAATTGACTTTATACACATTTCTAGAGCACATTATACTAAATCTAAGTCAAACTATTTGCTAATTTCTTATAGTTGTTTTCCCAATGTACTGAAAGCTGATATAAGCCCTATGGAGATTTCTGACTGTGTGCCTGTTTGAGTATCCATAGAGGTTTTACTGGTCATACTGGAAAAGGCTGCTGGAAATCTTTTTTCTCGTTTATTCCTTGATAAAACTTTCCATGCTTCCTTTGATTGAGAAATGGAAGGAGTCGAGAAACATAGTAAAGGACATTTGGATAATTCTGCCCTTTTCTGGGACGCAGCAAAGGCCAGTACTAAGAGGTGAAATAATAGTTTTAGAGAGACAACTGAGATTAGGTAAAGCAAAAGGTTTAATCATTGTCTGTCCCAAGCACATAAATCTCAGTTCTTAACCACCCAAACTGTACTGGCTACTTTAATACGTCAACCAACAAGGTTTGATGTTCTGTAAATACAATTTTTTTGTACATGGTAATAAACTGGGATGAATGCTGGCCAAAGTAGTTCCGTAGCTGGGGAGGGAAACATTTATTACACGCATGAGACTGAAGAGATGATCATCTGGTTCATGACACTAAAGGAATTGGGAAGATATTCTCAGCATATTATAAAGAATTATACTCTGCAGATCCTATTGACATAGAGGAGACAGAAATATTTCCATAATGCCCGTTTACCAAAATTAAAAGTGTAAAATTTGCAGAGTGTAATGCTCCGCTGTCATTAAGAGAGGTACATTCACTTATAAACAATTTACAACTTATTTGTGTATTTGAGCTTGGTAGGTCAGAACCAAAGCTGCTAAGCTCTGTTTTCTGGATATTCTGTAATTACTGTTGTAAATTTCTTATTAAACAGGTTTTGTATAAAAATTTGACATACACATCAAAGATTCCACTTAACGAACGATGCAATAAGATTTAGCGTTTGCACGGTATATGGTATGCCCATGCTATTATCATGCAAGGTAACCCAAAACTGTGATGGCTAAATAGTATGAGCACGTTAGTGAGAAAGCCAAGCAGCATTTGCATGCTACACTGAGCATGTGCGGGTCTCTCTCCCTCAAATCTCTGCCCCTTGCTAAACAACTGTAGATTGGGCTCAAATATGTTTTGTTTTGGTTTATTTTTTTTCAGTTTCATTTGTTGTTTTATTCATTTATTTAAAAAGGCAAAAACAAACAAAATGAAGAAAAATCTCTCACTCTTCTCTCTCTGCCCCAGCACTCCACCACTTCTCCACTCCCATGATCTCCCTAGATCAGACTCCACAGCCTCTAACTGGCCCTCCAACCCCAGGATTCTACTCTCCTCTTTCCAACCCAACCCAGGTACTCTCTCTTTCTACCCCCAAGCTTGACTTAAGTACTTCTCCCCCCCCCCCCCCTTCCTCTGAGGCTGTGGGCCTCCTTGGGTTTGTGTGGGCTCCTTCCTAGCTCTGCATCTTCTACCAGCCTGTGATGTTGGCACAGCTCCTTTGAGGGTACATTGCTCCCCCAAATGACGCCCATATACTTTGTTGAGTGGAATCTGTTCTGCTGCTGGCTAGCGCCCCGCAGGATCAGTGCCAGCACTACAAGAAAGTTTTGCACTAGTTCACCGTACTGGCACAGTTCCTGTAGAGCGCTGACCAGAAGTGGGAAGATTTCTAGCCACTCCTCATGCCAGCTGAAGGACAGGGCTGCAACCATGACTGCACGTTCATTATGCACTGTGGTCCCACCCTGGATAATAATTGTATGTGGGACCAGTAGAGCAGCAGGGGCCACAGTGCCCTTCCAGCAGTGGCACCTATGTCCTAAGCCATATTAGTCTTAGGGTTTCTACGACTCTGTTGAGGGCAGAAGAGAGCATGTGGACCCAGAAGAGGAGGAGACTTCCAAATGAAGAAAAAAAAATCGAGCCAAAAGCATGTGCCTCAGATGTCTGCCCAGGAGGCAGAGGAAGCGGAGGAAAGTGCAGCCTGCCAGACAGACCCAGCTGCTCATTTTTCTGCTGTCGCTTCACTTTTGGGCAGCATTGCTTCTAGGAGATTGATGAACCAGCACAAGGGCACCACATGAATGGCTGTACAGGGCGGATTATCCACAGGGGCAGCATGCACACAAGGGACCTCTGCAGGTATGGGCACTCTCCGAGAGGCTTCACAGTAAAGAGACAGCCCTTTATTTGCTCTGGACGTGCCCCTTCACATAGAAGTTACTGAAGGGAATGGACACAGAATTCAAATACTGCCTTACTGGGAGATATGTTACACATCAGTCAATGCCCCATGACTAGTTCTCAGCGACACACACATGGGGAGCCAGCCAAGATGCTTGGAGGCTTCTTTTCTGCATTAAGGATCCCTCTCTCATGCTCTGAAAGGAAGTGGTATCCATCCAAGGTTGCCAAAATCTGATCCAGAGCTCGCTAATGGACTACACCATTATCGATGGATCAGAGAAATAAGTGTAACCCTTAGCAGGATATTTTAAGTCCCAGGGCACACAAACTAATTTATTACTCTTTGGGGATTTTCTGGCTAGCACTCCACCCAGGTCCTGAGCTCTCTATCCCAGAAGGCGGATTCTTTTTATTGGGAGAGACTCTCGTCTATGGCTCAAACAGTGGTGTGTATGTTGGTAGCTGAGGCACTCCCTGGAGAGAATTGCTGTGACAAAACCAGCAGGACCAGCCACTGGGTATTAAATAATAATTTACTGATTAGTTAAAGGCACATTAAAGTCAATTTTTAAATAAGTGTACAGATACAGATGATTCTTTGTACAGAAAGGATGTTTCATTCTGGGTAGGTGTCCTTTCCTTCAGGAAACTGGTTGAGCTTCTCATGGTGATGGTAAACGTGCATTAAAAACTCCTCCAGTGGCTTAACCAGAATCCCTAAGTCAAGGGTCCCCTTTTAGCATAGCAAAAACTGTCCTACCTCAATCTCCAGATTCTCACCGATCACCCAGCTCTGTAACCGGAGATCCAGATGGGGTCTCCACAGGGGCAGATTGCAGGAAAATATTGGCCCAGAGGATTTTTTCAAAACTGGCCTTCATGCACTTTTCCTGCAGCACGTATATCCCAAAAGACACTAAGTCAACCCTGGAACCAAGCAGAACTGAGTCAAAATATCTCCAAAATAAACTTAATCTTTTCTAAATAACTAAGAAGTTGAGCACATTCTAGAGTAGGGGTGAGCAGAGTTGCAGCCCCCATTCCATCCATGCGAATTGGTTGGGCCCTGTTATGGTTATGAGGTGTTGGAGTGGATTCTTGGGTACTGCGGTGATGGCCACGCCCACGGGAAGGAGCCCCGTGAGGAACCGCAGTACTAGGCTAGACTCTATACATGCAGACACAGAGAAGTTGTATTTATTCTACAGCTTGATGGTACTGCCCAGGGAGCAGGCAGCAGTGGAGGTAACCCAGTGAAGTAGTCCAGGGGTCCTCAGCAGAGACCAGTTTCACACTCGAGTAGGTGATAGGCAGCACGGCATAGCAGGGACAGGTCCCGGAGCGCTGAAGCTGAAGATGAGACAGACTGAAAGGGTTAGTATTCACTGAAGCAGAAGCTGTATAGTTGAAGGGCCAGACAGGCAGAAGTTGCTCAGTGGCAGGCACCAGATTAGGGAGAGCAGGCCCTTGAGGAGCGAGTACCCGGTATCCCAAGATAGGTACTTGAAATAGAGCAGAAGGGCCCCCGAGGAGTGGGTACCCAGGTTTACGAAGAATTACCCTGAAGGGCAGATAGAACTTCCTGTGGCAGCTAGGAAGCGGCAGAGCAACTTAGACCGGAGGCAGTCCAATCCAATCCTTGTGGCTAAATACCAGGAAGTGATGACGTCACTCGGTGGGACGCTCCCGAGGTTCCCGCCATGACGTGGATATAGACGTGGATGGCACGCGCGCGCACCTTTGGAGGCCCTCAGGAAAATCATGGCGAACGCCGTCACCGTTGCCGATCCGGGGACCCCGGAGAGAGCGGCATGAAAACCCGGCAGCAGCCATCTTCCCAAGGCTTGAGGAGAGAGAAGGAAGAAAGGTGAGGCACAGAGGTTGAAGCCATCTGAGACCGATGGACGCAACAGTACCCCCCTTCAAAGGGCCCCCTCCAGACCCCCTACCTGGTCTAGGTTTTTGAGGATGAATTCGATGAAATTGACGAAGCATCTCTTTGTCCATGATATTAGCCAAAGGTTCCCAAGAGAGGCCACCGTCATCCTTTTCACTGCCGCTGCCTGGACCGCAGCGAGAGTGATCCTTTCATGGCATGGTGCCGCTCCTGGACTTCCTCTTGTGGCTCGGACGCTGTCACCATCTTTGGGGCCTGCTCTAAGGTCAAGCTCCTGCTCTTTCATGGCTCAGCGTTTCTGTGGCAGCATGGCTGCTCTCCTAGGTCCTGCCCCCTTTCTAAGGGGCAGGCCCGCGGCTTCTTCTCCTTCTTAAAGGGGCAGCTTAGGTGGGGTCCTCCTGGTCCCACCGGAAGTCAGCTCCACCCGGTTTCCTGGTTCAGCCCTATAAAAGGGCTTCTTCAGTATTCCTGCCTTGCCTTGCATCGGAGTTCCCTGCTCCTGGAAGTCTCGTCTTCCAGCGCTCCGTCAAGTCTTCGTTTCTTGTTCTTCGTTGGAGCTCCATGTCCTGTCTCGCCTGAGTCTTCGTTGCTTCCTGAGTCTTCGTGGCTTCCTGATGTTCCATTTCCTGATGTTCCGAGGTTCCTTTCCTCCTTCGCTTGTCCCGAGTCCTCTTGACCCTCC
The DNA here is from genome assembly GCF_901001135.1 of Rhinatrema bivittatum. NCBI lineage: Eukaryota > Metazoa > Chordata > Amphibia > Gymnophiona > Rhinatrematidae > Rhinatrema > Rhinatrema bivittatum. The sequence continues at coordinate 246,743,932 of NC_042619.1, read as the reverse complement.
AGCTCCTCTGGTTCTCCAGAGGATACCTTGTTGGGGTAAATCAGTCTTGTCAGTTCCTGTTCTCATCATTGAAGTTTCATCTCGGCTAGATTCCTTTCCTGCGCTTGTCCCGCTCTCCAGGTGGTCCGTGACCAGCCTCTCCAGGTTGTGTAGGACGTGCAGTGGGACAGGGTGGTCCGTGACCAGCCTATTGGGAATGCCCATGTGGTGGGCTGTGTAGGGCGCCCTGAGAGACAGTGCCAATGTCTGAACCTTCCAAGCTCCTCGTCTCATCCAGAATCTTCCAAGCTCCTCGTCTCGTCTAGAGCCTTCTATGTCACAAGGCCTCAGTCTGCCCTCATCCTGAGTCCGGCCTGCTGCTTCTTGCCGATACCTAGCGGCAGGTCCGAAAGGGCTGGGAACAGTCGGAGGGAGGACTGTTCAGTAACCAACATTGCGTTGTTGGCCTTCCAGAAGCATGCAGGTTTGGCAGAGGGTCAGACCTTAGTCTTCACCCATGCTTGGACACGTCTCGCCTACCTCGGTGCTGTTCTGGAGACTTATGGGGTCGTGCCGAGGCCCAAGGGCACACAATCCCCTCAAGATGGGATCGCTCTCCTAGCGTTCCCAGAACAGAATGCAAGGCCTCCTATGGCCTAACAGAACATAAAGAGACAAAGTATAACTAGAAACTTACAGACAAAAACTGAATTGGAAACCGTAACAAGACAGACTCCGTATGCAATGCAACAATGTAAAAACAGAAACATCACTATTCCTTATTAAATGTCAAACAATAAAATCAAGTTGTATAAACCATCAATCATAATAGTAAAACCATAATCATAAAAAGAATAAATATTCAAAACAGCTGATGAAAAGAATACCCAATAATAATTACTTTTTAATTATTCCCAAATATCCTTAAAGGCAGAATATAAACCAAATAAATAAAATATTTAAAAACAGAAGACATCAGATATTACCCAATTATTAAAACTAATAAGGATAAAAAAAATCCCCTGCTCTCCATACCTGGGAACTTTTGATTTCAAGTCATCCTGAGATTGGCATGGATTAGTTCGGGGAGGGTATGGTACAATTTTCTCCTCTCTCTCTCACATACCCATATTCTCCAAGACACACACACACACACACACATTCTTGCTTACTCACAAATTCTTAGAGCATGTGAGAGAGAACATGTGTTTCACATACACGTACATATGCTCTCTCACAGTCTCTCTCACACACATACATGCGCGCACATCCTTTCTCATGCAAACTCTCTCTCCCCAGACCATACAAACAGAGGCTTCCTCAGGCCTGCTCAGCTTCTTTTTCACATACACATGCAATCTTATATGCTGTTTGCTCACATGCACACATGCTCCTACACATGTTCACCCACATGCTCTCTTGCATGCTATTTTCTCACACATATGCTCTCTCACACATATGCTCCATCTCACATGCATATGCTCTCTGTCTCACACACATATACATACATTCTTGCTCTCTCCCCCGAAACATACCAGCTGACAGGGACTCTTCTCTTTGGCAGTACAGCCCTGCAGACCGCAGCCTTCTATTTTCAGCCTTGCCGAGCTGACAGGGGCCTCTTCACTTCAGCCGCGCGGCTGAAGAAGAGAGGCCAATGTCAGCTTGGTCGTGTGGCTGAAAAGAAGAAGCCCCTGTCAGCTGGGCCGCAAGGTAAAAATGAGAAGGCCTCGCGGCCCAGCCGACGGCAGACTCTTCTTTTCTTCTGCGCGGTCCGGCCAACAGGGGCGTCTTCTTTTCCGCCCGAAGCCCCCCAGTAAGCCAATCTGTCCCTGGGTCTCCATGATCTTTCTTGGTTCCTTTAAGATGCTCTGAAAAGGCTGACTCCTCAGGTTAAAAAGTCTGTGGTGCTGGAGCCTGCTCTTCCAGCCTGGCTCCCAGTGCAGAGGGGTGGCTCAAAAAAACCTCCTCACAAACAAAAAGAGAAAAATACATTCCTAATCAGAAATCTTTCCAGACTGGTGTTCTGCTGTCACACAGGTGCTTGCCACGTTCATGAGGTGAAGGGGCTCGGCTCGCTGGTCTTCAGCCCTTGCTCTCTGAGTCCAGCCAGCGAGGATGTCCTTCCCCAAAGTGACAGAGTTTAAACAACCTTCTGTCGTCTCACACAGCCAAACCCGTCACAGGTACTTGCCTCATTCAGGGAGCGAATGGGCCTCACTGGTCTTCAGTCCTGGAGTGGGAGTCCTGCAGAGGTTCCAGCAAAAAGAGGTCCTCACTATTAACTAAACTCCTGGAGACCCTCTGACAGGGTGTGCACAAAGGAGACTCCCCTCAAAAATAAAAAAGCCTGAAGAGGCAGGGAGGCCTCTTTAATCTACAAAATGGCAAAGAGCTACCAATCCCAGCTCTCCTAAGTGGGAGGCGGGTGAAGAAGAGGCACTTAAGGGGCTTCTCGTGGTGAACTGCAGTGTCCTGCCACACGACAAGTAAAGAAGGCTTTTCAAGTTAGAAAAACTGTAAACCACCGGGTAGCTGGATTGGTACCGGCAGGCTACAGCAACCCAAAACCAAGCAGGTCTCTGGCAGGTTTGGAAGAGGCCCAGCCAGTTCTAGAATGCGTCCAATGTCTGCAAGGTATTTAAATGCCTCCTGTTGTACCTTTACCCCATGTGTCTGATGTTATTTTAACTTTTGCATTACATTTGAATTATGCTTTGCTGTACTGACTATGTATCAAATGACTGCTTGGAAGGGCAGTTTTATAAATGTGAGTAATAAATATAAAATAGTTCTATGAATGAAGTTTATTCTGATAAAAGATGTATTCTTCTTATATGGGTGGTCATTTTAAATAGATTAGGCCCCATCATGCTCCCTGTGTGGGAACAAAGAAGTCTCTGTGTAGGAGCGCACACTGAAAGAGTGGAGTGTACTTTGCCAAAACGTTTCATCTGTTCTGTCTTTATATGGTAGTACATCTGACAGAGACGAAAGCTCCCTTTCTAATTTGCATGTTTTTTGTTTCAAAAACTTCCTTGCATAAGAAATGGTTAGCATTTTCAACAGAGAAGCTAATTTACCAGACAGGTGGCTTGGTTTCAAAAATATTTATAAACCATGAGTTTCAAATGGCATCACTTAAAAGTGTTTAAAGCAGTGGCTTAAGGACTGGGCGTTAGCAGCTCATAACTTGCAGCTTGTGATTGAAACTTTCTACCTTATATAACTCAGTCTGAAATTGTTTACCATCTTCTGCAAGGAATATGGATATAATTACGGTCATTTTAAATGCACAGCTATCTTTGGGCCCGATTTACTAAGGCGTTTCTCTCATTATGGGGAAACATGCTTAGTAAAGGAGGCCTTTGGTTTCCTATGGCAGCTCAGAGGCAGATTCTGCAGCATATTAGCATATGGCTATATATTATTTAGTTTGCACAGAAAGGGGTCCATGCACTAAAGCTTCGTATTCATGCTGATGCCTTTTATTGTGCATGTTAAATAGCATGCTATACATAAAGGAAAATATGTGCATGCCCACCCCGAAGCAAACTGAAGGACTGCTCCATAGTGCACTTGCTCTTTAGCACATGCTCACTAGGGCCTAGAATTTAATGACTGCCAGGGACCAGGTATCAGATTTTTAGCATGGATGCTATTTCAAGGGCTCCAGTAACAGGATGCATTGAGGGTTACTGATGGCAGGAGATGGGGTTGTTAGAGCAGGAGATGTTGTGAGAGATGTGGGACACAGGTAGAGAGTGAGTCAGAGGAGAAAGCCAGAGAAGAGAAAGAAACCAATACTCACTCTAGCACTTCAGGAAAAAAAAGTCCACATATATTTGTCTAACCTTCCTCCTTGGGGGAGGGTCTACCTTCTCTGTCTTCACTTCCTCTGGATTCACTTGCACAGGAAAGTGTAAGCTCTGGGGTTCTGTGAAACAGGGGCAGGACATTCCTGAAAGGCCACTGAGAAGGTGTCACCAAGTTTAAAATTAAAAAAACAAAACAGTCCACTCCAAAATTGTGCTCCAAACAAGAGAAATGTTTACTTGTATTAAAATAGTAACGTTTTAGCAGCTACAGAAATAAAATCCAGAGAAAATGCATATCCAGGTACAGCACACAGATCTTCAAAACTTCTGAAGTATTTTTGCAAATACCTTCTTACATCATTTAAGTCTCTTCACACTTCTCTAAGTCTAATCCTTTTCCGCTGAAGAAGGTAGAGATGACAGAATGGAGAGAAACAAGAGGGAGGAGGAGCTGGAAAGGAAAGGTTAGACTGAGGAAGCGGAGGCAGGTAGAATCTAATGCTAATTAGTCTGGAAAACATACAAGAATATGCAGCTACAGCAGGATATTCGCTGGGTCCTGCCTTTCAATAATAGGAACACGAAACAGAAGTTTGGTGTAAAGTTTCAGCAAAGGAAGTTGTACGTTTCCTGCTTGCATGGGATGCACACTGATGTACTGCAAGTTTCTCGTCTGCGAAGGCCTGATCTGCTCTTCAGTTTTGTTTACTAATCAGCTGTAATTTCTGTGCTATGGAAATTTCTCTCTGTTATGGGTTCACTGTATTTTTCACTTGCGATTTTTACCCCTAGGGCCTTCTCATGTATTTCTTTTCAACCTAAATGAGACCTCCTCAGCCATAATGATCTACATTATAATAGGATGGCAGAGCAGACTCCTCATTGGCTCTAATTACCCCTTTTCTCCCTTCCCTTTGCGGGACTGGGGGGCCTGCCCTATTGTTGAAGAGCCTGGGATGCAGATGGAGACTCTGCAAGATCATCAGTGGAAGGGCAGCTCAGACTCTTAAGGCTCCAGATTATTTCCTCCTCCAAAAGAGTTGCTAAAGAATGAGTGATGGCTGATCCATGGTACAATTTTAGGGCTGCAAAGTCTGCCTGCGTAGGGCTCTCAGGCTTAGCTGGCCTAAGGAACAGAAGCAAGGAGCAAGACCTAAAAAATGAATTCATGCCTTGATTTACGAACGGAGTACAGAAGGGATTTTCTTGCTAAACTGTGAGCTACAATAAGACAAATCCATGAAAAATGAAACAGAATGAAATATATGCAGATACTGAGGTTAATTTACTAGCTAGGCAAATTAACTTTGGATATTCCAGCAAGCTAAAGCCCAGATTAGCATCTGGCAATGGGTATAATTGATGGTGACTAGGAGTGCTATCTAGCCATAAGAAATAATGCATTTTCCTTTTTGCATGTCAGTTTTGAACAAGGGTTCTTAGCAACGGTGCAGATAGGATATCCACAGTGAATATATTCCTCAGGTGTAATTGCATACATATCGTGAAAGATATTGCCTCCAAACCATTGTGCCATGGCACACTGGTGCGCTTTCAGATCTGATCAGATACGCCACAGAAAGGTCACCGCTGCCTGATGCCCCGATCCAGCTCAGCACCTCATAACAACATGTAGGGGCTCCTTTCTGAGGACATGTGTAATCATGCATGCCACTTCTTCCCAGCTACAGCATGAGCCCCAGAGTATGGCGCTTAATGGGTAGAATACAGGGCACAGATATCTGGGCTCAGCTTTGTGCTGCACATGCCTTTCACACAGCACCTCTTCATCCTCCTCCTGAGCCTCCTTCTTTGAGCCCTTCCAGCCCGTCTTATCCCCAGGGTGAGTGAGATGGGAAGAGCGAGCACTGAGCATTGGATGCGATTCATTTTAAGGAAGAACTTAAGAACATAAGACGTTGCCATACTGGGTCAGACCAAGGGTCCATCAAGCCCAGCATCCTGTTTCTAACAGTGGCCAATCCAGGCTACAAGTACCTGGCAAGTACCCAAACACTAAGTAGATCCCATGCTACTGATGCCAGTAATAGCAGTGCCTATTCTCTAAGTCAGCTGGATTAATGGCAGTTGATGGACTTCTCCTCCAAGAACTTATCCAAACCTTTTTTAAGCCCAGTTACACTAACTGCCCTAACCACATCCTCTAGCAACTAATTACAGAGCTTAGATTTGCGTTGAATGAAAAATAATTTTTTCCGATTTGTTTTAAATGTGCTATTTGCTAACTTCATCGCGTGCCACCTAGTCCTTCTGTTATCCAAAAGAGTAAATAACCGATTCACATTTACCCATTCTAGACCTCTCATGCTTTTAAAATAGGTAGAAAAAGTACATTCATTCAATGCATTGATATATGTGGTTTCAATGCATTACATGTATTTGTGTTTAAGCATACATACGAGCGTATGTTACGGATTAAAACTACACTTATTTTATTTTACGTATGTATGTGATGCACACGGGTTATACAATACTATGGTAAAAATATGCTTGGCCATCTACATGCGTAAATGAGGCCAAGCATAGTTGTTTGTGAATTGGTCCCAAAATGGCACAAATTTGCCAAGTAGCAAAAATAATTAGGATTTATGACACGAGATGTAGGGCTAATAGGTCCCATTTGCAAAAGAAAAGAGAATCCCAAGACATGTGAAAAGTAAAAAGGGGAAGCAGATGAGCACACAAGTAGTGTAAAGAATCAGTTGGCATTCAGAAATATATATAGTTAATGAAGTATGCCTCAATCAAGTATCCAAAATGGAGAAAAACATCCATTGTAATTGGGACCTCCTACTTCCTCGACGAGTCTGCAAATTCAACATAAAGAGTAGGGATTGGAGTCCTGCTCAAAATTAAATAATATTGTCAGTGGAGAAGATACTTGTGCATTTTGGAAATGGAAAACTTGCCTAGTTCTTCTGATAATGGAGGTTCCAAGAATAAAAATGGAGAGACTTAAAAGCTGGGTAAGTGGGTAACACAGCTGTGATGCTTTCTGGGAGATGGGGGAGAGGAAATCGCATGTGACACTAGGAAACACAATGTAAAAACATGTGCTGTCATGTAGGATAGACTGCTAGAAAATTGTCCGCAGTACGGAAAAATCAGTTCAGCAAAGGCTGGTCAGGGTTACTGGAAAGCATTCAGAAGGTGGAAAAGCCCACGGCATAGATCCATTCGTTCATTGTACTGGAAAACATTACAAAACACTCCACTTGTGCACTGACCTGTCAAGGGAAAGTATTGCACAAATGCCTGGACTCAAATAATTTTCAGTGTTAGATAGAGCATCAGGTTTTGGCAGATAGCACTAGACAAAGGACACTGGGCTCTTTAGCCATCAGCACGCCAACTGGACGTCATGATTTATTAAGATTCCTATAGGGGATGTGTTCAGCATCAGAAGTTTTGAACGGGAACTGTCCAATAGATCTTTGATTAGAGTCCCAGGTGTAAAAGTTGACATCGATGATGTCTTGATTCGGGATAGCTGTCGAGGAGAATATGGTGCATGGCTAGAGTTTGCACTGAACCGAGAAATGGACTCTCACATAGTGGTTCTCAATCCAGTGCTCGGGGCACACACAGCTAGTCTGGTATTCAGGCTATCTGTCATGAATATGCATGAGATAGATATGTTTACAATGGAAGGCTATTCATTGCAGATAACCTGAAAACCAGACTAGCTGGGTTTTACCCCAAGTAATGGAGTTGAGAATCCCTGCTCTAACCAAATTAAAAAAAACAAACAACCAATCTTAACTTTTGTGTATAAGAAATTGTATGCCTTTGGAAAATATTAACTCAAAGATTAAAGGTAGACAATAGTAAAAGTCAAGTCGTCATAAATAGTAAAAGTCAAGTCGTCAAAACAAGATATACAAACATTTTTGCTTATGTATTCTACATTGCTTTGAGTACTTATTGAGAAAAGTGGTTTAAAATGTGCATAAACAAATAAAACATTTTGAAAATTGTAAATGATGTGGGGAAGCTCTATGTTCATAATTTCTCAGAAACAATTTCAGTAAAACTCTATGTGAGGAAGGGGTGTTTTTTTCCCCCACTGTATCCCCGTGGTGAGATCACTGGGTAAGGGGAGGTGACTGGAACTGGATTTGCTAAGACATTGGTTCTCAACCCAGTCCTCAGGATTCACACATTCTCAGGATGTCCACAGTGAATATGCATGAGATAGATCTGAATTCAATGGGGGTAGTGCATGTAACTCTGTCTCATGCATATTCATTGTGAATATTCTGACATCCAGATTAGCTGGTCTGGGTTGAGAACCCCTGAGCTATTTATTTTATTTAAATCTTTATTTGTTTTCTATCCTGCCTTTCAGGCATTTCAAGGTGGATTGCATTCAGCACTGTAAGTATTTCCCTATCCTCAGACTGCTTACAATCTAAGGAGGTCATTTTCCAAGCCATAGTATTTTCCCCAGAGTGGAAAAATTTATTAGGGATTTTGGAAACTCCATGGGGAAAAATAGCGCTGCCCTTCATACTACTTCTGGCCCCTCTAGAGGAGGCCCTTGGGAGAAAAAAAAAAGTTTTAGTCACGCAGAGAATACTCCACCCCCTACCTAGCCCCTCCTTTCCAATAAATTGCCACTCACCCGATCCCCCCAACCTACCTTAGCCTGTCTCCCCCCTGGGTATACCTTACCTGATGGTCCAGTGGGGCCTGGGGCACATCCTATGTTTCATGCCCACTGTTCTCTCTATTCACAATGGCGCCGGCCCACCGTGATACTAGATATGCCCCTATCACTGAGTTACAAATTTTGGGCCAGATTCATTAAGGCTTTTCTCCCATTTTGTGTCTATGGGAAAAACTCTTAGTGAATCAGGTATTTTGCTTCCTTAATTTCGGTTAGCGTTACATCGCCTGTCTGTTCATTCTGGCCAGGTGGACTGTAGTACACCCCCACTTCTATTCTAGTCCCCTTCTCACATGGAATTTTTATCCATAAAGATTCTACAGTGCATTTTGTTTCCTGCAGAACTTTAATCCTGTTTGATTCTATGCCGTCTTTAACATATAGCACCACCCCTCCATCAATTTGATCCATCCTATCATTGTGATATAATTTGTACCCTGGTATCACGGTGCCCCATTGGTTATCCTCCTTCCATCAGATCTCTGAGATGCCAATTATATCTGCCTCTTCATTCAATGCTATGCATTCTAACTCTCCCATCTTATTTTTTAGACTTCTAGCATTTATATACAGACATTTCAAAGAATGTTTTCTGTTTCTATTAGCAGCCTGCTTATCAATTGACAGGTGTAATTTTGAATCTTTCAACTCTGTCTGCTCTTTACTTACAGGCATTTGGGCTTCTTTGTATGTATTACATCTTCGCTCTTGGGATGTCCTAACTTCCCTGTTTTATTAGTATCCTTCAAGGAAACATCATTCTGAACCATGCACTTCTGACTATAAGAAACAGCCAGCTATACCCTCTCTCAGCTAATGGTGCACATTCATTTTTTTTTTTTGCATCTTTTTTCATTTTGTTTTGTTTTATTTGAAATTAAACATACATTAAATGAAACAGGAAAAAAATGGAAGGAAAAACAAAAGGAAATTAAGGGACAGAGTTGTCTCCACCTGCCAAAACAAAATTCAGTGCCATCAAAATTTTAAAATTGAACACCCCCTGCCTCCCAGCCTTCATCTAAGCCCCTTGACCCCCACCAGACTCTTTTTACACCTTCTGTAGGGTCTCCAAAGACTAAATGGAGCACAGTTCCCTCCCTCACCGCACCCCCTGGCATTACTACTTTTCGATTTCTTCTCCCCACCCCCGGCATCACCATCTTCCGAACCCCACTCCCTTGGCATCACTTGTTCCTTTTTCTCCCACCCGCCTGGCATTGGCATCTTCTCCCAGACCTCCTGGAATCACTTTCTTTTACCCGTTTCTGAATGGCCTCCAGCTGGCAGAAGGAATCTGGTGAAGAGCACGGCTTACCTGCCACTGCTGCGCTCCTCTGCCAGCTTCCCTGTGAAGTCAGACAGCGCAGGGCCAGCAGGCCTCTCAAGACTACAGGTTCTGACTTCAGAGGAGGCAGCAACAGCAGCTAAGGAACACTACTTGTTGATATCACCCAAATTTTAAAAGGCCGCGTGCATAAAAATGGGGGGTTATGTGCATGGCTGGGCTTTGCGCGCAACGCACATTTTAGAATGGGCCCGGCCACACGCGTAACCCCTGATATACGCACAAGTGCAGGGCCTGCTGAAAGGGGTGGGCCAGGACAGCGCCATTAGACACTGTCCCAGGGAAGAGCGCGCCGGCAGCCGGCCGGCACATGGAGTTTACTTCTACTACAGAGGAGCAGTAAGTACAAAAATTTAAAAAATGGGGATAGGTAGGGTTAGTTTAGGGGTCGGAGAGGAGAAGAGGGAGGAAGGATAGGGTTAGGGCAGGGGTCGGGAACCCATGGCTCGCGAGCCAGATATGGCTCTTTTGAGGGCTGCATCTGGCTCGCAGACACGTGTCGCCATACTTCGCGGTTCCCCGCTGACCCAGCTGCTCCCCGGTCCTCCGCCGCCCGGGCTTAAAATGCTGTCAGCCCGGGCGGAACGCGGCAGGACAGCTGGAGTCAGCGGCACCGGCGTGCTCTCTTCTCCTCCCCCCCCCCCGCGGCCCGGAAGAGGAAGTGGAGGGCATCGGGTGCCTGCGCGGGAAGAAGAGACCACACTAGCGTGGTCTCTTCTTCCGCGCAGGCACCCGATGCTCACCACTTCCTCTTCCGGGCCGCGGGGGGGAGGAGAAGAGAGCACGCCGACTGGAGTCATCCGGGTGCCAGCGCTGGAGTCATCGGGTGCCTGCGCGGGAAGAAGACTGCAGCGCGGCTCGGAGGAAAATGAAAATCTTCAACCGCGGCCGATGGGACTCCGCCTTCGCCTCCGCGAGGGCTGAAAATGAAGGAGGTTAGCGTTGGGAGGCGGCTGCTGCTGCCGCGAGTTCCCGGGGGGGGGGGGGGGGCGGGAGAGAGTGAATGAAGCGAGCAAGCATGTGTGTTTGAGATCCTGTGTGTGTGAGTGAGAGATTGCATGTATGTGAATGATTGAGAGCCTGTATATGTGAAAGAGAGTATGTCTGTGATTGAGAGCCTGCCTGTGAGAGAGAGAGCATGAATGTAAGTTTACCATTGGGAACCTGTATGTGTAAGTTTGTTATTGAAAACCTGTTTGTTTGAAAGAGTATGTGTGTATGATTGAGATCCTTTGTGTGTGAGAGAGATCATGTGTATGTATGATTAAGAGCCTGTGTGTATAAGTAAGAGAGAGATCATGTGTGTCTGTGTCTGATTGACAGCTGGTTTAGGTGATGGAGCATGTGAGTATGTGATTGAGAGCCTGTGTTTAAATGAGAGAGAGAGACCATGTGTGTCTGTGTGATTGAGAGCTGATTTAGGTGAGGGAGCATGTGAGTATGTGATTGAGAGCCTGTGTTTAAATGAGAGAGAGAGACCATGTGTGTCTGTGTGTGATTGAGAGCTGATTTAGGTGAGGGAGCATGTGAGTATGTGATTGAGAGCCTGTGTGTAAATGAGAGAAAGAGAGGACATGTTTGTAAGCATGTGAATGAGAGTCTGTGTGTGAGAGAAAAAGACAGCATGTATTTATGTGATTGAAAGCCTGTGTGTGTGTAAGCGTGAAAAGATAGACAGCATGTGTGTAAATGTGTAATTAAGAGCCTATATAAGTGAGAGAGAAAAAACATTTGTATATGTGAGTGACTGAGAGCATGTGTGTATAGGTGTGTCATTGAGAGCCAGTGTGAGAGAGAGCGCTGGTATGTGACTGAGAGAGGAGAAAGTTCCAAGCAAACCACCCCACCTCCTGCTAATTCAGAACAATCTCAGGACACCTGGATATCAAACGTTCCCAGGTATGCAGAGCCAAAAAATTTTTGTATCCTTATTATTTTTCATTACTGGATCTTTGTGTCTGCTATTTTGAAATATTTTGTTGGTATCTGGAAATGTTTTATATGAGTTTTTAATTATTGGATATTCCACTCATCAGCTGTTTCGAAATATGTTCTTTTTGTTAGTACAGTTTTACTGCTGATGATTTTATATTTCTTGATTTGTTTTATAAGGATGTGTGATGTTTCTTTTTTCCTTTGTTACACTGCATACAGAGACTCTGGCTTGTTGCAGTTTCCAATTCAGTTTTTGTCTGCATGCTTCTTGTTATGCGTTTTGGTCTCTTTATTCTATGTTAGGTGAGGGACAGCACGTGATTCAGGTGAGGTTTTCTGCTGGCGTGTAGTTTCTGTGTAGGACTCTATAGCAGCCTGACTTGGTCCGTTTTCCTAATAGGAGATGTATTGGTGTCTTAAGGCCTGGTGTAATATTTTCAGAGACTTATTGTACTTTAAAAGTGTGATCTTACATAAAATGCACACATTTACTTGTATTTAGTTTTAAACATATTGTATGGCTCTCATGGAATTACATTTTAAAATATGTGGCGTTTATGGCTCTCTCAGCCAAAAAGGTTCCTGACCCCTGGGTTAGGGGTAAAGAAGTTCCCTCCCGGTCCGCTCCTTTATTGGAGCAGACTGGGAGGGACCTGGGGAAGCCCTATTCACATCGCCGCACGTATTATTCTAAAAGTCCCACCTCCTGCGTGCGGAAAAGGCCACCTGCCCACACATGCGCGCGTGGGAAAAGGATTTTATAACATGCGCGCCCCGGCACGTGCATGTTATAAAATTGGCGCATCCAAGTGTTGCTTGCCAGGAACCGCGCACACCTTTTAAAATCGATCCCTAAGGCTGTGCACAGACTTTTTTTTGTTTCATTTTTTTCTCCTTTGTTTCATTGTTTATTTCTGTTTCATTTACTTAACAACAAATTTTAAAAAATGAGGGTGGGGGGAGGAAAAACAAAAACAAGAAACATCAAGCCCTAGCGGATAAAATATAAATATTTCTCCAGAGCTCCCGCTTCTCATCTTCCCTGAATACTCTTACCATAGTATAGTTTCTTGTGGGCAGGAGTGATCCCCAGTCCTTCCTCCACCTCCGGTGCTATGCTTAGAAATGGTGCTGGCAGACCAAGGCTGGTGCCCTTGTTAGTTTCTTCTGCACAAAATAGTGCCAGTCTAAGTCTCGGCCGCAGTCTGCCCGCACCATTAGTAAATATGCCACTGGTTGGGCAAGAGCAATTGGGGATAGCTCCTGCCCCAAGGAGAAGCTAAAATATATGGTTCCAATGGAGGTAGGATGGGGAGGAGGACAGGAGAAGTGTTTGGTTGGTTGGTTGTGGCAGCATTGAAAATTTAAAAACTGAAACAAAGGAAAACAAATGACAGCTGTGACTTACCTCCTATGATGACTCTTGATGACAGAGGGGACCCCGAGATGGTGAGCAGGCCAGAATCTAAGGCTGAGATAAGGAAAGTTGCTGATCAAAGTGTCCCAATACAAAGAAGCAACCTTCTTCTCAGGTTGAGCCATCAGGTGCTGATGACCACCAAGCCTTTGGCTGCACAGGGCCAGAACTGGGGTGAAGAGAGTACTAGACACCATGAAAACACAAAGATAAATCCAGCTGAATACACTCATAAGTAAAGTTTATTTATTTATTTTATTTATTTATTTATTTAAAAGCATCTATATACCATTTTTTAAAAATAAATTTTTGTCAAAACGGTTTACAAGAATAAAATAATACATAAAAATAATCGAAATAAAAATGAATTTTAAATATACATAAAATAATCAATGGCTAGTCAGAGTGCTAGCATTAAAGGCCTTTTATAAATAAAAGAGTTTGATGCCATGGGGCTTATTGTTTCTGGGGAAATGGGTAAGGTGGGAATAATAGGAAATAAGAAGTTATATTGATATTACAGGGGGGGGGGGAGGGGAGAATATGTCAATTAGAATGATGTACAAAATGAAGATTGTGGAGGGTGTAAGTGACTTTGTAAATGTAGGTTGGGTATTGGTAGCAGTTTAATGAGATGAGGTATTGAATGCAAGTTGAAAAAGGTGGGTTTTGAGAGATTTTTTAAAGTGAGAGGGGTTAGATATTGAACGTAGAGGATTTGGTAAGGAATTCCAAAGTATTGGCCCAGCTATTGAAAAGGCTCTCTGGTGAGATCTAATCTGGCTTGTTTGGGTGAGGGAATATCTAGTAAATTTTGGTTGAGTGATCTTAAGTGTCATGTCGGTTTATAAATCCGTAATAGTGAACAGAGCCAGGTGGATGTATGATTATGAATTAAGCTATGAATGATGGAGAGGATTTTGTATTTTATTCTGAACTTTATGGGTAGCTAATGTAAAGATTGTAAAATAGGAGTAATATGATGGAGGGGAGAGATTCAAGTTCACTTGAAAACCAAGATCCAGACAGTAGCAGCTCCACTGCAAAAAGACTGGAAGCATACAGGCAAACGCTAGCACAGTACAGAGCCATGTTCTGGCAAAGAAAGCAGGTAAGGTCTCAGTGTATATGTATATATCTATTGGAATAGAGGTAATATTATCGCGTATCTTTGCTTTTCTTTTAGTGTGTGGCATATTGTCTGAGGAAATATATGAAAAAAAAGAATTCAGAAATTATTTTAAAAAAAAAAACGCCACGGAGCAGAGATGGATTTGTGTCACAGAGTAGCGGCCATCTTGGTTCTCCCGTGTCTCGTTTCTTAAAAGGGGTGAAGCATCTTTGTCCTCCCCTGCGGTTGCTGGTGCCTTTGTGGAGTCTTAATCTGGTTTTGGATTTTCTGGTGGATCCCACCTTATGACTGCTGCGCAGCCTTTCCTTAAGGTTACTTACCTTGAAAACAGTGTTTCTTGTGGCAATTTGTTCTGTGCGTAGAGTCTTCGAACTGCAGGCCTTGTCTTGCCGGGAACCATTTCTGCGAGTGACTCTGGGAGCAATACAATTGTGTACTGTTCTGTCCTTTGTACCTAAGGTCAGGCCTGGCACGATCAGGTGTGCATTTCCATAGAGCGGCACACCCGGAGAGGTGGCGGGCCGGTGGTAGCAGGAGAGTCCGTGGACCGCTGGTGGAGCCTAACCAGCCGGCAGCTGAAGAAGGAGAGAGTGCCAGCGTCCAAAGGAGAGGCCCCTCTTCCGTGAATGAGCATGCGTGCACGCATGCCTGCGCACAGCGTCCGCTCCCTCTCCCCCCAAACAGGAAGATTGGTGGAACGTGCACCTTGCGCTAGGAGAGCCCCGATGGCTTTCCCCGTTCCCTCCGCCGCACCCCAGCCCTACCTAAATCTCCCCCCCCACCTTTATTTTTTTATTTACGTCTGCCTGTGCCGGCCAAGTGCCAGCGCACAATCCCCGGGCCCAGCAGCAGTGGAGAGGCCTCTAGCTCCGCCCACTCCCCGGCCCCGGGACTTACACACGTCCCGGGGCTTGCGCGCGTCGCTGGGCCTATGCAAAATAGGCTCGGCGCGCGTAGGAGCGGGTTTTCGGGGTTATGCATGTAATATACGCGCGTAACCCTTTTAAAATCCGCCCCATAATCTATTAACTTTATCGGCTAACTTCAAATATCAAAGTTAGTCAAATAAGTTTTTCAGTTAGCTCAGCTCCGACCCATAACATCCTGGGAATGCCCCTACATTATCTGTCTACATTTTATCTGGATAATGATTTATCCGGCTAAAATTTAGACAGATAAGTGCAGGGGATGCTCCGAGGTAGGCATTTTACTGGATACCTGGGAACTCTCAGGATTTCACCTTGAGACTCAGGGAATTGGCATCAGTTGCAGGATCTCAGGGGAATCACTAGAAATCCCATGGCCTCTCTGTATACAGCTCAGCCAGTACCCTACCTCAGTAAGCCTGAAGAGAACAGAAGTGGCTTAAGTCTGGAGCAGATGCTGCAAACAGCACGTGGAGAGAAACTGGAGAGGAGCTGCAATACAGACAAAACTCAGTCGGCAGCTGTGATCCCAGGGCTTGAGATTCACTCAGCTAAAGGTAGAGTGAGGAGCTGTGACTTATAGTGGGTGGGAGCAAAGATAGTGCTGGGGTCAGGGAGAGAAGAAAGGGAAGAATGCTGGGAGTCATCTCTGAAGGGGGGACAGATGATGATGGTGGCTGAGAGAAAGAAAGGATTAGTTGAGTTGGTGGAAGCAGGGCCGGAGGAACCACTAGGTGGGCTAGGCCTGTGCCTAGGGTGCCGAGACTTAGGGGGGGCCGTGGTAGGCGGCAGAATTTTGAAAGGGCAAAAAGTGCCTTTCAAAATTCTGCCAGCCCCTGCCTCACCCTGCCTCCCCCCCCCCAGTGCCACCCTCCCAACACCCCCCTGGTGGTCCAGCAGATAGCCTGGGAATGACTCTACGCACAGAACAAATTGCCACAAGAAACACTGTTTTCAAGGTAAGTAACCTTAAGGAAAGGCTGCGCAGCAGTCATAAGGTGGGATCCACCAGAAAATCCAAAACCAGATTAAGACTCCACAAAGGCACCAGCAACCGCAGGGGAGGACAAAGATGCTTCACCCCTTTTAAGAAACGAGACACGGGAGAACCAAGATGGCCGCTACTCTGTGACACAAATCCATCTCTGCTCCGTGGCGTTTTTTTTTTTTAATAATTTCTGAATTCTTTGTATCAGCTTTTTCCCTTCCAAGGGGATTGGGCACCCTAGGCACCTTCACCTTGCACTGGCCCCCCTCCCGGTCGCAAGCCCGACTCCCCCCCAAAAAGAAAACTCACAAATCACCTAGTGGTCCAGCGGGGGGGGGGGGGGGGGCCTGGAATCCATCTGCCGCCCCCGGGTCATCGGCTGCCACTAATCGAAATGGCGCCGGTGGCCTTCAACCTCTACCATGTGACAGGGGCTTCCGGTGCCATTGGTTGGCTCCTGTCACATGGTAGGGGCTAAAGGCCACTGGCGCCATTTTGGTTAGTGGCAGCCGAGGCCCTGGGAGCGGAATGACTTCGAACTGCAGGCCTTGTCTTGCCGGGAACCATTTCTGCGAGTGACTCTGGGAGCAATACAATTGTGTACTGTTCTGTCCTTTGTACCTAAGGTCAGGCCTGGCACGATCAGGTGTGCATTTCCATAGAGCGGCACACCCGGAGAGGTGGCGGGCCGGTGGTAGCAGGAGAGTCCGCGGACCGCTGGTGGAGCCTAACCAGCCGGCAGCTGAAGAAGGAGAGAGTGCCAGCGTCCAAAGGAGAGGCCCCTCTTCCGTGAATGAGCATGCGTGCACGCACGCCTGCGCACAGCGTCCGCTCCCTCCCCCCCCCCCCCCCAAGGTGCACGTTCCACCAATCTGAGGACAGGTTTGAGCATCGCTGCCATAGACCAAAGTTGATGTCTTGTATTTCTCTTCATTTCTTCTCAATAAAGGATCCTCTGTATTTATCCATAGCTCAGTTGAATTCTGGTACAGTTTTTGCCAATCTTCCTGTTTGGGGGGGGGGAGAGGGAGCGGACGCTGTGCGCAGGCGTGCATGCACGCCTGCTCATTCACGGAAGAGGGGCCTCTCCTTTGGACGCTGGCACTCTCTCCTTCTTCAGCTGCCGGCTGGTTAGGCTCCACCAGGTATGTTTATCTGGATGCCTCCACCACCTCCCAGTGGAGGTGGTGGAGGCAAAAACTGTCCTCAGTAACTCCAGATGCTTGGACTTTCAGGATATCCACTATGAATATGCATGCAAAATAGGCCAGATTTTAGTACCTACGAGTGGCAAGCACAAATCTATGCCCGATTTTATAACATGTACGTGCAGTCGCGCTCATGTTATAAAATCTGGGGTCAGTGCGCGCAAGGGGGTGCAAACTTGTGCACCTTGTGCATGCCGAGTCCTAGGGGACCCCCGATGGCTTTTCCCTGTTCCCTCCGAGGCCGCTGCGAAATTGGAGTAGCCTCGGAGGGAACTTTCCTTCCGCACCCCCCCCAATTCCCCTCCCTTCCCCTACCTAGCCCGCCCCCCAGCCCTACCTAAAACCCCACCTGACCTTTATTTTAGAAGTTGCGCCTGCCTCTAGGCAGGCGTAGCTTGTGCGTGCCGGCCAAGTGGCCCTACAAAGGCCTCTGGCCTCGCCCATGCCCCGCCCCGGACCGCTCACACCCCACCCCTTTTTCAAGCCCCGGGACATACGCACGTCCCGGGGCTTGCGCGTGTCACTGGGCCTATGCAAAATAGGCTCAGCGCGCATAACCCCCCTGCGCATGTAAATCCAGCTGGATGTACGTGCCTAGGGCTTTTAAAATCTGTCCCTATATTTGCATAGGGATGGTAATTTTTGTAACATCGTGAGTAAATTATGCAGTAGCTATGTGCTTCAGTTACACCACTTTTCAAAGCAAACTTATGCTCATAAGTTCTCTTTGAAAATGATGCGCAAGTACGTGTGGAAACTCACCCGGCTCTTAGCAGTGCGTAACTCATGCATGTGAACTTACACGCATACGTTTTAAAATCAGAAGCATGCATGTGAATCCAAGCTCCATCCCGACTTCGCCTCCCTGAAACACCTCTTTTTTTTCTGTGCATGTAAAACTATGCGTGATATTTGGATTTGCACATGCTTTCCCATACACAATCCCCAGGCAATTTTATAACAAGCCCTTTCCATGCAGAAAGCCATGTTGTATGTGTGTAAATGGCCTTGAAAATTCACCTCGCAATGGACAAAAAGATTTGCGCATCCCTGCTGTATGTCACTGGAAAAGGAGTCAGGTTGAGCAGACTAAATGGGCCTTGTGGTCTTAATCTGCCGGTATATATTATGTTTCTGGGATAGCATCTGGCATTTATTTGAGCCAAAAAAAGTTCATTTTTACTTTAATTCCTTTACTTTGTTTCAGTTTGTAGGCTTCCATTATTTTGTATTGGTATTGCATCTCATTTATTTAAAAATGTTTTGTATGTGAAAAATTTGGAAAGCGCCTAGACTGATGATAGGCAGTATAGAAAAAAAAAAGAGAAAATAAATAAATACATGCGATAATGCTCTCGGTGGATAACAATGGCCAGAAGGCACGTCCATACTCACAGACTGAAACGAAGACAAGTGCAATTAATCTAATAATCAGAAATAGACTGAAACTTAGACAAGTACAATTAATCTAATAATATAACATAATCATAACATATACAAATGGCATAAAACCAAATAAGCAAAGTCAGGGGCTGTAGCAATGATGAGAATCCACAGGAGAGAAGTTAAATTCAAAAAAGAAAATGTATTCAAAAGTCTAAAAAATATAAAGGTTGCCGAGATGTAAGCAAACCCCAACACAAAACCATGATTTGCTGCCTCAAGGGGGAGGGGGGGGACGGGGACAGCCATCTATAAAGGGAAAGAAATAAATATACACTATAAAAACAACAGTGGAACAGAAGGGACATCAACGAGGTAAAGTACAATATATATACCAACATAATTACTTATATGTGTAATTGCTTTTTAGAGGTTTACAAGCAATCTCAAAGGCGGCTTTGAAAAGCAAATGTCACAGGGAGAAACAAGGGTTTAAAGATTACAGAAAAGTCATGTGACTTTGGCAACCAGCAAGTAGCAAAAAGGACCAATCAGAGGATGAGGAAATGAACCACTCAGAATATGCTAAATGCAAGCAAGCCATTCAGTCTCTAAGTTGAGACCAGATGGTTGTACTATATTTATCAGTAAGATTCATTGTTGCTCACAATATAATAGATAAGCGGCGTTGTTTCCACCATGTCTATGTGGGGGGGGGAGAGCTAGATTTCAAGAACAAAATATCTTAAATCAGAAATCGTGGATTAGAATGGAGCCAATGAGACACAAGGGGACAGTGATACAGGAAGTGCGGATGTTGCTGCAGTGTTCAAAGCTTTATTCAGAGTGATGTTTTATCAATGTACAGGAGGGAGCAAGCTCAGAAAATTACATATACTACTCCAGACAAGTTACAGTCACTGTGTTGTCTTAGAGCAGAGCTTTCCAAAGTGTGTGTCGCGACACTTTACTGTGTCGCCTGAGGTGTGCCGGTGTGTCGCGCAAGCCCGGTGCATGTGACACACCAGCAAGTGCAGGGGCCGGGAACCCATGGCTCCGAGCCAGATATGGCTCTTTTGAGGGCTGCATCTGGGTCGCAGACAAGTGTCGCCACACTTTCCCGCTGACCCAGCTGCTCCCCGGTCCTCCTCCGCCCGGGCGGAACGCGGCAGGACAGCTGGAGTCAGCGGCACCGGCCTGCTCTCTTCTTCCCGCCCCCCCCCCCCCCCGGAAGAGGAAGTGGAGAGTATCGGGTGCCTGCGCGGCAAGAAGAGGCCACGCTAGTGCGCTCGGCATCGGCCCGAAGAAAAGAAGACTGCAGCGCGGCTCGGAGGAAAATGAAGAGGTTCAATCGCGGCCGATGGGACTCCGCCTCCGCGAGGGCTGAAAATGAAGAGGTTAGCGTTGGGAGATGGCTGCTGCTGCCGCGAGTTCCCGGGGGGGGGGGGGAGAGAGAGAGTGAATGAGCGAGCAAACACACATGCTTGCTCGCTCATTCACTCTCTCTCTCCCCCACCCCACCCCCCCCCGGGAACTCGCGGCAGCAGCAGCCATCTCCCAACGCTAACCTCTTCATTTTCAGCCCTCGCGGAGGCGGAGTCCCATCGGCCGCGGTTGAACCTCTTCATTTTCCTCCGAGCCGCGCTGCAGTCTTCTTTTCTTCGGGCTGATGCCGAGCGCACTAGCGTGGCCTCTTCTTGCCGCGCACTCACCCGATACTCTCCACTTCCTCTTCCGGGCCGCGGGGCCCTGTGTGTGTGTGTATGAGAGAGTGAGAGATTGCATGTATGTGAATGATTGAGAGCCTGTACATGTGAAAGAGAGTATGTCTGTGATTGAGAGCCTGCCTGTGAGAGAGAGAGCATGAATGTAAGTTTACCATTGGGAACCTGTATGTGTAAGTTTGTGATTGAAAACCTGTTTGTGTGAAAGAGTATGTGTGTATGATTGAAATCCTTTGTGTGTGAGAGAAATCATGTGTATGTATGATTAAGAGCCTGTGTTTAAATGAGAGAGAGAGACCATGTGTGTCTGTGTGTAATTGAGAGCTGATTTAGGTGAGGGAGCATGTGAGTATGTGATTGAGAGCCTGTGTGTAAATGAGAGAAAGAGAGGACATGTTTGTAAGCATGTTAATGAGAGTCTGTGTGTGAGAGAAAAAGACAGCATGTATCTGTGTGATTGAAAGCCTGTGTGTGTAAGCGTGAAAAGATAGACAGCATGTGTGTAAATGTGTAATTAAGAGCCTATATAAGTGAGAGAGAAAAAACATGTGTATATGTGAGTACTGAGAGCATGGTTGTATAGGTGTGTCATTGAGAGCCAGTGTGAGAGAGAGCGCTGGTATGTGACTGAGAGAGGAGAAAGTTCCAAGCAAACCACCCCTCCTCCTGCTAATTCAGAACAATCTCAGGAGACCTGGATATCAAACGTTCCCAGGTATGCAGAGCAAAAAAATGTTTGTATCCTTATTATTTTTCATTACTGGGTCTTTGTGTCTGCTATTTTGAAATATTTTGTTGGTATCTGGAAATGTTTTATATGAGTTTTTAATTATTGGATATTCCACTCAACAGCTGTTTCGAAATATGTTCTTTTTGTTAGTACAGTTTTATTGCTGATGATTTTATATTTCTTGATTTGTTTTATAAGGATGGGTGATGTTTCTTTTTTCCTTTGTTACACTGCATACAACCTCTGGTTTTTTAGTAGACTGAATTACTGTGTCCCGAAATTATGTTTGTCTAAAAAGTGTGTCACCAACATGAAAAGTTTGGAAAGCTCTGTCTTAGAGGATAGGAGCATCCAGATGAGGGATAGACAAATTCTGATATAATTAAATAGAAAGTACAGTGCATGATCTGCATGGTCTATGACCAGTGGTCTGAGGAGCATGTCATGGTTGCAAAGGAGGTAAATCAGAGGAGACAAAGGATTCATGTAAATTGTGCCTACATTTAAAGGCAAAATGAGAGAAACTGTGAAACATATGTAAGGTGGATAGTACAAACCAATGGCGATGAACAATATTGCAAATGGCCTAGGAGTTACAGGGAAAAGGGAATGCATAAGTTGATCTGTCTGAATCTGTATCCTGACGTGGTGTGAAGAGCAGGTCTCTATAATATTTTAAAACATGTGGTTTACTTATGAAGCATTATATTTCTCAAATCTTATCTTAATCAAACAATACAGAGTTATAAATGTAACAATGATAACTATAGTGACTGAAATTATAGCAATCAGATAAATATCTACTAAAGACATTTTCTTGTAAAATAAATTCTTTTCTAGTACATGCTTAGCTAATACTGGCTAGGATCGATTATATTAGCTAGGAAGGGTTCTCTTATGCAGAAAAAAAGTAAAAGCTTACCAAATCTCATGAAGCAATTAGCCCATCTTACTGTCTCTCTCGTGCAGTCAGTCAAAGTTCCGCTACCGTTTTTTGTACTGTTCTTAACAGGGGTTTAAATAAACAGACTAGCCAGATGGGGGCTAGTCTCCTCCTTCTTATCAAAAAAGTTAACAAATTTGTCCCCCTTCCTAAGATAGAGGGGTCTGAAGTTGGAAGGCATCTCAAAAGAGGCCCTTTTCTAAGTGAAAGTACAGAAAAGCAGTTCTTTATGCTTCAATACTAACTTGGTATAGCTTGACTACACTGTACATACATGATCTGAGCCTTGGGCATAAAATCGGCCTGGGACGAGTACAGCTGATGAAGACGGAAAAACTGTCCAGTGGGGATATTCTGCCTAAGGGTTTGGGGGTGACAATTACCATAATGAAAGAGGGTATTTTTATCCATAGTTTTCCTATAAATAGATGTGTTAAAGCGATTGTCAGCAATAGAGATAGTGATTTCTAAAATAGAAATTGAAGACGAATGGTATTGGTAAGAAAAATAAAAGATGCTGTCACATCAATTGAGCCAGTAAAAGAACAGGAAAAACTTGAATGATAAACCTGGTCCAAATCAGAAAAACGTCATCTATATAGTAATGCATGGTTAAAGTAAGTGACCAAAAAGAAGAGCCATATAAATATTGTTAATCAAAAGCTGAGACATATAAGCAAACAATATCAGGGGCCATTGTGGCCCCCATTGTTGTCCCATATATTTGTTGATAATACTGTTCTTGGAACCTAAAAAAATTATTTGTGAGAGCCAACCGTGTGAGGGGAAACTAGAAAGGAGGTGGGAATCAACTCTACAGCTGCCTCCTGCGGTATGTTTGAGTAAAGTACTTCAATGTCAAGTGTGATAAGAACTGTAGAATTAGGAAGCTGAATAATGGAGAGTAATACATATGGCTTGAGTCAAGGAGGGGGCTTGACTGACAAAGAGCTGAAGAAATTTATTATCGAAAATGGATAATGGTTCTATGAGAGAGCCGATACCGGTTACAATGGGATAACTGGGCGATGTTCTAGCAATTTTTGTATCTTGGGCAAGACCTAAAAAACTGGGGTAACTGGGTTGTTTTCAATCAAAAAAATAGCTTCACGATTGGTGATGTAATGTGCAGAGCGCTCAACTAGTATGGTATGGGAAATCAGTGCTGTAAGAGCTAGAGTGGGGTCATGAGACAATGGAAGATAATAACAGGTATTAGAGAGTTGGCATGACACTTCGTCAGTGTAGTCATTGAGATCAAGGAGGTCAAAGCCACCCCCCTTGTCAACAGGCTTAATGACAATTGAGTCATCCTGTTGGAGTGAAAGTAGAGAACGGCAGTCTTCCGATGATAAATTCCAAAAGGATGAATAGTGACCTGATTCAAGAGAAGTTAAATCATGAAAAATCAATTTTTCGAAAGCTGTAATTAGGGGATCGGGGAAGAGGGAGGGGACCACTGGGAAGGATGGGACAAGCATTGGCTTCTATTTCTTCCCATTGTAGAGACTGTACACGTTATTTTCTTTTGCCAAACTTTTTGGTTAGCTTTATGTTGCTGTTACCTTGAAAAATATGTTGGTTGAAGACCAAGAGCAGTCTTAGTTTGGTGTAAAATAAATGACTTCATTGCTGGCACAAAATGCTCCCTCAACAGTTCTTTAACGTTTCAAAAACTGCAATATCTTAATTTTCCTTTTGGCAGCATAGGTGGCAATGATGTTATGTCTAAAATCATCTGCTTCATAAAGGGAAGGTGGATGATGCGGAGGAGTATGGGGACCAATGCTGGAAGAACTGATTCTCTTTATTTAGTGGAAACTTCAATGAGCTGTTGGTTTCTGTACTTTTTTACTGTTTCTGAAGTTTTAATGCAACATTTCGGCATTCACCTTACATTGTTTTTTTTTCCCTCTCGATATTAGTCTTCATGGCAGCACAAAGTACTCACTTTCTCTTAGAAAAAGGGGGAAGGAGTAGACTTTTTGAGCAGTTGTTATGTTTTTGGGATGAGAAGGTACAAAGGAAATGCAATCAAAGAAGAAAGCAAGGACCCTGAAATTGACATTATCATTCATCTGGGAACCAATGATCTTGCTAGAAACAGCATCCAAGTGGTACAGAGAGATTTCCAGATTGGGCACATAGAGAAGGCTGTAGCCTTTTCTGCTTCACTTTTCATTTAGGTTTGGGGGTGGCTTGTACGGAGCAGTAGTTGCTACTACCTTAAAACTAAACTGAAGAAAAAAAAGATACATAAATAAAATAAATTGCTGGGCAGACTAGATGGCCAATTTTGGTCTTTATCTGCCATCAATCATTATATTACTCTAACTACCCTAATAACTCCAACATTTTCAGAATTGAGGAAGGCTGTTTCAATGTACTATAGCCTAGCAGAGATGGAACTGAGTTGGACTTGAAGGTTCTTTCTCAGAGGGGGGAAAGTCCATACTTCAAGAGCCTACTGGTGAGGAACACTTCAATTTAGATCTCTGTATTTGTTTAATTAAGACAGAGCACAAAACTGCCATTCCCAAGGACTTTGTATTTTCCAAATTAAGGCCCGGATTTTCCATTCTCGCACAGAATGGTGAATCCAGCGGTAACGGGGGGAGGCAGGCCTGCGAAAGCCGGCAGCGATCGCACCACCACGGTTTTATTGCTGCCGGCTTTCACATCCAATAGCGCCACCATGAAAGATGGTGCTATTGGGCGCACTACTGGCGACGATAACAGTCCTTACCTTATCGCCGCCAGCGAAGATAAAGCTGCGTCCGCCTCCTCATCGCCCCGACTCTTTCCCTCGCCACCCTGACTCCTCCCCTGGCAAGCTATCACACGCGAAAAGGGACTTTTCGCGTGCGATAGGCTTCGAAAATGACCCCCTAAAACAGATGACAAAGCAACTTCAAACAAGTCTTTGGGCATTTTTTTTTTTTTAAAAGAAATA
The DNA here is from genome assembly GCF_901001135.1 of Rhinatrema bivittatum. Lineage (NCBI taxonomy): Eukaryota > Metazoa > Chordata > Amphibia > Gymnophiona > Rhinatrematidae > Rhinatrema > Rhinatrema bivittatum. The sequence goes on along the minus strand of NC_042619.1, from coordinate 246,718,758 downwards.
GGTAGAAAATCTTCAGTATAGGCTACTTCTTACTGTTTTATCCAAGAGCAAAATAAAAACTAGAGCTACTCCAATTCTCAGCCCTGGAAAAGTACACCTTCTTGGAAAGGTATAGGAGTCTTCTACTTGAACTACACACTTCAGGACATGAGAAGTTACCATACTGGGTCAGACCAAGGGTCCATCAAGCCCAGCATCCTGTTTACAACAGAGGCCAATCCAGGCTACAAGTACCTGGCAGGTATCTAAACATTAAATAGATCCCATGCTACTAAAGCCAGTAATATACAGTGGCTATTCCCTAAGAGGTAGATTTTCAAAGGCTTATGCGCAGCAAAACCGGAAGATACTTGCATGATTTGGACACACGCAGGCTGCGTGGATTTTTAAAGGCCTGCGGCCACGCATGTATATCCCAGTATGCGGATAAAAATGTTTGCAAAAAATGGATGGGGTGGGAGCATTGTCGGGGCAGGGCATGGGCATTCCCGATTTTTCCAATGACAACAGAGCGTAACTCTGATGTGCACAAGTGCATGCTGGGGTCCCTATCCACGTATACTTCAGCTGTGGATGGTGTGTAAGTAGAAAAATAAAACAATCTAGGCTAGTCAGCTGGGTTTTAAGGGTCGGGACAGGTAGAGGAAAAGAAAGGCAGGCTAGTTAGGGGAGTATGGAAGTCATATACTTTAACTGGGTACACTGGGAACGGCCTGGGAAAATGGATATTGGTGTCACCCACACGCATGAACTAAAATCCCCCCCTTATGTACTTGAGATGGCATTTGCGCTCGTGCACATTGATATAAAATCATGTGCACATTTACACACAAGTAGCTGATTTTATAACATTCCACGCCAGGGAAGAAAAAAAGGAGGAGGTATCCTCCTAGCCACAAAAAAGGACCTCAGATTCACTCAGCACTCCACCAATACAAACTCTAAACTTGAAATTGGCTTCTTCTCTTCAGACAAACTACAAATTCTACTTGTCTACGCCCCTCCAGGTGTCCTGGAAACGGACGCCTCTCCTCTGGTCGAACTAACCACATCCCTCATCAATCTGGATGCTCCAACCATAATCTTAGGTGACTTTAACCTCCACGTCGACAACTCTAAACTATCACCCAACTGCGAAGCCTTACTCACAGCATACTCCGCCCTAGGTTTCACTCAATTAGTCAACAAACCCACACACAAAGCTGGCCACACACTTGACCTCATCTTCGTCAATACAGCAATCAAACCTGTTCAGCACCCCACTTACACGAAGGTCCCTTGGTCAGATCACTCCCTCATAACATCTTCATTCTCAATAAAAGGCACCAGTCCACCTCGCATACCCTCCCCCTGCTTCACTTACAGGAAAACATGCTCCATGGAAGATCTTAGCAATCACTTATCATCACATCTCACTCAAGTAGACCTCACCAATCCTAATTCAGCTCTACGTTCTTGGAACAACATCACGGAATCCATTGCCAACAAGCTATGCCCTCTAACAACAAAAAAACCGCACCCCAATTCATCCAAAAGACAACCGTGGTTTACCCCAGAGCTAAAAAATCTCAAACTACTGCTAAGACAAAACGAGGCTAAATGGCGCAAAAACCCTAGCACCACCACGCTATCTACCTATAAATCAACTCTTCAACAATACAAATCCAATACACTAAGATCCAAGAGGAACTATTACGCATCCAAGATCCACCACCTAGTCTTCGATGCTAAAGCCCTCTTTAGCTACGTTTCTAACCTCACACAAACAAGCCCTCCAGAAATAGCTCTCACCCAAGCTAAATCTAAAGCGGAAGAACTAGCAATATTTTTCAACAACAAAATCAGCAAACTTCTAACCCAGCTCCCCTCTAACACCGTTTATACATCAACCTCACCTCAGACCGCCGTCAACAACACCAGCTTAGCTGAACTGGAACTCACTTCCTCCATCGAGATCCATGATATCCTACAGAAAATGAAACCTTCCTCTCACCCATCGGATCACATCCCCTCGAAATTGCTTCTATCAATTCCTGACGCCATCTCCAAATCCCTGTCAGACATCATAAACTGCTCAATACAACAAGGATCTTACCCAGATCACCTCAAAATGGCCTCGCTCAAACCACTACTCAAGAAACCAAACCTAGATCCTAATGACCCAAACAACTACCGACCGATCGCCAACCTCCCCTTCATAGCCAAGATTATGGAGAAATTGGTGAATACCCGTCTCTCAAATTACATTGAAGAAAACAACCTCCTATTCCCATCACAATACGGATTCCGCAAAACACTTAGCACGGAGTCACTCCTCATCTCCTTAACAGATCACCTCATCTTGGGCCTTGATAAAGGTCAATCATTCTTACTGATCCTACTGGACCTCTCGTCAGCCTTTGACACCGTTAACCATTCCCTACTCATTAACCAGCTAGCCTCCTTAGGTATATCAGGCACAGCACTCTCCTGGTTCATATCATTTCTCAGCAATAGAGGATACAAGGTCAAGCTACAGAACAAAGAATCCTCACAACACCCTTCATCAGTAGGAGTCCCACAGGGCTCTTCCCTGTCTCCTACTTTATTTAACATTTACCTCACACCGTTATGCCAACTTCTCACCGACCTCAACCTCAAACATTTCCTGTACGCTGATGATATACAGGTCCTGATCCCCATTAAGGATTCCCTCGCAAAAACGCTGTCTTACTGGAACACATGCCTTCAAAAAATTCAACTCCTCCTCACCAGCCTGAACCTGGTACTAAATTCAGGCAAAACAGAACTCCTACTCATCACCCCTGAGAACAGCACCATCATCCCAACACAGCAAGACACACCAACAATCACACAAGTGAGAGACCTAGGAGTCCTAATTGACAATCGTCTGAATTTCAAAGCTACTATCAACAAAACAACCAAAGACTGTTTCTACCAACTACAGGTGCTGAAAAGAATTAGACCTCTTTTCCATGCCCAAGATTTCAGAACCATACTGCAAGCAATCATTTTTTCAAAACTGGACTATTGTAACAGCATCTTACTTGGTCTTCCCGCCTCTTACACCAAACCGCTGCAGATGGTACAAAATGCAGCTGCACGAATACTGACAAACTCCAGGAGAAGGGATCACATAACCCCCATCTTAAAGAACCTCCACTGGTTACCCATACACTTTAGAATAATATACAAGGCCATTCTTACCACATACAAAAATATCCATCTACTGGCTCCCATTGACCTACAGATCCCTCTCCAACTACATAACTCGTCAAGACCGACAAGAGATGCATACAAAGGATCACTACAGGTACCACCGCCCAAATCCACCAGACACATCACGCTAAGAGATCGGGCATTCTCTACAGCCATTCCACCGTTATGGAACTCTATCCCCTCTAACATCAGACTGGAAACATGCATCTCAACCTTCAAAAAAAGACTAAAGACATGGATATTCTTACAAGCATTCCCGGACTCAAACTAATATATCTCATCCTCGCCAATCCTTATCTCCAATTACACCATGATTAACCATCTCCATTATTGTTTACATGTTTGAATTAATAACCTGTCCTTTCTCTTCTTTCTCTGCCAAGTTCCAATCTCCCTGTTATATGTAACTGCATTTTCCGCACCACTGTTTTTTAGTTTATGTTTTTGATGCACCCCTGTTCTATGTGAACCAGCATGATGGGACTGCGTTCCCGAATGCCGGTATATAAAAACCCAAAATAAATAAAAAAAAAATAACATGCGCGCATAAACTCGCGCATGTTATAAAATTGGCGCGTCCATGTGCATGTGCCGGCAAACGCCTGCACATGTGTGCACGTGTGTCACTTTGAAAGTTACCCCTTTAGTTAACTTGATTAATAGCAGTTTGTGGACTTTTCCTCCAGGAACTTATCCAAATCTTTTTTAAACCCAGCTACAGTAACTGTCTTAACCACATCCTCTGGCAATGAATTCCAGAGCTTAATTTTGCATTGAATGAAAGAGAATGTTCTCCAATTTGTTTTAAATCTGCTACTTGCTAACTTCATGGAGTGCCTCCTAGTCCTTGTATTATATGAAAGAGTAAATAATCGATTCACATTTATTGTTCTAGTCCTCTCATGATTTTAAAGACTTCTATCATATCCCCCTCAGCCATCTCTTCTCCAAGCTGAACAGTCCTAAACTCTTTAGCCTTTCCTCATATCCTTCCCATTGTTTCCCAATCCAATCTGCTTGGGGGTGGGAGAGATCATGTTTACAACTGGCATTTTATCTGAGCAAATAGGATTTTACCCACATACCTACATGCCTTTCAAGACTGCCCTCTTCGTAGCTTTACTTGCACTATTGAGGTTTTTTTGGGTTTTTTTTTTAATGTTTATTGACCATATTTGCACCCATGCAAGTAGTATTGTATTCTGTGGGACTGAGAGAATGAAATTTGTTTCACAGATGAAAAACCGACATTCTTTGTTTAGGGAGGTGCAGGTTACACTAGTTATGGATTTATATTCTCTGAGTTTCTGTGAATATTATCGTTGCCCCAGTGCCTGCCATAGAAAATATCATTTCAGCATCCTGCTGTAAAGTGATCCCATGTAGTTTATGTTAAGTAACAGAATATTTGCTTCAGTATTTGGCATTGCATGGTTTTCTGAAGACCTGAAATGACTGAGTTAATAACGGTGACCATATAGCTCTGTGTCAGAAGGAACAGGCTGAGCTGGTCCTGCTTTTAAAGGCATTGCATTTATGGGCTTCTACTAGCAGTTTCCTAAGAACCAGCACTGACTCTTTGTCTCACTCTTTTTTTGGCATGGAGCTATAAGTTCACCCTATGAATGAACAGTAACTGATTATAAGAAAGACTGCCAGTAACAGCAGACAAAAAAAAAACTAATTCAGATAAGGTTTGTTAAGAAATTGGTACAGTAACTTATTTCAATGAATAATGTATGGACAAGATCTTACAGGGCAAATGATCATGGTCAGATTGTAATTTTAGTTGTTAGGTACTCGCATATGGAAGAGAAGACATTAATTGGAGGGTGGAATGTAGTGCTTAGTACTGACGTGGATATTAAACATTATCCAGGGCAAAAAATAATTCTTTGCTGAAATGAAAAGAGATTTAAATAGTAAACCATAAAGGTCTCAAATCTGAGAAAATTACTTGGAGATTTCCAGCGGCTTTACGGGCCGATTGTCACAGCAGTGCAAACTGGTTAAAGGTAAACCCCCGGCAGAAGTACCACAGGACACAAGAACCGGGCAGTGTTTTGCCTGACCGGTCACCTCCCCCTTGGGTGGAGTCCGCAGATCCTGGTGCCCAGAAGGACTTGGCTGGCAGTGCCTTTGGGGCAGGAGTACAAGTAGATACAAGGCAGGTCAAGGTCAGGGTAGGCAGCAAGCAAAGTGAGTTGAAGGTTAGGCCGGGTCAGGAATGAGAAGTCAGTCCAAGGCAGAGGAATGGCAGGGCAGGCAGAAACCAGGGCAGACAAGGAGACAGGAACAGGGAAAATAAGCACAGAACCAAGCCAGGGCAAAACTGTAACAGGGTGCAAGGCAAGGCAGGGACCAGACAGACAAGAAACCAGAGAGACAAAGACAGGAACAGGGTAAAACAAGGGCAGGACAAACAAGAAACCAAGGCCAGGACAGGGACAGAACTAGGCAGACACAGTGCAGGGCAAAACAGCAACAGAATGCAGGGCACAACAGGAACCAGACAAGAGGACTACTGGGAGCCCCCACAGGAGCTAGGTAAACAAACTATCAGGAACAAAGCGAAAACAAGAAGGCCTCTAACAGGCCACCCTGAAAATCAGAACAAGGACAAGGCAGAATAAAGCATAGGGTTGTCCACAGCAAGGAGCATGGGAGATGTGACGATGAGGCAGTGGCCTATGAGTGAAGAAGGAGGCTTTTAAGGTATGGCACAGGGTTGCCAGGTTTTCATGAAAGAACAAGCGCTATTTTCCAAAACGACAAGCCCAAAACACATGAGATTGAAACTTTTATTAGAATTTATTTATACACAGAAAACATTTAAAATGCTTTTGTAATCCACACAAAACAGCTGAAATTATTGTAATAAATGGTTGCAGCTCTCTCAGTTAACTAAAATAAGGTCTGACAATCAGTGACAACAGCCAGTTCTTCTTCATCCTCTGTATTGTCAGCATTGTCACGATACATAGTTTCTTTGAATTGCTTTAGCATATTAGTGGCTGGCAAGAAGTGGCACAGTAAATACCCCGGTGTCTCATTCCATAACACACTTGCAATATTGCCGAAAGAGTTGCATTGGCCGTATGGTTTCTTGTCCTGGACTTAATTACATTTACTTCAGAGAAGACTCAACATCTGCATTACTCAGAGACAGTGCTAAAAGCGAAAGAGCAAATAATGATAAGTTCCCATACGCACGTTCACCACTAGCATCTCTGTAGTTGTAAACTTCAATCCAAAGAGCTTCTGGGTTTGTGTCATCAACCATCTTCCACTGCACCAAACATGAGTGATTTATACTGCATGTCTGGCATCCCTACGTCACCTTTGAATAATTTGATAAGCTCCAGAGCACAAAGCGGCTGTGTCCCTTGAGACAGTATTGCAGAAGGGGCTGAAAGATGTCAGCAATTGCTACAGCTTTATGTTCTCTGGGAATCTGTTCTTTATTTGCTTTGCGGCCTCAATCAGAAACCCCATGCAACGATTCTTTATATTCAACACTTTGGTTTCATCAAGTTTCAGCTCTTGAAGTGAGAGATGGAAAACTGCTCCAAAATCAACTGCTGATACAGGCAGGAAGATAGATGCATCAGAAAGATTCAAAGCAATAAGATCCTCATCAGATGATGGTACAAATGCAGGGGTCACGAATCGCAACAATATCGAGCGAAAAAAGGACAGCAGGTTGCCTCGCAACACAAAGTGATTACCAGATTCCAGTTGAAATAGTTTGTTAATTTTGTCAAACACACACACACTCACACACACACACACACACACACACACACACACACACACAAACTCTTGATGACAGGGAAACTGACTCAGAGATTTCTTTTCCCTATGTAGTTACCAATCCCCTGAGCAGGGCCAGTGGAACCACTAGGCCTGGGCTTAGGGCGCTGAACATTAGGGAGCACAAGCCTTGTGGGGCCGCCGGCCCCAAGCAGCGGCAAGGAGGAGGAGTAGACTTTCAGCTGCTCGCGGCCCAGTGCAATCGGGGCAAGACTGGTGTGGCGGGGGGAGGCGTGACCAGGGGGGGGCGAGCGCAAGACAGAAAGTGCCTAGGTCACCTAATCCCCTTGCATAGGCCATGCCCCTGAGAATTAACCATAAAAACTTAACATACACAATAGACCACATACATAGAAAATGCAGATAGTACAATAAAAAATGAATTTTAGAAGCCCAACGCTGCATCAATTAGGGGATATGTGAATATGTTGGGCTCACGTGCATCATGTGCATTTTAAAAGCAGGAGATATACATGCTTGGATTGGCCACTGTTGGAAACAGGATGCTGGGCTTGATGGACCCTTGGTCTGACCCGGTATGGCATGTTCTTATGTTCTTATACATCCCATGTCCTGACGCTTTTCAAAAAAGGCTTTGCAATGTCCTTTAGGAGTAATATAAAAAGGGAAATGTTCAAACTGCATCAATTTTCAAAATTAAAGTACATATATACTTTAAATAATTCTCTGTAGGCAAAGTATCTACAGACATTTGCATCTGCTTTTTCTGTGGATACATTTTCCTCACCCAACCTAAACATGCCCCCAGGAACACGTCGTCCTGATACAGCTAAAAGTACATGTACTGTGGAACAACACGGGTACTTTTAATTCTGTAAAGGGTGAGCAATATTTTCAGATTACAATTTTTTTAAACTCCCAATGCAGCAAGTTTATGCCATCCTAATACATCAGGAGTTAAACAAGGGGCAACGACTGGAAAATGTGCATTCAGCTGAGTGCACATTTTAAACCTGGGGGCTGTTCCTTTTAAGAGCAGAAGGGGGATGGTTGGGTGAAAGATTCAGTGATCTGAGGTGTGGCCTGCACAATGCATGGCTGGGAGGCGAGAAGGAGAGAACCCCTGAGCTGAAATAAGAGGAGGCAGCAATGGCGGGTCCATGAGAGGAGAAGGACATTTTTCAAAAACACAACTGTGCCGGGGCAAGAGGTCCGACACTGCAGGGGCTGGTGCTGGGAAGGCCACTGTGAGAGGGGAAAAAAAAGAACTAAAACAACAAAACAAAATCCTACAACGCTGCAACTGGAATCTGGGGTGTGTTCGCAAGGCCTCTCTCGCTCTCCCTTGCCACTTCTGATACAAGCACTGGAAACTTTACCCCACTTCTGACTTGGAGTAAAATTTACAGTGCTGAGAAAATGCGAGTTAAGCCGGCACACTTCTCTGCACTTGAGAGGGGTTTAGCGCTAATGCCTTCATTGGCATGGGGTTTTCGTGTATGCGGGCGCTTCGAAGGACACAACAGGTTTACCCACACACACTTTGTGCGCGTGACACTCCTTGCTGTATTGGGGTAAGATTCTGCGCGCACAACCACGGGTAAGACCCTGGGTTCTGCTGAGCGCACCCTATTGCATCGGCCTGTTTGTGAATACAAATATTCATATCCTGCCCTAGGAAGAAACCTAGGAGGGATGCTGTGTGCCTCAGCATTTTTAGATAACTTGGGTAAATGTAACTTTAAGTGATAACATGCACATCTGGAACAGGGATGGAGGAAACAGGCTCAGCATGCTCCAGTGGTAAAGTCAAATTCGAAATGAGGGCAGGAAGCCAGAAATTGCTGTCCTGTCTTCAAGGACTTTCGAGCAAGATTTTATAGGTTTTGATGTGATTTTTCAATACGTAAGTTATAGAAAGAAACACAAACACAGCCTTCCTGCTTATAAAACATAGAAAACATGCATTTAATTGGCAAAAATAAAATGATCTCCAAGGCCATTCAAGTTTCTTATATAGGCATTGAAAGGATTTTCTGATGTGTAAGTTAATTGAAAGAAACACAAAAGTGGATTTCTGCTTACAAAACGCAGAAAACACTTAACCAGTGAATATGATATGACCCTCCGGTAGCTAAGTTTCAAAAAGGCGGTAAATTTAATATATAAATCACCATAACTGAGATTCTTGTTTATTTATTTATTTTAGATTTTTACATTCTGCTTTTCGGGCACTTCAAAGCAGATTACATTCAGGTACCGTGGGTATTTCTCTATCCCCAGAGAGCTTATTTTGTCTATTTGTTTCTCTAGGGAAAGTGCAGTCTTTTATGGCCGACCCCTTTAGGTGATGGTTTCCTTTTTAACTCTTCCCACACCCACTTTTTCACTCCTGAAGTTTAATCGGAATTGAACACAGCTTCTGATCACTGACATCTCCATGTGATCCTCTCCAGCATAAACTAGAGGCTGTGCAATGCTTCCTCATTTTCATTTTTCATGACAGAGAGGACTCACATGGAGATGACAGTGAATGAAAGTGGACAAGGCTATGGGGCTGGATGAAGTACATCCCAGGATACTGAAGGAGCTCAGAGATGTGCTGGCGGGTCCGCTGTGTGACCTGTTCAATAGATCACTGGTAACGGGAGTGATGCCAAGTGACTGGAGAAGAGCAGTGGTGGTCCCGCTTCACAAGAGTGGTAGCAGAGAGAAGGCTGGAAACTACAGGCCGGTTAGCCTCAAAATTAATGAAGAATGTTAGGAATTATTAGGAAGGGAATGTTGAATAAAATGGAAAATGTCATAATGCTTCTGTATTGCTCTATTGTGAGACTGCCCGTTGAGTACTGTGTACAATTCTGGTCGCTGCATCTCAAAAAATATATAGTTGCGATGGAGGTGAGGTTATGGCTATGTTAATACAGTGGCAATTTAGATGAAAGATGGTAGAGGTAGGAATAGATGTTGCAATCAACGGTGGCCGATTCCCATGGCCAGCCGCACCTACCGGCAGCGACAGCTGCGGCAGGCAGCCGGCAGGCCGGCCCCTGCATCGTGGCTGCTTCAGCTCTCCTCGACTTCCTCTGGCTGCCACCGACAGCGGCAACTGCAAGTCTCCTCGGCTCTCCCCGCGCGGTCCCCCTCCGCGGCAAAGGCGGCAGGGAGCCAGCAACACAGCTCCTACAGGGACGACCTCAGTCCCCATCAGATGCGGGTGCTTGGCTCCTCCCCCCAGTTAAAGGAGCCACAGCAGGACATCATCAGAGCTTCCAGGAACCACTTCCTGTCCAGGACTACTTAAGGAGGCCTTTGAGGGTTCCACAGTGCCTTACAATAGGTTCTGCTTTGTGTTTCTTGCCTTGCTTGCCTTGCTTTGACTCTGCTTCGGAACTGGATTTTGCTTTTGCCTGCCGTCTGCCTTTGACCCTGCTTCGGAACTGGACTCTGTCTGCCTAGCCGCTGCTTCCGCTGGCACAACCTTGTCCTTGGTGGCTATCTCTGAGGTCCATCTCCCGTCAACGAGTAACTGTGGTAAGCCCTTTTTACACATTTTCATTGCGGACCAAGGGTCCACCGATTCATTGAATTGCAATAATAGATGAGAATTTGTGTATGGGAGATGATTTTGTATACAATGTCTGTAAATTGATAAGGGTGGATATTAGATGGTTTGATTTTATGTAGGGGTGGGAGTGGTTGCTGGGTGGTGCTCAGTTGTTTTGTTCACAGTTGTGTTTATTATTCTAATGTTTTTTTCTATTATAATATTATTTTGTATAGTTTGAAAGAAGTACAGGATTTGAAATGAAATATGGGCTCATTTGAAACAGATGATGGAACGACTGATTATATAATAAGTGCATGTTACAGCTTTTATCAACATCTTGGTTTGATAGAGGGATTTATATTCAAGGTAGACATTTAATTATGCCTTTTCAAATGGGAATCCCATGGTAAGGATTGCACGTATGTTTGAGACAAAGGAAGATGTAATAATGTATTATAATAAAGTGGCACCAGTTACCTCAAGCCCTAAGAAACCCTTTACACTGAAATTCCAACAAAGCTTGATTATCTTACAGCAATTAGCTTGTTTCGTCATCAATTTCTTCTCTCCCTTCCTCACCTGTTTTACTCTGAGGTCACAAGCAGCAGCTCGGCCTGATGAGAGGTTCTACAGAGGTGAGGTAGATTCAGCTCAATATGCTCAGGGCTGTGGAGAGGCAGATCCTGCCACAGGACATGACCAAAAGCCATGGTAATTTCCGTGGGTATTTCACTGCAAAAGCAGAACTGGAAATCATCCAATTCAGGCTTGTAAATCCAGGATTGAATTTCTTGTAATCTGTCACTTCTGGATAATTTCTGGCTGGAAGTCAAGTGCGATGGAGCAGAAAGCACATTGCATATGTCCTTGTTATTTTACAGCAGCTCTGCGCCGCGGGGAAGACAATGTTCAAAGCCATTTATGCAGGTAAACAAGTAAAAAGCGATTCACTTGCTTAAATTGGCTGTTGGATAATTGCCTTCCCTCAATATGGCTGAAAAATACAAGGATTGTTCCACAGCATGTGGACTTTTGGCCAGTGCCTTTTTTTTTCTTTCTTTCTAGAAAGAAAGGTGCCGGGACTTAGATGCACAACCATCCTTGGAGGAAGGGGGAAATCAAGACAACAGCCCCCCCCCCCCCCGCACCCTGCAACTGGTCACAGCACGAACCTCCCTCCTGCTGGCAGGAGACGTAAGTGAGCAGTACCTCCTCTGCCACCTTCGTGGCAGGGAAAGGGGTCAAAAGAGAGAGAGGCGTCACTGGTGCTTTTCTCATTCTCTTCTCTCTCCCCTCTCCCTCCTCCACTGGTGCTTTGTTCAGATCTGGGTTCAGGAAACGTTATTGTCAGGACAAAATCTCTACATGTGTTGCCAATATAATACATGAAGTGGGCAATAGAAGAAGCAATAAGGACCTTCATGTTCAGATTTTATTTTATTTATTTTATTTTTCCTGGGAATGTCAATGTTATAACATACAAAAATCAGTGGAAAATGGCTTTTTCACTTACTGGGTTATAAATAGTCATGGTTTCCATTGATTTGTTTTTTTGTTTATAAGATTACAATTCCTAAGAAAAATAAAATAAAAACTGAAAACGAAGGTTCCTAACTATTGTGCATTGTTTCTTCTTTTTTCTTCTATTGCCCACTTCATGTATTATATTGGCAACACATGTAAACATTTTGTCCTGACAATACTAATAATAGTAATCTAATTAAATCACAGGGTAGAGAATTGTTGATAGTATGGACAATTACCAGGTTCTGGTGTTGTTTTGTGTTGTCCCTGTGCAAACCCCCATGGACTGTATTTATATTGTATGTTTTTCTTTAAGAAGCCTTGACAGAGCAACATCCAACTGAGCATGCTCAGTTGGATGTTGTTGAAGAAATTGCACTTGGAATATCTATATATAGACAGCTGGAGAATGGAGTTTTTCTCGGTCTTGCATAGGCCCTGGCAGAAACAACAAACCTGTGCTACCAACAGGATAGCTGAGTGTAGACCAGTGGAAAACTGAGTGGGTTGCAAGACTCAAGTTATGTAAACTTTCCTTTCAACTGAGTAATGGACTCCTAAAAGCTGTGGTCCAGAAGAATAGTCCTAAAGGAGAAGAAGATTACTTCAGGAACTGGACCCCTATCACTGAAGAAAGTTTGTATTTTGGGTTAGAACCCCTCCGATATTTTCCTCAGTGGTCATGGGGGGATTTTGTAGCTAGGTTTTTGCATATTCTGCGCCTCCCCGGCTTTTGGGCCATCCTCCTTTTGGGATGGTCTCAGTGCTATAAACTGCCACTGAGCTCGTGCAATAGATAAGAGGGTTAGGAGACACATGAGAAAAGAAGGTTAGGAGATAAAGAGGAGTAAAGATATCAACCCTAGATCTCACAGTAAAGAGTTAGGTAGGAGAATACTTGGGTAGATTCTCAAGGCCTAATCAAGTGAAGACGTTTTGAGACTTTATTGGTGGATTTTAAAAGCCCCACTCATGCCAAAGCCGAGAGATACGCATGTGACTTGGCCTGGTGTGCGTCATGTGGAGTTTTATAAACCACGCGAGTACACGTGTATCTCCTGGAATGCACACAAATCATAGTTTACAAAAGGGACAGGGCAGGTCATGGGTGCAGCGAGTCTGTAACATGAAGCATGCACATGAGTATTCACGCGCACAAGCAGGCGACGGGGTCCCCTTCGCATAATTTTACTTTTGCTATGGATGGCATGTAAGTAATAAAATAACAAAAAGTAGGCTAGTCAGTAGGGTTTTAAGGGTCGGGACTAATAGGGTAAAAGGGGGGCAAGTTAGCTAGGGGGTTTAGGAAGGCCTCTTCTTTACTGGGGAGAACTGGGCATGAACTGTGGAAGCAGGCAATTGCGTTGATGCGCGTCTCTACGAAAACCCCCCTCGTTTATGCGATCGAGGTGGCATTCACACGCACATGCATACATCAGTATAAAATTGTGCGCACATGTACACGTGTATAGCCAATTTTATAACAGACACATGTATACGTGCATATAGGCACTTATGTTATCAAATCGCCGCGTCCATGTGCATGAGCCGGCAAAAGTGAGCGCACGGGCACAGGTCTTAAACTTCACCTCTAAGAGTTTTTGAAGATTTTTAAAGAAGATTTGGCTATCTGGATCAGCTCCTGACTGAGAAGGAGAACCCCCTAGACGGACTGGATCCCTGTTTCTGCATCTTGCATCCAGTAAACAGCAAGGTGGGAGACAGACTGGGGCAGAGACTGAAGATTCTGGAGTGTTTGAGAAGTAGTTTGAAGGTTCAGCCTATTTTGAAACTAGGGAGAGTTTTCCTGTTTTCCCTGGTACATTTTGGAGTTGGAGGAGAATTTACCTATCCTCACTGAGGAAGGCATTGTGGACAGGGCACAACTAAGAGTAGGAGGGTCATCATAAGAAGCACTATGGACAGAGAACCTATTTCTTCTTGACTTGTATTTTCCTTGTGTTACTTATGACTTTGGAATCATTGCCTAGATTTCATTTTTTAAGCTTAAGTAAACTTTTTTCTTTTTAAATTATTATTTGAACACCACCTTTGGACTCTGAGCCTTTTTATTCAAGGGTGCCTTTGGATCCTCAGGGCCTCCTCACTGTGAGTATTGACTTATGTGTGAGAGTGACTGTGCAGCCTGGTTATCCCACCCACTACAGCACCTAGGGCCCTGGAGGCTTAGGCCTCCTCCCTGCCAGAGAATCCTGACTCCCAGGGCTGAAGTTTGGTGAAAGAGAGTTTGGAGATCTCGGAGAGGAGGGATAGCCCTGGGACTCTGCTGTAACTCTTTGATTTAGTGTCCCAAAACCAAGAGGGGGTTACAAAGCTGAAGGGGGGGGGGGGGAATATGATTGAAGTCTTTAAGATCATGAGAGGTCTTGAACGAGTAGATGTGAATCAGTTATTTACACTTTCGGATAATAGAAGGACTAGGGGGCACTCCATGAAGTTAGCAAGTAGCACATTTAAGACTAATCGGAGAAAATTCTTTTTCACTCAATGCACAATAAAGCTCTGGAATTTGTTGCCAGAGGATGTGGTTAGTGCAGTTAGTGTAGCTGGGTTCAAAAAAGGTTTGGAAAAGTTCTTGGAGGAGAAGTCCATTAACAGCTATTAATCAAGTTTACTTAGGGAATAACCACTGCTATTAATTGCATCAGTAGCGTGGGATCTTCTTAGTGTTTGGATAATTGCCTGTTTCTTGTGGCCTGAATTGGCCACTGTTGGAAACAGGATGCTGGGCTTGATGGCCCCTTGGTCTGACCCAGCATGACAATTTCTTATGTTCTTAAAAGTTACAAATAACAAAAAGTCTGAACTCTGAGGAAAGAAACTGGGCAATGGCAATGTTCTTCCTGTTACAAAAAAAAAAAACCAGAAAGATATTTGTAAAAATTATCCTTTCCATTTATTTAATGAATATTTGCTATAATGTAAGAAACAACTTTTCAAGTGTAAGTTGTAGAAATAAAGTCATATATTTGGTTAGAACAAAGAACTGTTTCTTCTTCTCTCTGGCTTTTTCCTGAGAAGCTGGTAATTGGTTATCAATGGGATAATGAAAACAGTCCAAACCCTGCCTCCAACTCTATTGACCAGTGCCCTGCACAGAAGACCCCTCTGCTTCCTGCTGCGTCCATCCCCACCCATCTCTGGCAGCAGCCTGTAGAGATAAGGACTGGAGAGGTGAGGCTGGAGCAGACAGAACAGAGCAGAAAAGAGCTAATCTGTTCCCCAATCAGCCCCTCCCCTCCTGTCATCTCTCAAGGGCTGATACAGAGGGCGCAAAAGTGCTGTTTCTAAGTGCAGCCAAGTACCATCAGAAGAAAAGCCCTGCTTTTAGTGGTATTTAGGAGAGGCATTCCTGGGGAGGTGGTGTGAGGAGGTGTTTTGGATAGCATTGGAAAATAGCATGTAGATTTTGTAGCCCTTGTTTCATCAGCTAGTAGAATTTAGGAGCACACTTGGGATTGATGAGGCAACTAAACACCACATGTTCCCTGAATTCTTTCCTCAACAGGGAGGGAAAACAAATTTTATTAAAGGCCCTTAGGCTTATAGAATGTCCTCTGGTACCTCCCCATGGAAATCAGCACAACACTCACCACACGAGGCCGGGGTCGTTCCAAAATACTTGATGCTTATGAACAAATCTGGCTAATGATACTCTTCGGTATAATGCAGTCTAATACAGAAACAAACAAAAAAATCAGCACATGGTCTTTAGTTACAGAATCACAGAAATCATTTGCACTAGGGAATCCTTACAGAGCATGCTTTAGAAATGTTCCCAACCCAGGGACTTCCTCTGTACTGGTATCTGCTTGATAATATCCAGACCTCTGTAGTCCAGAAGAATTACAGATAATAAGCTCCTTTAAGCAGCAACTCTGAATCAGTTTCACAAGACCTTCCTCAGACTCCAGAATGTAAATCCACTTATTAGACACTTAAGATAATGCTTCAGTGCAGCCAAGGAGTATGGAGCTAGCTCCCCTCTTAATAATTAGTCTTCTGGTCACCTCTCCAAGAATTCTCCCTAATCCTGGAGGCTTGTGAACGCCACCCTTGAGGCCCAGTTACCTTTATAGGACATGAGATGGA
The DNA here is from genome assembly GCF_901001135.1 of Rhinatrema bivittatum. NCBI lineage: Eukaryota > Metazoa > Chordata > Amphibia > Gymnophiona > Rhinatrematidae > Rhinatrema > Rhinatrema bivittatum. Next base: position 246,702,578 of record NC_042619.1, on the reverse strand, counting down.
AGGAAGTACAGAAGCCAAAGTACTGCAGGTTCATGGGTTTTAGGGGGAGCATATAATCCTGGCAAGACACAATGTCTGATAACCACCGCCCTCCTGCTCTCTGACCTCATACTCCAGTGTCTGAGGAGACACTGACGCAAATAGTAAGGGGCACACTTTGGGACACTTTTACTGTTACGGTTGTGGACCCTTGGGCCGGTTGGGACAGTGGATGGAACGCTGTGGAGGACCACAGCAAGCGTCCCAACCGGGAGGCGGCTCGGAGGACTCGGAGAAGGCTTTGGCACTGGAATAAGGCGGAGTCCTATGCGACCAAGGACTCGGCAGCAGGAGGGAGGATGGACGACGTTGGGCCCTGGTGACTGAAGAGTCTTCACCCTGGAGACCAGTACTCCCCCGGGAGGAGCCCGTAGGAGTCCAGCCGCTGGGACTTTTGGAGATTCACCCTGGAAGCCGGAGCCCCCATAGGAGGAGCCCATAGGGGCCCAGCCGCTGGGACTTAGGCGAATCTTCTGGGCCAGCGAACACCAGGAACCCGAGGAGCAACGAAGGCCAAGGACGGAGTCCAGGAACAAAGCCGAGTCAGAAGCCGGGAGTCAGAGGAGAAGCCAAGCCCGGGGTGAGACAGGAGACGGAGTCGTGGACGGAGCCGGGTCGGAACCAGAGATCAGAAGCAGATACCAGAACCAAGGGACAAGACGGAGGACAAGTCAGGCGTCAAGCCGGGTTGAAGACGAAGAGTAATCCAAGGAATGCAGCAACTAGCAGTCAGGTAACCAGGAACCTCGTTGCAAGGCGAAGATCTTCTCTCAGCTGCAGGGTAATATACCCTGCAGCATCTGACGTCATCTTCTGGGCTGTCCTCGGTTTACCACGCTGGCCCCTTTAAGAGGGGAGTCCCCGCGCGCGTGCCTAGGGGGCGGGGCCAGCGACGGGAGTCGGCGGCGTCTTCCTCGCAGTGGAGGAGCCGCGGCAGGCTGCAGAACAGACCCAGGAGGCCGAAGAGAGCATCACGAGGGCCGGGCTGGCCCCGAGGTGAGTGGAGGGACCGGGGCACGGCCCGGGCCCGTAAGATTTACAATTGCATTATCGAAACCTTGGGTGGAATTTTCCAGGAAAAGTGTACCTGTACAAAAAGCAGGTGAAAAAGCCAAAGCATTTGTGTACTTTCTTTTTAAGAATTAATGCAAAGTCTATGGCTAAAAAGGTCTTTCAGGCTTTGTCCCCAAATGGACAGTCTGAAGCCCTCCTGTATGTCCAGTTACGCAGTGGTGTAGGCCTGTATCTTACCTTCTTTCTCGTCTCACTCAGTCTCCATGACGACACAACATATAAGATTTCATCTCTAGAAACATTAGCATTGTTCTTCCCGTTCCCTGTCAATAATTGTCATATAGATTCTAGGGCTTCTCAAACCTATCCTCAGGATTCACCAGATAGCGGGGGTTTCAGGATATATGCATGAGATAAATTTGCATATACCGTCTCCGTATTCAAATGATTCTCATGTATATTCTTTTTTTTCCAGTTCAAATCTGTTTACTGTAGCAACAGCATAATACAGAAGGAAAACAGGAGTTACATAAACATGGAATAAACATGGAACAGCAGCAATCATGGGTAAAATACAAAGGCACTCCTGTAATAGGTAAAGACACTCCTGTAATAGGTAAAGACACTTTAATTCCAATAAAATATGGAAAATAGCAAAAAGGATAAAAGACAATCAAGTGCTCACTAATGGGGATAATATCTCTAATGTCCAGGTAGGGGATAAGGGGCATGGAATGGATGCCCTATGAAGAAAGGCTAAAAAATTTAGGGTTGTTCATTTTGGAGAAGAGACGAGTGAGAGGGGATATGACAGAAGTCTACAAAATCATGAAAGGACTTGAACAAGTTAATGTAAATTGATTATTTACTCTTTCAGATAATAGAAGGACCAGGGGGTACTCCATGAAGTTAGCAACTAGCTCATTTAAAACAAATTGAAGAAAATGTTTTACTTAGTGCATAGTTAAGCTCTAGAATTCATTGCTAGAGGATGTGGTTACAGCAGTTTGTGTAACTGGGTTTAAAAAAGGTTTGGGTAAGTTCCTAGAGGATAAGTTCCTAGAGGATAAATCCATAAACTGCTATGATGGTAATTAATAAGCAGAAGTAGCTTGTGATCTATCTAATGTTTGGGTACTTGCCAGGTACTTTTGACTTGGATTGGCCATTGTTGGAAACAGGATACTGGGCTTGATGGACCCTTGGTCTGACCCAGTATGACATATCTTATGTTCTTATGTTCTTATATATAGAACAGACAGGGTAATTTATCAAATCGCATTAGGGCCCTAACACCCGCGATAAATAACACATCACGTGATGCATATGCAAATTTTAAAATTTTTCCCAAATGGGAGGAGTTAGGCCGGAGTAAATTAAAATGAGGGGTGCATGCAATAGTGTAACACATGTTATTCAAGGGTTTCACTGCTGGAAATAACTACACCTTTTTTCCTGGCATTATGCTGAGCAATTGGGAGAGGGGGGGGGGAGAGAGAGAGAGAGAGAGAGCACCTCTGGGGAGGCATACATATTATTCAATTTTTTATACCACTATAGGAGGGGCAACCCGTAACTCGGGGTGAGGTTTTGGTGGTGGCCTAGGTTTTGGGGGGCAGTTTTACATGCACAGTCAGAGGTACGAACAGCATAGTACCCATCAGTGAAGATCTGATGTGATTTGGAATGAGGAAAGATACACAAAGATGAGATTTGTACATTGTACTCGCAACCTAGTTTGATGCAATCTCTACCTAGCTGCGGTATCTCGAAAATTACCCTAACCGCGCCCCTTTTTTTATTGCGGGCACTATTCTTGCGAAATTTATAGCAAAATGATAAATCTAGGTCAGAATTAGTAGTGAAACATTAAAGATTGAAGTATTGATCCACCAGCCTCCACATTGCGACCCAGCTAGGTATCTTGTGATAACGAACCTCTGCCGCCTTTTCAAATTTATAATACATACATACTGTATTCCATCAAAAATGGACATTTAACATGCTCACTTTCTTCCAATTGGCTAAAACCTTCTTAATGGCAACAGAGAGCAGAAAAGCTGCTTTGCTTGGGAGGGATCAACGGAGGTATGCTATGTATATTCATTGCAGACATCCTGAAAACTCAACTGGCCAGGAGGGCAGGGGTAGGTCTCAAGGATGGGTTTCAGAAGCTCTGTATTAGGCATCAGAATTACTAGCCAAACTTTTCAGCGTAGAAAGTAGAGTTGCCAACAATTCCATGTGACAAGACACAGACTAAGCCAGTCCTGGTTTTACCCAGCTGAAAGCGTGGAGATGCAGAGCTGCTTCTCTTAAGGAAGCCAAAGTTACAAGCCTCTAAAACCAGGACTGGCTTAGTCTGTGTCTGTATGGCAGACAGGGAGTAAGTAAATACACATTTTTTATATTGTAACTGTTACCATGCTTAAACAGTACTTCATGCCACTGAAACAGTTTTGGGTATATAAATTTGACCTTGGTTTTTTTTCACTCTGTGCAGCCGAACTGCTCATAGTGTCATCAAGCCTTGTTCAGCCTAATTCTCATTGCCTAGTGCCCTATTGTCTGCTATCAAAATGATGGCATAACTCAAATCAGATTACTGGATTATAACACTGGCTAATTACTGAGAACCAAACTTGTAGTAAATGCTATAAATTTCAATTTTATTATAAATGTTAAAAGTTGAGATGATTCTCATCTCTCATAAGTGCTGTTTGGGAGGAACACATATTTAAGAAGTAAAAATGTTTGTTTAAATGGGAAGTGTTATGCGTTTGTGTTTAAGTAAATGTACTAAGCATTGGATTTGCGTGACGCCCTTCTGGCTTCTCTAGACGTGTTCTAGTGCTGGAAGGGACCCGCAGAGCAGCATCATCTATCGGGTAGGTCGGTAAGAGGAGGGCTGTAAAGGAATCATGACATGGACTCAGGTGGAAGTTCTGGGCAGAGGCAGGAAAGGGGCTGTACTCAGGGCTCAAGTCTGATCCTTAGGAGAGGAAATTCATTTTCCTGCAAGTGGCGTGGGACTGACAGAGAGAGTTCCTGGCAAGCCAATCATCTGTGAGTAATTCTGGGGCAAGAGGACTCCTGGAGACTCAGAGGAAAGTAATAAGGGAGCCCTGTGTGATTTGGAAAGTGACTTAAGCGGTGTAAGGAACGGTGTCTGCATATGTGAGTTTGGATTACTTGAAGAACTGCATCCTGCTTTCATTTTTGATATCTGGACTTTCTTGATTTTTGTATCTGCTTCAACTTTTGATTCTTCTCAGTAAAACCTTTTCTTTCTTTTTTATGTTCGAAACTCAACAGCTCTAGTGCGGCCTGCTTATTTTGTGGAGCGTAATCTCTTAGGGCGCTACAGGTTAGTCTGTTCCCATAGCAGAATCCACGTGCCTTCCACTGTAATGAGTGGGTCAGTGCTTAGCAGTGTGTGGAGGTGTGACCCTCTTACATTTATAATATTTTACACTGGAGTTAAATCTGGAACAGTGCGTGCTGGCAAGTTGTAGCAACACTTTCCTCAGGGACAAGCAGAGAAAGGGGAACAGTGCATGCAGTCAGGCAGAGCACATACCCCTGCAGCCGAGGTCCTGCTCTTCATCTCCTGCCCCCCTCCCCCTTTCCTCTCCTGGAAGCTTTGGCAATGGTACTGAAGGCGGAGGTTAAGGGATGTAGGGAGAGGAAGAATAACCTGAAAGGGGGAGGGGGGAAGAGAAGAAGCTGAAAAGAAAGGGAGTTACGGGGAGACTGAAGAGAGTAGTAGGAAAGAGAGGAACCGTGGTGGAGGACAGGGCGAGGAGCCTGAAGGGAGAAGGGAAAGAGAGAATCTGAAGGGGGCTGGGGAAGGAGAGGGACCAGAAAGGGGAGGGGGGAAGGGATTTAAAATGAAAGGGGAAAGAAGGAAGGAGAAGAACTGAAAGGAGACAGGTAGAGGGAATGAGAGAGTCCGGAAGTGAGTAAGGAGGAAACGGATTCCGTTCAGGGGGAGATGAGCTTGAACCTGGGGCAGGAGGGAGAAGAAGAAAAAGATGAAATGAGAAGTGGAGGCGTAGCCTAGTGGTTAGAGCAGTGGGCCAAGAACTAAGGAAGATTGCATTCAAATCCCATTTCTCTCCCTTTTTCTGCACACACCAATGCCTATGGATAAAATCCAGGCAATTAAAATGGAATGCTGAAGGAAAGGGAAAGGCCTGCACTCTTTGGCAGCATTGCCGAATCTGAAAATAGATCACGGTGCACTTGGCTGACATCTATAAATCTTTCCTTCCTGCAGATTCACACTTTTAGTGTATGTTGATAGATAACCTGTGATTTACTGTGCATGAGCAGCAGTCTGAACCTTTTCCCCAATAGCTGTTTTTAAACTTTGGATAAGTACAGGGAGCTATGGGCTACCTACCACATTGCGACGCATACCATAGCTAATTTTCTTTTTTTACTGCCTAGATTTAATTGAAATTCCATTAGCGTATTTCTTTCAATTAAAAAAAAACCCAAAAACAAACCTCTGGAATGAACTTAATCAGTTTAATTTTATGCAGCCCTTGCACGTTCCTATCTCAGTAGTGGTAAAGTGTACATTTATCAGTTCTATTTTAGTGAAAGGAAGCGACTTCTTTCCTTGGATACGGGTTCCTCTCCAGTCGTCTGTCCGTAAATTGTGACAGACAGAACTGACGTGACCTCCCGTCCTCGGGAGCGGTTTTCAGAACTGAGTGCGCAGGAGCAGAGTCCGCGGTTTGCTTTTACCTGCTCTCAACGTGTTAGGTACCTTCATTTTCGGTTTTTATTTTATTTCTTTTTCCTGGAAATGTATTGGTGTCTGTTGCAGCAAGAATTAAACATGGGAGAAAATCAGTGTAAAAAAGTGTCTCTTCATTTTTTGGGGGATAAATATTGGCGTTTATTGTGGTGGACAGAAGCCAGGAAAGTAAAAGAAAAAACAAAACAAAACAAGCATATTAGGATTCTAGCACAGGGCTTCCCGATCTTTTTGAGAAAAGTGTTACCAGAACTTTCAAATTATTGACAGGGCTAGCTGAACATCTTAATGACCTCTTCTTCCTGGCATCCCCTCTTCCTTTCAGCTTCCCTTCCATTATCTCTCCTCTTCTTTCCACCTTTCCCCTTTCTCCCCAGCATTTCTCCTCTCCCCTTCCCCCTCACCTGGTGCCTTATCTCTTCCTTTCCTGTTCCTCTCGCTTTTTTCATCAAACCTCCAAGTGTTCCTTTCTTCCCTCCTCCCAGGAAGGCCTGTGCCTCCCCACTCGGCAGTGGCCACAGTTCCTTCCAACGCCACCTCTGGGACTCCCTCCATGGGCAGCTCCAGTGGCTACTTCAGCCTATCTGCCCGGGGGGCTGCAGTAGCAACAGCTCTGGACTCCTTCCTCCAGTGCAGCTTCAGGGGTGACGCCAGCGCTGGCAGTAGATCTGCTCCCCCCTTCCAGTGACGGGGGCATGTGGTTGTGGCTGCAGCATCCCACACAATTTTATTTGCATGTACGGTCTGGGCCCAGTTCCTGTGCATGCACCACTGCCTTCCGGGAGAAGAGAGGCTTTCCAGCATTATGGGTCTGCAGCTATGTTTTTGAAACGTCCTCGTGAATTTATTGGCGAAAATCGGTTTCAACTGAAAATGAAGGACCCTATCACAGGGAACGTATGAGCATATTTTCCCTTGGGAAAATTACCCAAGAAAAAAGTGCCTGCAGAAATTTGCATCTGCTTTTTCTGAGTGTACTTATCCCAAGGAAAGCAAGGCGCATAGTTTTGCAAGCCATGTTCCCTTCCAGGACTAACCCCATTCCTGGAATTCCTCCACAAAATTCCAGGTAAAAGTAGGCGAGCCTCCCCCCACACACAGGGTAGGCAATGGCTAAATAGCACTTTTAGTCAGGTAAATGGCTTTAGAAAATTGCCTTAATTAAGGCTAATGAGCTTCATGTCTATATATTTGAAGGGGAAGAGCCAACCTGCCGCTAGTCCCAGTTTTCCGCTTTCTCTGTACAGTGCCTGATTTAGAGCAAGTCAATTTGCTTCTTTCTGTCTCAGCCACACCAATTGCAACTGAAAAACATGGAGGAGAGCACATCCTCGACAGTGCACAGTGCTTTAATCACATTGTGGGCTTCTAGTGGTAAACCACGAGAACAACGCTGAAGGGGCTTATAAAAGTCACCAACACCCTGCTATACCATTATCGACATGTGTATTATATAATGTTAGAGGGACTGAACTTTCTTTTACCCTTCTCTATACTTGCCTTTAATGTTTCACCCTGATGGATCTACTCCCCAGTCTTCCTTCTGTTTTTTCTTCCTACTTTGTTGTCTGTTAAAGATGCCCTAGACAACAATTAGATTGGAGGAAAGGAGTCACGATTTACGAGCACACTTTCAATAAGTTGCTTTGAATTTTATCTATTTATTTATGGAGCCCCCCCCCCCCCCCTTGGGTCCTGGGAACCACACCTCAAACACAGTCTTTTAAGTTAAAATCTTCCCAAGTTGTTATGTTCTCTGAGCATCCATGATTCCTTGAGCGGACGGGGTATTGGGCCTGTGCACTGGCCCTGTGCATTGCTTTCGTCAACTCCCAGTTTTAAAGTCAAGTGTAAACAGCATTGATAATCACCGTAGTAATAGTCATGCTGGAAGCTTTTAATGATTTCCAATATCACTTTGACTGATGAAATTGATGAAAGTTCTTTATAGCTTTAGCTGTCTCAGTAAAGGATGTTACAAATTTAGAAGATTTGTGACCTTCTCTCTTTCTAGTCCAATTGATATTAATAGATCACTTCAAATGCCAATAAATAAATGTAAAGTCTCTTCCATCCAATCAATCAGGGCAGTCTGTAAGCTCCCTCCCAGTTGATAGGATATAGTTCTTATTGTTCAATTTAGTCAAAGTCCATACAGAAAACCCCAATTACTCCTACTTCTCCTGAAGTTCTTCTTCTTCCTTTTCATAATACTTGAGCACTTTTATACATCTCTTTTCTTTGAATCTCCTTGAAATGATGATGAATCTACTACTAGGTTTAGGCAACTCCTTCTCTCCCCTTTACTCGTTTATGCAGGAATGGATGAGCACCCACTTCTCTTTGGAATTCCGTAGAGTTCACCCGTGATCTCTGGCTGAGAAACACCAATCCTTTAGCATGGGGAAAAATAAGACTCAAAAACGGGGATTTCTAAACATGAGATAAGGAAGGTGGAAAAACTCCTATCTCAAGAAGCACAAGAACATTAACTGATTTCCAGATTCAGATTCAGACCTTTGAAAAACTCCTATCTCAAGAATTTACTTCTGCTCTCAAAGAGCAGTAAGTTTAAAAAAAAATGTTAGGGTTAGTTTAGGTGTTGGAGAGGAGAGGGGAAGAGGTAGGATGGGTAGGGTTAGGGATAGGAAAGTTCCCTCCCAGTCCATAAATTCTTGAGATAGGAGCTTTTCCACCTTCCTTATCTCATGTTTAGAATTCCCCTTTTTTGAGTCTTATTTTTCCACATGCATGAGTACTCAAGCAGAGGCTTAAAGGTAGATTTAAAAAAAAAAAAAAACCAAAACCAAAACGGGCACGCCTCCATATGTGTGCAGTTCCCGGCGCGCACACATGGACATGGCTATTTTATAACATGTGCACATCAGCATGTCCGCATGTGCATATGCGGGCAGGTGGCCTGCTCCACGCGCAGGGGGGGGGTAGATTTTAGAAAAATACGCGCAGTGACGCAATCGGGCTTCCTCCAGTTCCCTCCCAGTCCGCTCCTTGGGACATGCGCATGTTATAAAATAGCCACGTCCATGTGTGCGTGCCGGGAACTGCACATACATGGATGCGTGCATGTTTTTTTTTAAAAATCTACCTTTAAGCCTCTGCTTGAGTACTCATGCATGTGGAAAAATAAGACTCAAAAAAGAGGAATTCTAAACATGAGATAAGGAAGGTGGAAAAGCTCCTATCTCAAGAAGCATGAAATCATTAGCAGATTTCCAGATTCAGTTTCAGTCCTTTAAAAAGGTGAACGCTCTCTGTCTCCTTTCTGAACTCGGGTCTCAATTCAAAGACCCCAGAAGCCTTCCTCCTTAAAAAATAGACAAAAAACCAGGGAACAGCCATGGACATACTGTCCCTGGAAGGGTCAACTAAAAATTCCACAACCTAAGTTGGTGTCAAATGTTTATATGCTCTAAGGGGCGGATTTTAAAAGCCCTGCGCGCGTAAATCCTTCTGGATTTACGCGCGCCTATTTTGCATAGGCCGCCAGCGCGCGTAAAGCCCCGGGACGCACGTAAGTCCCGGGGCTTTCGAAAAGGGGCGGGAGGGGGCGTGTCCAGGGGCGTTCCCAAAATGACGCGGCGTTTCGGGGCGTCCCGGGACCGGAACACGAGCGGGGCTGTCGGCCGGTGCGCACAAAGGTAGGGGGGGTTTAGATAGGGCCGGGGGGGGGTGGGTTAGGTAGGGGAAGGGAGGTGAAGGTGGGGGGAGGGCGAAGGAAAGTTCCCTCCGAGGCCGCTCCGAAATCGGAGCGGCCTCGGAGGGAACAGGCAGCGCCGCTGGGCTCGGCGCGCGCAGGTTGCACAAATGTGCACCCCCTTGTGGGCGCCGACCCCGGATTTTATAAGATACGCGCGGCTATGCGCATATCTTATAAAATCCAGCGTATTTTTGTTCGCGCCTGGTGCGCAAACAAAAGTACGCGATCGCGTATTTTTTTAAAGATCTACCCCTAAGAGCACACCATTCTCTGCTCTACATAAGGGAGCTACACACCCACACTAACAGTCTTTCTATTATCTGAAAGAGTAAATAACCGATTCCCATCTACCCGTTCTAGACCTCTCATGATTTTAAACACCTCTATCATATCCCCCCTCAGCCGTCTCTTCTATAAGCTGAAAAGTCCTAACCTCTTTAGTCTTTCCTCATAGGGGAGCTGTTCCATTCCCCTTATCATTTTGGTCATCCTTCTCTGTACCTTCTCCATTGCAATTATATTTTTTTTGAGATGCGGCGACCAGAATTGTACACAGTATTCAAGGTGCAGTCTCACCATGGAGTGATACAGAGGCATTATGACATTTTCTGTTTTATTCCCCATTCCCTTTCTAATAATTCCCAACATTCTGTTTGCTTTTTTGACTGCCGCAGCACACTGAACCGACGATTTCAATGTGTTATCCACTGTGACGCCTAGATCTGTTTTTTGGGTGGTTGCATCTAATATGGAACCTAACATTGTGTAACTATAGCATGGGTTATTTTTCCCTATATGCATCAACTTGCACTTATCCACATTAAATTTCATCTGCCACTCCTTTGTCCAATTTTCCAGTCTCACAAGGTCTTCCTGCAATTTATCACAATCTGCTTGTGATTTAACTACTTTGAATAATTTTGTATCATCTGCAAATTTGATTACCTCACTCATCATATTTCTTTCCAGATCATTTATAAATATATTGAAAAGTAAGGGTCCCAATACAGATCCCTGAGGCACTCCACTGCCCACTCCCTTCCACTGAGAAAATTGTCCATTTAATCCTACTCTCTGTTTCTTGTCTTTTATCTATCTATCTATCTATTTATTTATTTATTTATTTAATTAAAACTTTTTCTATACCGGCATTAGTGGATACATCACACCGGTTTACATTGTAACAAAATGGTTGAAAATACATATAACAGGGTAGAAAACAGTAAGGTAGGGGGCACACTTGAGGCAGTAAGGAAGGATAGAGTAACTGCAGAGAACTTCTTAACAAGGTAAATCAGAATAAATATATTGATATAGGACAATTCTCAATTACCAAATGAATAGGGATAAAAGTAATTGAATGAAGTTAAATACATATGTGAGTGACGTATGATTGACTGGAGCTATATACATAAGTAGGTAAAGTATAACTGGCATTATATACATAAGTAGTTAAGATATAAATACACACTGGTAAGGTAAATTGGCATTATATACATATGTAATTGAGGTATAAGTACATAGAGAATATCTGGAGAGGGCATTAAGGAGGGGCTTTTAGACTGGAATGCATATAATGTGTGTTGGGGTGGGGGGGGGGGGGGGCGGCTGTTTATAATCCACGAAAGGACATCGCCACCTATCCCATGACTTTTTACTTTTCCTAGAAGCCTCTCATGAGGAACTTTGTCAAACGCCTTTTGAAAATCCAAGTATACTATATCTACCGGTTCACCTTTATCCACATGTTTATTAACTCCTTCAAAAAAGTGAAGCAGATTTGTGAGGCAAGACTTGCCCTGGGTAAAGCCATGCTGAGTTTGTTCCATTAAACCATCTTTCTATATGTTCTGTGATTTTGATGTTTAGAACACTTTCCACTATTTTTCCTGGCACTGAAGTCAGGCTAACCGGTCTGTAGTTTCCCGGATCACCCTTGGAGCCCTTTTTAAATATTGAGGTTACATTTGCTATCCTCCAGTCTTCAGGTACAATGGATGATTTTAATGATAGGTTACAAACTTTTACTAATAGGTCTGAAATTTCATTTTTTAGTTCCTTCAGAACTCTGGGGTGTATACCATCCGGTCCAGGTGATTTACTACTCTTTAGTTTGTCAATCAGGCCTACCACATCTTCTAGGTTCACTGTGATTTGGTTCAGTCCATCTGAATCATTACTCATGAAAACCTTCTCCAGTACGGGTACCTCCCCAACATCCTCTTCAGTAAACACCGAAGCAAAGAAATAATTTAATCTTTCCGCAATGGCCTTATCTTCTCTAAGTGCCCCTTTAACCCCTCGATCATCTAACGGTCCAGCTGACTCCCTCACAGGCTTTCTACTTCGGATATACTTCTCCATTTCTTCTTGATACTAATGGAAAACTTCTATTGATACAAATCTGGTTCTGGTGGAGATCTGGGAGGATCTATATATTTATTTAAGCTTATTTTTAGCCTGCACAATCTTAAGTGCTTGGCGGTTTACAATAAATATACATAATAGTCACATCAATTAAAAACAAATATTATAAATCTAAAATAAAAAATGTATACATCAGTTAAAAAGAAAATTAAAGTTGTTAAATTCTAACATAAAAATAGTAAATAAAATAAACATTGAAAAAGCAAATTAAATATAACATAAAAGCAAGTTTCCCAGCATTAATCACAGAAATAATAATCACTATAAGCAAATCATACAATGTGAGTGAATGTTTGATTAAAATAAAATGCTTTCAACATTAAAGGAATTGCACCCAGTGGCATATACACATGCATGTAACTGTACATAATTTTGACATAATATTTTATAACATGCACATATCACATATATGTATATTACAAAATACCCATTTAGCCCACAAAATATGCATAGATGTAGGCCAACATGCGATCACATGCAATGCACTGAAACCATATATTTCACTGCACTGAACATGTGTACTTTACCCATCTATTTTTTAAATATATGCACTGAGACAGTAACTTTCAAATCGACGCGCATGGGCACATTTGCACACCCATGCCCTGCGCCCAGCGATGCAACCATTTTATAACATACGCATGCATATGCGTTCATATTATAAAACAGCCTGGTCGCACGCAATTGTGTGCCAGATTTTAAGTGGGTACGCACAAATCCCGCTTCTACCACATAAATTGGGTGATTTTAAAAGGGGCACATGCTGACGCCATTCCCTTTCTCCTCTAAACCTAAATAAAAAAATGACCATGCTCTCTCTACCTTTAACGCCGCCTTTTGCACCTGGGATATCCAAACCCCCTTGTTTAATAGCCTTCACTCCCTCCTAGTTAGCTCAGAGCTTTAAAACTCTGCAGCCCTGTCTGGTTTTCTTCCTTTTTTTTAACTTACATGTCTTTCATAGCAGAAGTAAAGTTACGTGGCAGGGATCTTGGCATGAACTGGGTTGCGCCGGTATTTACGCGCACATTTTAGGTTCACGGCCGGAAATGCCCATGCCCCACCCAGAGCATCCCTAAGTTCTGCCCCTTTGTGAAAACTTTTGAAATGTGCGGGAGATATGCATGTATCTCGGAAGCTTTTAAAATCCACTCGGCGAGCGTGAGCCAGATTTCTTCGTGCATCTCCTAATTAATGTGCACATTAGGCTTTTAAAATTCACCTCATATAGTTTATGTGCGAAAATAAAATATGACTTATGTGAGTTGGGATTTATATGCATAAATCGGTGTATATTAAAACGTGAGTGAGTGAAATTACCAGTTTAACTAATTAGTTCACCAGTTTGCCCAGTCTTCCCCAGGTCATTGAGACCCTCCTGGTTCTTCAACCTGAACTCCCCCCAATTCACCCAGATCTTCCACCCAGTCAGTGGTACATAATAAACACGTTTAATATCACATATGCCAGATAATTAGCAGGTGTAACAATACGCGATTAAGCTGGAAAATGTGTGCGCATAAGCATCTTTCAAAATAACAGCTTTTGCATGTAACTGTAGGCCCCATCTAGGAACACCTCTAGGCTGCCCCTTTTTTATTCGTGCATATGTGCGGGCAAAAGTGAAAATACGTGCATACTTTGGACTGCTACTTATATACTTGGACTTATATATGCTAATTTGCACACGCGTAATGTTTTGAAAACTCACCTTTAAATGTGGAAAAATACTGGATCGTACACATTTCATTGGGTAGATAATAACACAGTGTTGGTGCTGCTACATAGTATGTACTTTCCTTGGTCTTATCTAAATGTGCATGTCGTCAATGTGATAGAACATCCAGCAAATTGTGGTCTGTAGATCTCAATGTATGCTGTGGCTTATAGATTTTAAGAAGCTCACTAACACACAAAGGTATATCTCTGCTAAGGGCCTAAGGGTGCAATGGACTAAAGGAGTGATCTTAAGTTGTATTCTTCACTATTTAGGGAGCCAGTGTAATGAACACAAGGCAGGAGTGATGTGATCTGATAATTTTGCACCTGTAATAAGTCTGGCAGCCAAGTTTTGAACTGCCTTTAAGCATTTTAACATATATGCTGGTACTCCTGCGTGTAGTGGCTTGCAGTATTCTAATTTAGAAATAACTAAAGATTGTATTATGGTAAGAAAAACATCAGTGGTTAAGAAAGGTTTAAGACCCCGTCGTGCATGCAGTTTGTTAAATGCACTAGATGCAACCCTATTTATTTGTTCTCTCAAGAAAGGTTAGATTCTAATTGTATCTCTAAGTTCCTTATTGTGGATGAGAATTTTAGTGACCAGTTCTCAGATTTGAAAGAAATGGGGAAATCCTCAGAAAGAAATCTGCTAAGGCCATAAAAAGTATTTGTTAGTCGGGGCTACTCTCGTCATCCTTCCCCTTCTCTCTGCATCTCCCAAGGAGTGAGTTCTTTCTGTGGGGGGAAGGAAATCCTTTGTGGCCCAGGTGATGGAGTATCTCCCCTGATGTGTGTGTGTCTCTCTGGTGATGTAGTTTCTTCAGGGACAAACAGGCTGGTCTCAAAATGGGTGTTCAACTTAAGTTTACTGATTATTTCCAAAAGATCAATCACTGTCCCACAAACATGTCACAAATGAAACTGTATACTTGAACTATTTACATAAACTCTCTCTGCTGGAGTGCTTGTGTCCATCTCTCTAGTTTCTGGGAGGGAGCTTGCTTGTACTCACTGTGCAAACAGCCCAGTAGATTGGGAAATCCTTCAGGGGAGCCCCACGCCACAACAAGATCCTACCTGAGTCCAAAGTTCAGTCTGATGCCCTCAACCTGTGTCCTGATCCCTTTGGGCTGGAGATCCGGTGGCAAGTCTCCCAAGGCTTGATGTTGCGACCTCGGTTGACCTCTCTGGAAGAGAAGCCTGATGTTCCAGTTCTGCTTACAGCCCTCTATCTCCTTATGTGTGCAGAAGGGTGGGGGGAAAATCCAAAAATCTCTATCCAAAATATCTCATGCTGGGTAGTGCTGGTTTGAGGGGGGGGGGGGTTGCCCATCTCCCAAGCACAGGGTGTTCCCCCAGAATAAGGAAAACTAATCCAAAAGCTGACTAAAAGCTACAAAAATCTCTCTCTCTTAAAAAGGGGAGGCAGACCCTCTCAGACAGGGAGTGTACTGATGAGGAATCTCCTCTAATGCAAGAAAAACACCAAGCTGGGTTAGTGGGCCCAACTCAGCAGGGAGAAAATAATAACAGCTCCTTTCTCCTCTAAACCTAAGTCAAAATATGACCATGCTCTCTATACCTTTAACTCTGCCTTATGCACCTGGGATATCCAATCACAATCAGCTCAGTGGAGAGACTGAAACAGAATAGAAAATCCCAATGCTGTTACAAGTCCTGATGGTACGGGACCCAGGTCCATCTAGTGGCTGACCGAAGGGCCGGCCACATACCAATATTCAGGAGCCAATTTATTAGTGCACATCTACTCCTAAATAGAACTGAGTGTTCTGCAGACTTTTAAAGAACCGAGTGTTTGTATTTAATACAAACCGAGTGTTTGTATTAAAAAAACAAAAACCCAGAAGCTAGAAATAAGCTAGGAGCAGTGTATACCTAAGTAAAAAGGTTGAATAGTTCAGCTCAGTTACTCATCTTGGAAAGGTGTTGAGGTGGTGTGATTGGGTTTGAATAGGGACCAACATTTGTTAATCAAGGGAGCTGTGAGTCACTCAGGCTGACTAACTGAAGTTAGACTGTTTGTTTGCTGGCTGGGCGAGTTGATCGACGCATCCAGCGTCGCTTCCGTGAGCGAAGACCCACGCCGGGACAGACCAGTCGCAGGACCACTCCGCCTCGTACCCGATCTTCCCCGCCTGCTGCCGCGACCGCCTCGGCAGAAGAGCCCATGCAATTGGGAAGGGATCCCCTGTCTTCAGAAGAGCGGAGACTCCGTCGCACCCAAGGACTGTGTCTTTACTGCGGGGGCAAGGGACATTTCCTGGCCCGCTGTACTGAGCGTCCGGGAAACGCCCGAACCTAGAGTTTAGCGGGGAGTTGACTCTAGGCAATATTTCACCCAACTCCCCATGTACCGTACCGGTACGACTTTGTCTGCCTGAGGGAGGATTTGACACCCTAGCCCTGCTAGACTCTGGGTCCGGGGGGAATTTTATCCTCCAAGAACTGGTGCAGCAGCTCCAGCTCGAGGTCCTGCCTCAGGAACCGCCCGTGCGTGTCTCTTCTATCCAGGGGATTCCACTTCCGGGTACCATCGCTACTCGCACAAGTCCTCTGAAGCTTCAGGTCGGAGCCCTGCATAGGGAAGAGATCTCCTTTCTCATTCTTGAAAAGTCTATCCACCCAGTTATCCTGGGCCTACCCTGGCTCAGGGAACACTCGCCAGTGATCAATTGGGTCTCGCTTCAGATTACGTCCTGGGGTTCGGCGTGTTTCCATCGTTGCCTTCCCGCTCGTCCTTTGCAAACGCTACCTCTCCTCACGACCCCCTTGACGGTTCCACCACAGTTTCACGACTTCAGGGACGTCTTTTCCAAGGAGAAAGCCGAATTACTCCCGGAGCACCGACCCTTTGATTGCGCTATCAATCTGCTGCCAGGAACCACTCCACCCCGTGGGAGGGTCTACCCACTGTCCGGTCTACCCACTGTCCTTGCCAGAGACTCAGGCTATGTCGGCCTATATAAAGGAGAACTTGGAACGGGGTTTCATCAGACCATCTAACTCCCCAGCTGGGGCCGGGTTCTTTTTTGTAGGGAAGAAGGATGGGTCCCTTCGCCCCTGTATCGATTACCGGGGCTTGAACCAAATCACTCGTCGTGACCGCTACCCCTTGCCCTTGATTCCGGAGCTCCTAGATCGTCTGCAAAGGGCCCGAATGTTCACTAAGCTGGACCTCAGAGGGGCGTACAATCTCGTACGGATCCGCCCGGGAGATGAGTGGAAGACCGCCTTTAACACCAGGGACGGTCACTACGAGTACCTTGTCAAGCCATTTGGCCTCTGCAACGCCCCGGCAGTATTCCAAAATCTGATGAACGAGGTCCTTCGTGATCTCTTGTATACCTCGGTCATTGTGTATCTGGACGACGTCTTGATATATTCCCAAGACCTAGCGACGCACCATCAACACGTACGACAAGTTCTGCTGAAACTACGGGAGAACCGGTTGTATGCCAAACTGGAGAAGTGCCAATTTGAACAAGAATCACTGCCTTTCCTGGGCTACATCGTCTCCTCTACTGGCTTCCGCATGGACCCGGATAAAGTAACCGCCATCAAGAACTGGCCGCAACCCTTGGGAGTGAAAGCAATCCAGCGCTTTTTAGGCTTCGCCAATTTCTACCGCCAGTTTATCCCGCACTACTCCAGCCTGGTGGCTCCCCTGACAGCCCTCACTCGTAAGGGTGCGCATGCGAGAAGGTGGCCTCCCACCGCTGTACAGGCCTTCCAGGATCTCAAGGAGGCTTTTCTGCAGGACACTTGTCTCCACCATCCTGATCCTCAGCGCCAGTTCATTATAGAGGTGGATGCTTCAAACATAGCGGTGGGGGCTGTGCTGCTCCAGACCGCCAAGAATGGCAAGTCCTGGCCCTGCTCTTACTTCTCCCGCAAGTTTTCGCCCGCAGAGAGAAATTACGGCATTGGCGACAAAGAATTGCTGGCCATTAAGTTAGCCTTCGAGGAGTGGCGCCAGTGGCTGGAGGGAGCTCAGCACCCAATCATAGTTTACACTGACCATAAAAATCTGGAATACCTGTCCCGCGCCCAGAGGCTCAATCCCCGGCAGGCACGCTGGTCTCTTTTTTTTAGTCGATTCGACTTCTCTCTTCATTACCGACCCGCGGCCAAGAACGTTAGGGCTGATGCCCTCTCTCGCGCCACGGAAGTTGAGGATGGTTTGGAAGCTCCCCAATTCATTCTGGACCCAGCCAAGATTCAACTGGTGGCCACAGACCTAGGACCAGCTGGGAAGACGGTAGTTCCAGCTCGCTCGAGAAGGAGGGTCCTAGTGTGGGCGCACGACTCTCTGACGGCTGGTCACCCAGGTATTGCCCGGACCCTTGAGCTTCTAACGGAATTCTATTGGTGGCCACGGGTCAAGGAAGATGTCTGGCACTACGTCCAATCGTGTCCCACGTGCACACAGCAGAAACCACTACCGGGCCGCCCCTGGGGCCTGCTCCAGCCGCTTCCTATTCCCACAGAACCATGGTCACACATTTCCACAGATTTCATCGTGGAACTACCTCCATCTGAGGGGAAAACCGTAATTTGGGTCACAGTTGACCGGTTTTCAAAAATGGCCCACTTTGTGCCTCTTGCCAAGCTGCCCACGGCTCCAGAACTGGCCGACCTATTCGTCCATCATATTTTTCGTTTACACGGATTGCCCTCGCACATTACCTCGGATCGGGGCCCCCAATTCACAGCCAAATACTGGAGGGCACTGTGTAAGAAATTTGGGATACAATTGGATTTCACCACAGCATTTCACCCTCAGAGCAACGGACAAGTGGAACGGACTAACCGCACCCTGAAAACCTTCCTTCGAGCCTTTGTTGGAGACCTCCAAGACAATTGGGTCTCTCTCTTACCATGGGCCGAGTTTTCTTATAATCGCCACAAACACTCTGCTACGTTACAACCTCCCTTCCAGATGGTCTATGGGAGGGTGCCCAAGCCTCCGCTACCATTATCTCTACAGGTCTCTTCTCCAGCGGCGCAACTGACAGCCAGCCAGCTCCGCCGCCTCTGGCTCACCACCCAGGAGAAACTTAGTAGGACCGCAGCCCGCTTCAAGCAGTACGCGGATCGGTCTCGACGGGCCGCTCCGGTCTTCTTACCCGGATCTAGAGTGTGGTTGAGCACCAAACACCTTCAATTGCGGACTCCCTCCATGAGATTGGCGCCTCGTTATATTGGACCCTTCCCGGTGGCCGAACGTATTGGGGCAGTGTCCTATAGGCTACGACTGCCTGCGACCCTCAAGATCCATGATGTCTTCCATGTGTCCTTACTGAAGCCACTGGTTCTCTCCCAATTTCGGGCTCCTCCGCCAGAGCCCACGGATATCTCATCGGACCAGGGAGCGACGTACACAGTAAAAGAAGTGTTGGATGTCCGTTATCGCCGCCATCGGTGGGAATACCTTCTGTCGTGGGAGGGATATGGCCCAGAGGAGAATTCCTGGGAACCCTCTTCACATATCCTGGATAAGGACCTTCTTCGCCAATTCCATTCCGGGCACCCGGACAGGCCGCGGCCTCCCGGGAGGGGGCGTAGGAGGGGGGGTACTGTTGCGGTCCCGGGTCGGCCCCGGGAGCACCGCCTACCTCGCCGGGCCTCTGGGCCCACTCTGCTCTCCCCGGGCCTCCAGGGACCCGTGCCGCCGCTTCCCCGCCGCTGGCGCACCTCGCCCGGGCCTGCACCTCCTCCTGCTGCCACGCTCCCGCTCCGGCGGAGCAGCCGGCGTCTCGCCGCGGCTGGCTCCGCCCCCTAGGCGCACGCGCGCGTCCCGGCTGCAGATTTAAAGGGCCAAGCGCGGGGGAACTTGGTTCCTCCCTCGGGTGGCGTCAGAGGATGCAGGGCTATTTAAGCCCTGCAGTCCCTGCTCTCAGGGCCTTGCAACGAGGTTCCCAGGTGTTCCTGTCTCCAGTTGCTGCGTTCCCGTGTCTTCTGATCTTCGCTTGGTTTTGACCTTGGTTTGGCTTCCGGTATCCTCTGGCTCCTGACCCTGGACTGGCTTCCGTCGACCCTCTGGCTTTCGACTCTGGACTGGCTTACGGTGACTCTCTGGCTTTCGACTCTGGACTGGCTTACTGTGACTCTCTGGCTTTCGACCCCGGACTGGCGTACGGTGATCCCTTGGCTCCTGGCTCTGGACTGACAAGCGACGATTCTCTGGCGCTCGACTTTGGACTCCGTCTGACTCGGCCCCCGCGGGCCCTCCTAAGTCCCAGTGGCCGGGTTCATACGGGCTCCTCCTGGGGGGACTCCGGCTTCCAGGGTGAATCTCCTAAGTCCCAGCGGCCGAACTCCTACGAGCTCCTCTCGGGGGAGGATCGGCTTCCAGGGCGAAGATCGTCACATCACCGCGCCAGTTCCACCGTCCCCATCTTCCTTGTCAAAGCCCTTGGTCGCATAGGGCTCTTCGTGGTACCTTCCGCCAGCCATCCGCGGGTCTGCATCTGCCGCCTCCCGGTCGGAACCACTGCTGCGGACCCTGACTGCAGCTTTTCCATCGGTTCCGATTGGCCCAAGGGTCCACAAAGTCAACACATTGTCCTTTTACACTGAGGATATCTCCCCAAGGCCTACTGCCCCGGAGGGAAGGGTTAGGTCGGCCGTCATATTTGGTGATTCGATTATTAGGAATGTAGATAGCTGGGTGGCTGATGGGCATGAGGATCGCCTGATAACATGCCTACCTGATGCGAAGGTGGCGGACCTCACACATAACCTAGATAGGATTTTAGACAGTGCTGGGGAGGAGCCGGCTGTCATGGTACATGTAAGCACCAACGACATAGGAAAATGTGGGAGGGAGGTTCTGGAAGCCAAATTTAGGCTCTTAGGTAGAAAGCTTAAATCCAGAACCTCCAGGGTAGCATTCTCTGAAATGCTCCCTGTTCCACGCGCAGGTCACCAGAGGCAGGCAGAGCTCCGGAGTCTCAATGTGTGGATGAGACGATGGTGCAAGAAAGAGGGATTCAGTTTTGTTAGGAATTGGGGAACCTTTTGGGGAAGGGGGAGTCTCTTCCGAAGGGATGGGCTCCACCTTAACCAGGGTGGAACCAGACTGCTGGCGCTAACCTTTAAAAAGGAGATAGAGCAGCTTTTAAACTAGAACAAAGGGGAAAGCCGACAGTCGCTCAGCAGCGCATGGTTCGGAGAGAGGTATCTTCAAAGGATACTAATGATGCATTAGAATTAGGGCATCCTGACAGTGAGGTTCCAATAATTAGAAAAATAGTCCAAGTGCCTGTAACTAAAAACTCACCTGAGCTAAAAAATTCTAACTTATCCCTATCAATTAAAAAGCAGAATGAAAATACAAACAAAAAACAAACTTTGAAATGTTTGTATGCTAATGCCAGAAGTCTAAGAAGTAAGATGGGAGAATTAGAATGTATAGCAGTGAATGATATAGACTTAATTGGCATCTCAGAGACATGGTGGAAAGAGGATAACCAATGGGAAAGTGCTATACCGGGGTACAAATGACAGAGAGGAGAACCCGGGAGGAGGTGTGGCGCTTTATGTCCGAGATGGCATAGAGTCCAACAGGATAAACAACATCCTGCATGAGACTAAATACAAAATTGAATCTTTATGGGTAGAAATCCCTTGTGTGTCGGGGAAGACTATAGTGATAGGAGTATACTACCGTCCATCTGGTCAAGATGGTGAGACGGACAGTGAAATGCTAAGAGAAATTAGGGAAGCTAACCAAATTGGTAGTGCGGTAATAATGGGAGACTTCAATTACCCCAATATTGACTGGGTAAATGTATCATCGGGACACGCTAGAGAGATAACATTCCTGGATGGAATAAATGATAGCTTTATGGAGCAATTGGTTCAGGAACCAATGAGAGAGGGAGCAATTTTAGATCTAATTCTCAGTGGAGCACAGGACTTGGTAAGAGAGGTAACGGTGGTGGGGCCGCTGTGCAATAGTGAACATAATATGATCAAATTTGATTTAATGACTGGAAGAGGAACAGTGTGCAAATCCACGGCTCTCGTGCTAAACTTTCAAAAGGGAAACTTTGATAAAATGAGAAAAATTGTTAGAAAAAAACTGAAAGGAGCAGCTGCAAAAGTAAAAAATGTCCAAGAGGCGTGGTCATTGTTAAAAATACCATTCTAGAAGCACAGTCCAGATGTATTCCACACATTAAGAAAGGTGGAAAGAAGGCAAAACGATTACCGGCATGGTTAAAAGGGGAGGTGAAAGAAGCTATTTTATCCAAAAGATCTTCATTCAAAAATTAGAAGAAGGATCCAACAGAAGAAAATAGGATAAAGCATAAATGTTGGCAAGTTAAATGTAAGACATTGATAAGACAGGCTAAGAGAGAATTTGAAAAGAAGTTGGCTGTAGAGGCAAAAACTCACAGTAAAAACTTTTTAAAATATATCCAAAGCAGAAAGCCTGTGAGGGAGTCAGTTGGACCATTAGATGATCGAGGGGTTAAAGGGGCACTTAGAGAAAATAAGGCCATCGCAGAAAGATTAAATGATTTCTTTGCTTCAGTGTTTACTGAAGAGGATGTTGGGGAGGTACCTGTAATGGAGAAGGTTTTCATGGGTAATGATTCAGTTGGACTGAATCAAATCACGGTGAACCTAGAAGATGTGGTAGACCTGATTGACAAACTGAAGAGTAGTAAATCACCTGGACCAGATGGTATACACCCCAGAGTTCTGAAGGAACTAAAAAATGAAATTTCAGACCTATTAGTAAAAATTTGTAACCTATCATTAAAATCATTCATTGTACCTGAAGACTGGAGGATAGCAAATGTAACCCCAATATTTAAAAAGGGCTCCAGGGGCGATCCAGGAAACTACAGACCGGTTAGCCTGACTTCAGTGCCAGGAAAAATAGTGGAAAGTGTTCTAAACATCAAAATCACAGAACATATAGAAAGGCATGTTTTAATGGAACAAAGTCAGCATGGCTTTACCCAGGGCAAGTCTTGCCTCACAAATCTGCTTCACTTCTTTGAAGGAGTTAATAAACATGTGGATAAAGGTGAACCGGTAGATGTAGTATACTTGGACTTTCAGAAGGTGTTTGACAAAGTTCCTCATGAGAGGCTTCTAGGAAAAGTAAAACGTCATGGTATAGCTGGCGATGTCCTTTCGTGGATTGCAAACTGGCTAAAAGACAGGAAACAGAGAGTAGGATTAAATGGACAATTTTCGCAGTGGAAGGGAGTGGATAGTGGAGTGCCTCAGGGATCTGTATTGGGACCCTTACTTTTCAATATATTTATAAATGATCTGGAAAGAAATACGACGAGTGAGATAATCAAATTTGCAGATGACACAAAATTGTTCAGAGTAGTTAAATCACAAGCAGATTGTGATAAATTGCAGGAAGACCTTGTGAGACTGGAAAATTGGGCATCCAAATGGCAGATGAAATTTAATGTGGATAAGTGCAAGGTGATGCATATAGGGAAAAATAACCCATGATATAATTACACAATGTTGGGTTCCATATTAGGTGCTACAACCTAAGAAAGAAATCTAGGCGTCATAGTGGATAACACATTGAAATCGTCGGTTCAGTGTGCTGCGGCAGTCAAAAAAGCAAACAAATTGTTGAGAATTATTGGAATGGGAATGGTGAATAAAACGGAAAATGTCATAATGCCTCTGTATCGCTCCATGGTGAGACCGCAACTTGAATACTGTGTACAATTCTGGTCGCCGCATCTCAAAAAAGATATAATTGCGATGGAGAAGGTACAGAGAAGGGTTACCAAAATGATAAGGGGAATGGAACAACTCCCCTTTGAGGAAAGACTAAAGAGGTTAGGACTTTTCAGCTTGGAGAAGAGATGGCTGAGGGGGGATATGATAGAGGTGTTTAAAATCATGAGAGGTCTAGAACGGGTAGATGTGAATCGGTTATTTACTCTTTCAGATAATAGAAAGACTAGGGGGCACTCCATGAAGTTAGCATGGGGCACATTTAAAACTAATCGGAGAAAGTTCTTTTTTACTCAACGCACAATTAAACTCTGGAATTTGTTGCCAGAGGATGTGGTTAGTGCAGTTAGTGTAGCTGTGTTTAAAAAAGGATTGGATAAGTTCTTGGAGGAGAAGTCCATTGCCTGCTATTAAGTTCACTTAGAGAATAGCCACTGCCATTAGCAATGGTAACATGGAATAGACTTAGTTTTTGGGTACTTGCCAGGTTCTTATGGCCTGGATTGGCCACTGTTGGAAACAGGATGCTGGGCTTGTTGGATCTTTGGTCTGACCCAGTATGGCATTTTCTTATGTTCTTATGTTCTTATGTACTTATGAAAGTTAAAAAAAAAAAAAAAAGGGTCAGGCGAGGGGGGTCAGCATTGACCCCCACTCTACCTCCCCTTTTGCTGCAATTTTTTTTTCTGCTGATTTAAATGTGCGACAGAAACCTTGGGATCCACATTTAGGTCCTGGGCTTCCCGCCTCACATCTAACGCATTTCAAAGAGGTGTTGTTATTTTATCGTGGCTGACCACATTCTTGGTCGGCCACGATAAAATATTTATATCATTTGCATTATTCTTGCATGCAAATCGCATGTAAACAAGGTCATTGTAATAGGGGAGGGTATCTGGGAGCTGGAACATGCAACATATTGGGCCGGATTTTAAAAAGGCCCGGCGACGAGCGGAAAGCCCCGGAACGCATGTAAGTCCCGGGGCTTGCGAAAAGCGGCGGTGAGGGGGCAGGGCAGGGGCGGTCCAGGGCAGGGGCTGGGGTGGGATCAGCGGCTCCTGGCAAAACGTCCATTTGCCGCTGTGCCGGGGACCGCGAGCCATCAGTTTGCCAGCGCAAAAGGTAAAATAAAGGTCGGGGGGGGGGTTAGAGTAGGGCTGGGGGGGAAGGTTAGGGGAAGGGGTGGGAAGGTCAGGTTAGGGGGAAGGGAACAGGGGAAGGGAGCGCGGCTCTGTGCGCACAAGGTGCACAATTGTGCACCCCCTTGCGTGTGCCGACCCCGGATTTTATAAAATCGGGTGTACATGTGCACGCGCTGGGCAGCGAGCGCACCCTTTTAAAATCTACCCCATTGTGTTTATCATCGTGATATCACGGCGATATCATGTGATATATGCAATATATAGCAGTAATGCGGCTTGATACATCACCCCATAAAGTGCAAAAACATAAAAAACATAATAATAGTGAATGTCACTTATCTTTTTCAAAAATGAAGAGCTGCTCGGATGTCAGACTTCTTCATAGTTTAGGTGTTCAATCAGTGATGCAGCCAACTTGGGGAGTTTATCAAAAAAGTAGACAGAAGGTTAAACACTAGTGTTTGCCCAACACAGCCATATTTCAATGATCACACATGCTCCCTCTCTCTCATGCACACTTGCTCACACACACACACACAGGCTCCTTCTCTCTCATACACACATGCACACACATACACATAACCTCCCAAATACACTCATACTGTTTCTCTCTCTCACACACACATACACACACAGGCTTCCTCTCTGTCAAGAACACATAATATATACACACCCAGGCTCCTTCTCTTTCATACACACACACACACACACACACACACACACACACACACACACACACACACACACACAGAGGCTCCTTCTCTCTCAGGCAGACATGCTCATACACAGACACAGCCTCCCTTTCTCTCATGCATATATGATCTCACACACACACACATACACACACACACACATACAAAAGCTCCCTTTCTCTCATGCACACATACACATACACAAAACTCCTTCTCTGTCATGCACACAAACATACACACAAGCTGGATGGGGTCTCCTTACCCCCAGGGGCCGTGGGGTGGGATCCTCAGTGGCCATGGGTTCTCTTTGGCTGATTCACTGCAGCTTCTGGCAAGATGAGCTTGGCAGGATTCCTCAGGCTACCGCCACCTCAGATCTCACACTGTGCAAGTCCACGGCTTGCAAGGTGGGTTGTGCTAGGCCTGAGTATGCCTTATGTATGGTCCCTTAGAAATAGTCTCATCTCAATCCAGTTTACTTTGCCACCTACTTTGTATCTCATTCTGTAAAATATGGTGATATCAGGAATATAAGATAGTGTCATTCGATAAGGAATTTGGTAGGATTGAACTTTCACGTAGTTACATATGATCCATTTGACTAATAAATAAAATTTGCATGTATTTGCTCACTGCACACAAATTACTAGAGATCTTTTTTCTGAAGCAGCAACTAACACCTGTGCTTAATCCCCTCAGTTTCTTAGTGAATTGTAATGAAACCCAGGAAGTCATCAGAGCAGGGATTCAGAAAAGATTTGGCATGCAGAAAATGAGAATCAGATGTCTAGACAGGCCTGCTGATACTTCACAGCACAGTTTCCAAAATGTGCAAAATATTTCTAGCTTGTAGCGTTCAGCAGAGTTCTGTATGGATCAGGAGGCGGTGATTAATGAATCTGTTGGACAAGAGAATTTAAGCCCCTTAGATGAGGAAACTTTGCAGCTATGTGAGAGTTGCAGCTTATAAAATGTATTATTTAAAAACATTTTCAGCTTTATCAAAAGTGTAGTTGCTTACAATAAATGTGGTTGTCATAGCTGAGGTGCAGAGTACTTTTCCGTATATAGCGAAAAGCACAAGTTTTGCAAAATGTATTTATTATTTAAAATTCTTATATACCTCTTTTAGGTCAAATGATCTATCAAAGTGGTGCATAATAATTAATAATCAGTACATATAAAACAAAAAACTATTCTGCCCTTCATTAATATTTCTTCCACTCTTCCTCCATTCTCTCTAGTATTTCATCAGATCTTATCAGAACATGCCACCCCATCATCTACCTTCTATTCATTCAGGGAACAACCAGGAGGTCGATATTCAGAAGCCATTTAAACAGATAACTGAAAAGTTATCCGTCTAAATGGCTAGCCTGCAATATTCATTGCTGTATGCTCCTAAATTCTAGGCGCATAATTCGGGAGCAGTCCGGGGGCGGGTGGGAGGCATTTTAGGGTGGGCCAGAGTTAGCTGCACAAGTTATGTGGCTAACTCCGATATTTGGAGTTGGACACATAACCAATGAGGCTAACTCTGGTTGGCCCATACGGCTGTCCAAAAGTTAGCCAGACATAAGCTGCTAACTTTAAGATAGCCAGGGTTATTCAGCGGTGCAGCTTTGCCACTGAATATCCCCATAAAGTTAGCTGGATAGCTATATCTGGCTAATTTAACTAGCCGCTTCACAGTTGAATATCGGCCCTCATGTCTTTAACTTCTCATGGAAGGTCAAATAATCTAATTCTTGTTAATTGGAAGTTGATTCCAGAGTGATGGAACTATTACAGAGAAAGCCCTAGATCTTATTCATGCATATATGTATGCGCATAAGGAATCCTGTGGGATTGAGAGCATATGTGTGCCTGTAGGAAACCTGTGAGAGTAAGAACATGTGTTTGTGTGTGTGTGTGTGTGTGTGTATATGAGAGAAAGCCTGTATGTATGTGTGAGACAGAGTGTGTATGTTTGTGAGGGGGAGCCTATAGGAGTGAGAGGCTATGTATGTATGAGAGAGCTTGTTGAATGTTTATATGTGTGAGGGAGGGACCCTGTGTGTGTGTGTGTGTGTGTGTGTGTGTAAGAGAGAGAATGTATGTGTGTTAGGATGCCTGTGGGAGTGACAGCCTGTGTGTGTGTGTGTGTGTGTGTGAGAGAGAGAGCAGGTGTGTGTGAGGAATTCTGTGGGAGAGTGTGTGTGTGTGTGAGAGGGTATTTGAGTGAATGGGAGAGAAAACATGTATGTGTGACAGCATGTGTATGTGTGAGAGGAAGCCTGTGAGATTGAGAGCTTACGTGTTTGAGGGAGCCTGTTGGAATGAGAGCCTTTATGTGTGTGTGAAGGAGCTTGTGGGCGTGAAAGCCTGTATGTTTGTGTGAGAGAGTCTGTGGGAGTGAGGTCCCATTTGTGTGTGTGACAGAGAGAGCATGTGTATGTGAGGGAGCCTGTGGGAGTGAGAGCATGTGTGTGTGTGTGTGTGTGTGTGTGTGTATTTATATGAGAGAGAGAGACAGAGTATGTGTGAGTGTGCATGAGAGAGGGAGTATATGTGTGTGTGTGAGAGAGGAAGTATGTGAGTGTGAGTGTGTATATGAGAGACAGAGTATATGTGAGAGAATGAACATGTGTGTTTTAGAGAATGCACCTATATGACAGCGAGACACTAATCCAAGATATCTTAAGGTGACTGAAAATAAAATATTCTCAGGTACGGGGAGTGGAAGATTTTTTTTATTCCTATTAATTTTAATTATTATTTGATGTGTTTGCTGTTTTGAAATATTTTATTGGTGTTTAGTTAATTTTTTAAAATGTTTATTAGTTTTTAATTATTGTATGTTATTCTATTTATCAGCTGCATTGAAATGATTTTTTCTTTTTATTAGTATGGTTTTACTATTATGATTGATGTTTTATATTTCTTGATTGTATTGTTTGATGTTTTATGAGGAATGTTGATGATTCTGTTTTTCCATTGTTGCACTGCATACAGAATCTGGCTTCTTGTGGTTCCAGCTCAGTTTTTGTCTGTATGTTTGATTTCTATATTAAAGGCACTTTATTCTGTATTTGGTGAGGTTCTGCATGTGCGACTGAGGTGAGGTATTGTGCTAGCGTGTAGTTTCTGTATAGGGATCTACAGCAGCATAACTTGTACTTTTTTCCTAATAGGAGTTGTATTGGTGTTTTAGGGCATAGTGTAATATTTGTAGTATTGCCCTTTCATTGTTATTGTTTGAATCTGGCATTTAGGATGTTATGGTATGGCAGGGTTCTTATAGGTTCTGAGTATATTTTTTGCAGGATTTTGTTCCTGGTAGTGGAGAGAGTTTGTGTTGCTGTTACTGAGTTGGCACTAGAATTTGAATATTATTTTTCTCTGGTGAGTGGTAAGGGAAAACGTCCTTGTTCTTCTCTGCATCATTTGTTGGTGGAGTTTCTGTGAATGCATTGTAGAACTTGAGAAGCAGGTTTTATATTAGCATTCTCTTGATTCTATATAGCCCCAGACTTCACTCCCAAATAGAAGACTTTTTTGATTGATGCTCTTGAATAATTTGAATGCAAATTGTACTGCATTCAAATTATTGAACTGGCCAGGAGTTTCTTTGTTACTTAGAGGATTCCTCTGTATGGAGAGGCCACTGACCTGCGTGTCCAGCACTTTGTGACAATGGTGCAAAATGTTTGCAACAGTGTCTCTTGCCTTATGACTGGGAGTGTCCTGTCTCTGCATGTTTGGAATTTGATAAGAGGCAGGTGCGGAGAGAGCCATTGGACCCCTGCCAAGATTGAACTAACAGAGCGGTTTCCCTGTCACAGGGAAATAATAATAATAATAATAATAACAAATGTATGTGTGTCTGGAGGGTGGGTTTGGGAGGAAAATATGTGCACCAAATGTCTCTTCATCTGTCTCTCTTCTAATGATATGCGCCTGTCTCAAACATCCCTCCTTCCGCCTTCCCCACCAGACTCTCGCTTTCTCTTTGCTCCTCAGTCCATCCTAACCAGTCCCCCTCCCTCCCTCCACCAGTCCATCCCTGCATATCTGTCTCTCCTTATACCGGTTGAACCCCGTCAGTTTCTCTCTCTCCCTCTCCCTCCATCAGTTCATTCCCACCAGTTGCTCTGTCTCAGTCAGTCCATTGCTACCAGTCTCTCTCTCTACCAGTCCATCCCTACCAATCTCTCTCTTTCTCCCTCCACCAGTCCATCTCCCCTGCCAGTCTTTCCCTCTAGCAGTTCATTTCTACCATTCTTTCTCCATCTATCCCTCCACCAGTTCAATCTTGCCAGTCTATCTCTCTCTCTCTCTCCAGCAGTCCATTCTGGTCAGTCTCTCTCTCTCCACCAATCCATCCTTGTCAGTCTATCTCTCGCTTCCACTCCACCAGACTCTCTCTCCCTTCACCAGTCCTTTCCCCACAGTTGCTCCAGATCCAGACAGATCCAGCTGTGTGTCTGCCTATAGTTACATTTTGTAAGTTATTGAATATGAGTACATTCTTGCACCTTTACTGCTGGGCTTTGCAATTATATGTGTCAGTTTATATTATCAGTTAGCATTATTTAAGTTCTATATATTATGAATGAGTCTGGTGGGCATATAATTGTTTCTTTGTTTTTACATTAATAATAAGGTCAATATTAAAAACTCACAAGTTATCCGTCTAAATGGCAAATGTGGCATATTAAGCCACTTATCCGGCTAGATTATAGCCAGATAAGTAGTTATCCCACTAACTTTTATCCAGATAAAAAAGGGACATTTCAGGGTTGTTCCAGGGAGGGCCGGATAACGTGTCAAAAATGAAAAACAATAAAATATATACAGTGGGCCATATGCTTCCTCTCACTCCAAGATATCTTTTAAAGGCCCTGTCGGGCCATATCCTTCTCACCTCAGCTCCTAAATATTAAAAAGACCTCTCATCCCCATGTATCGTAAATTATAAAATCAGGCTGCCCCCTCCCTTCTCTCTCACCCACAAAGGTTTACCATACCACGGCACCCCCATCCCTTCCCCCTTCCCCTGATCCCCCCCCTGGGTATCTTAAATTAGATTGACAGGAGCAAGGGGCCTTTCACCCTGCTCCTGGCACCTCCGTGCTGCTCTAAGAGAGAGCATAGGCTTGAAGCGAAGGCTTAACGTAGCCGGATAACTTTAAGCAAGCATATTCAGCTGGATGGTTATCCAGATAACTTTACCTGGATAAGAACAGAAGAACAGAAGAAATGCCATACTGAGTCAGACCAAGGGTCCATCAAGCCCAGTATCCTGTTTTTTAACAGTGGCCAATCCAAGTCACAAGTACCTGGCAAGTACCCAGACATTAGATAGATCACAAGCTACTATTACTTATTAATTGCCGTCATAGCAGTTTATGGATGTTTTCTCTAGGAACTTATCCTAACCTTTTTTAAACCCAGTTACACTAACTGCTGTAACCATATACGCTGGCAATGAATTCCAGAGCTTAACTATGCGCTCAGTGAAAAATAATTTTTTTCGATTTGTCTTAAATGAGCTATTTGCTAACTTCACGGAGCCTCCCTGGTCCTTCTATTATCTGAGAGAGTAAACAAGCGATTTACATTAACTTGTTCAAGTCCTTTCATGATTTTGTAGACTTTTATCATATCCCCCTCAATATCAATAGTCTCTTCTTCAAATTGAACAGCCCTAACTTCTACATGCCCCTTGTCTACTACACGGCCTACTGAATATTGGCCTCAACTTTTCTATCTATGGCATAAAGTAAAACTTAAAAAGAAGCATGTGGGGTTCCGCAAACATTTTTGAGGTTGAAAAGGGGGTCCATGCTTCCAAAAAGGTTGGGGACCCCTGATCTAGACACCACTGTGTACAGTCTAGAAGTTCTTCTTCTTTTCTGGAAACATAATCAAATGGGGGAAAAAACCCAGAAACGAAAAAGAACCACTCCTGCTTCCTCTGAATCCAAACTAAGAATCCACATTTTCCCTGGGGTCTCTCCCTTTATGGAGACAGGCAGTCCACATGGGGGAGCTGAGGGACAGGCGGTATGCTCCTCTGACCCTTACACTTCCTACCCGATCTTTCAACAGAGTAAAGGTCCTAGTGAGGCCATACATATAATAAAGCCGGAACAGCACTGTTGCATAACCCATGATTGATGATAATGATGATGATGAAGTGAAAGTAATGACTTTGCTTTGCAAACCTTGGATCTTTTTCAAAGAGAAAGTGTTAGATCGGTAAGATTTTCTCAGTTAGGGGCATTTGACATTCTAAATGGCTTAGGTAATTTTTCACTGTTTCTCAGTCACCAGCTTGAGAAAAGCTTAGTGATCTTGGAATCTTGCATCTGTAAAATTTGCTTAAAGATACCATTTCCACCCAGCTACCTTGTTGGTTTTGCATTAGCTCATTTCTGTGCTCGGCATCATAAGAACATAAGAACATAAGAAATTGCCATGCTGGGTCAGACCAAGGGTCCATCAAGCCCAGCATCCCTTTTCCAACAGAGGCCAAAACCAGGCCACAAGAACCTGGCAATTACCCAAACACTAAGAAGATCCCATGCTACTGATGCAATTAATAGCAGTGGCTATTCCCTAAGTAAAATTGATTAATAGCCATTAATGGACTTCTCCTCCAAGAACTTATCCAAACCTTTTTTGAACCCAGCTACACTAACTGCACTAACCACATCCTCTGGCAACAAATTCCAGAGCTTTAGTGTGCGTTGAGTGAAAAAGAATTTTCTCCGATTAGTCTTAAATGTGTTACTTGCTAACTTCATGGAATGCTCCCTAGTCCTTCTATTATTCGAAAGTGTAAATAACCGAGTCACATCTACTTGTTCAAGACCTCTCATGATCTTAAAGACCTCTATCATATCCTCCCTCGGTCGTCTCTTCTCCAAGCTGAACAGCCCTAACCTCTTCGGCCTTTCCTCATAGGGGAGCTGTTCCATCCTCTTTATCATTTTGGTTGTCCTTCTCTGTACCTTCTCCATCGCAACTATATCTTTTTTGAAATGCGGCGACCATATTTGTACACAGTATTCAAGGTGCGGTTTCACCATGGAGCGATACAGAGGCATTATGACATTTTAAGAACATAAGAAATTGCCATACTGGGTCAGACCAAGGGTCCATCAAGTGTTACGGCTATGGCTGCTGTGCAACCGCCTCACCACCAGGGGTCCCTCTAGAGCTGGATCTCCTGACAGGCCCAGTCCATCTCCCTTCTCCTCTCTATGTTCTGGGCTGTTCCTTATAACCCTGCCTGACAGTTCCCTCAGTGCTTCGGCATCGAGCTCGCCTGGGCTCCCTGCTCTAGCCTTCCTTGCTTGCTGTGCATTTGGTCCCTGGACCTTCCCTTGCCTTGCGCGGCCTTCGGGCCTTATTCCTTGCCTTGCCTTGCTTTGCGCGGCCTTCAGGCCTTATTCCTTGCCTTGCGCGGCCTTCGGGCCTTATTCCTTGCCTTGCCTTGCCTTGCGCGGCCTTCGGGCCTTATTCCTTGCCTTGCCTTGCGCGGCCTTCGGGCCTTATTCCTTGCCTTGTCTTGCCTTGCCTTGTGTGGCCTACAGGCCTTCTGTGTGTGTGTGGCCTACGGGCCTTCTGACCTGCCTTGCCCTGCTTACTGTGTGTGGCCTACGGGCCTTCTGTGTGTGTGTGGCCTACGGGCCTTCTGACCTGCCTTGCCCTGACCCAGCCTGAACCCAGACACTGCTACTTGCCGCCTGCCCTGACCCAGCCTAGACCCAGACACTGCTACTTGTCGCCTGCCCTGACCCAGCCTAGACCCAGACACTGCTACTTGCTGCCTGCCCTGACCCAGCCTGGAACCAGACACTGTTTCTAGCCATTCCTGTCTCTCTCCACCTGGAGCCACCCTGCTGGGTGGTGTTCACGACTCCTGACCGGAGCCCAAGCGTAACATCAAGCCCAGCATCCTGTTTCCAACAGAGGCCAAAACCAGGCCACAAGAACCTGGCAATTACCCAAACACTAAGAAGATCCCATGCTACTGATGCAATTAATAGCAGTGGCTATTCCCTAAGTAAAACTGATTAATAGCCATTAATGGACTTCTCCTCCAAGAACTTTTTCTGGAACGATAATGTGCCAAGCATTAAATACTCAAGTCTCCAGTTACCAACAGATTGTGTGGGGGTGGGGAGTCCCAGATTTATATTTTATTATCTATCAGCACGAGTAGTGTCAAGCGATGGCGGGGCAGTGAGGAGACATGATCCTGGCAGGAAATGGAAGGAGGCCAAACTTAGGAGCACGGACTGGCAGCATTGCTACTGTGATGAACCAGGGAATTCACACATGCTAAAGGACAACTGGGAAATCTAGAGGGAGCTCTGATGGCAGTCCCTTAGAGAGCACTGCTCCAGAAAGGGAAAGAAAAGTAAATCAGAGTTCCCAGGGAACAGTATAGGACTGATGGGAAAGGTAGTCTGGAGAGCTTTGGTGAAGAATCAATCAGGGAAAAGATCATTGCTACTGGGAACTGTACTAGTGATTGGGAAGCACTGCTGGAGCTAATTCGAGAAGCTGCTGCAGGAAGTCAGTGGACCTTTAGTACTTCAAGGAGAACCAGGTGGAGGAGTCAAAGGAAGCGGACTCACCCAGACTCAAGAGCAGAGGCAGTTAGGAACATGGCAACTGCAAAAGGTATTGTGGGAGAGTAGGTTCTAGGTAGTCCAGGGGGGACTTGCACTGGCCTGTAAAGAAATCCTGATGTCTCAAGAAAGGACGTGAAAGGTGCAAATGTAAAGTGATCATTGGCACATGGAAATAAAGTTGCTTCTTTCTGCAAGCAGCCTGGCTCTGAGCGTGTATTCCAGAAACCGTCAACAAGTTATGCCACTCTAGGGCAGTGAACTATGACATATGGTGTCAGACGTGAGATGGGCAGGGACATCCAAAGCTGACTCCAGGGAGTCTTTGGATGAAGGAAGTTATGGACAGCCCTGTCAGCAGAGAGGCAGCAAAACAAGCATGGATGAGTGTGAGAGGTTGGAGGGACTCACTATTCCAGGCAGAGTGCTGACAGAGATGTGAGGAAGCAGCAGGAGCATTGCAGTGGGCACATTCAGCTCAGGGTGGATTTGGGGATGGTGGGGGGGGGGGGGGGGGGGTGCAGTGCACATTGGTCTGCCTAAGGCGCTATAGTCCCTTGCACTGGCCCTGCCTGGAGGGTAGATGTTTTCCTTGCCTGGTATTCAAATTGATGCCCAGATAGAAGGAAGAACTGTAAGAGAGGAGAAGGATACTTGTGGTGCTGAGGATTCTGGTATTACTGTCATTTTCCAACTTGATTGCCCATTAGTAAAGAACTTTATTTTGGACACTAAACCAGTGACTTCAGTGTGTTTCTTGTGCAGAAACAGCGCACAGAGTGACAGCACTTACCCCTCTCCCGAGGATCAGGATGTACAAGAGGGTCACCCTTGGCACTCCAGGTCTTGAAAGGGTTTCCTTTCCCCCCATTAAAAAGAATCCACCCTTGGGGATGAAACAGAGTGTTCAAGTTAACCCGAAGTCCCAGCCCCAAACAGACACTACATTCTTTATGGCTCCATTGGAGCGTAATCCACATCTGGGGATGGAGTTACATAAAATGGTGCCCGAAAACATGGAGATAATATTCTTAGATTAATTGTGCCCACAGTCTTATCCCCATGTGAATGAGACAAGGAACCTAAGTGCATGTAAGAGAGGGAGCCTGTCTGAGTGAATGAGGTTGGAGCCAGGGCCTGGACTGTGGGGGGAGGGGGGAGGACAGGTGCAAGGCAGAAGGTTCACCTAGGGTGCCTAATACCCTTGCACCGGCCCTGCAGGCATCCACTGATTGCTTGCATGGACTTCCCTTTGGTGAGGCTGCTGCATGGTCTCAGTAGTCAGGGGGAAAAGAGAGGAGAAGAAGGGGTAATATTTACATCAGGAAACATGGACAAAGATTGCAAAGGTAGGATGCTGTACAGAAATGCAATCGGAAATACCCCTATGCATCACTGTGACCATGAACAGAAAAATATAAGCTGTCCCATACTGAGAAGCAATGCTAACATCTGGGAATCTTTAGGACACAAATTTGTTTCTCTCCCTAAATACAAAACTGGCACAGGGTCAAGACTGAGGACTGAGCAACTTGCTGGTATGAGATAAGACACTGAGCTACCTCACCGAGACTCCTCTAATTATGAGTCAGTGAGAAAGGAATTGCCGAGGAAAAAGAGGGCCATATGCAGAGCATGAGGCAATATTTTAATTCTGTCATGAGGAGGGGTGCAGGGAAATGGACTGCTTCAAGGTCTGGGAAAGTTACAGAAGTTTCTTTAAGGGTTATCTGCCATGCAAGATTGCATCAGTTAGATGACATTATAGACTGCATAACTGTGAGATGATTATACCAATTTCTAGTCAATATTAGGTCAATGTAGTTATGCCACAGTGTGCACTATTTGCTAAAACAAAAAAATCTGATTAAAATGAAACCCCCCAACACATTAGGCCCCCAAAACAGGCTGAAAATGAGTGAAATGAAGCAAATCAAACATACAGGATGGCCCATGGAAAAGTAGCCTGGCTCCAATGCACTGGTATCGGAGGGGCCATGGGCCACCCTGTATTATGTCTGCACATCCTCATATGTAAGTTTCTGATTTGACCCTATAAAATGTAGAATATACTCTCTCACTATTTTGACTTTCTTCCTGTGAATATGTGCTATAATGACAAGTCCTTAATAATAAAGAGCACAATTAATCTAAGAATATGATCTTCCTGAAATATAGAAACATAGAATTGTTGGCAGAAAAAGACCAAATGGCCTATCCAGTCTGCCCAAAATGTTTCTTATGGTAGTAACTGCTGCTCCGTGCTAAGGATAATAATATTTCCAATCAAAACCAAGCAACTGCCAAACCCACAACAAAATTACTCCTCGCAACATTTTTACGGGGCGAGCAGCCTTCTTAATAATTCAGACAATGCTGCTTGAACGGGCTTTGCTTTTGGACTTGCCTGTACAAGCATCCTGTGCTTTTTCCCTAATTTCAGGGGATCAGTACCCTGAACCATAAAAGTCGGGGCCCAGCGTTAGCTGTCTTCCTAATCCAATACCCTTTCCTCACCCCTACCCCCCGCTGCCAAAGCAGAGAGCAATGTTGCAATTGCATCAAAAGCATCAAGGCTAATCCCCCATGCCTTCTGTTAAGGGTACTAACTGCTGCTCTGTGCAGGTTACCCCCATGCACACTTTTCTTCATTATCATCCACAAGGCTTTAGGGATCCACAGTGTTTATCCCATGCCCTTTTGAATTTGTTTACTGTTTTTGTCCTCACCACCTCTTCCGGCAGAATATTCCAGGCATCCCCCACCCTCACTGTGAAAAATGATTTCCTT